>NW_008795314.1:1427307-1447168 GCF_000699145.1 Aptenodytes forsteri
GCTGGTGTAACCGCTGGCTATTGGGAGCTGCAGCAGCGCAGCTGGATTTGGGCACAGGCAGGGATTAGCCCGTGCTCAGGCAGGACGATGTGTATGGGGTTGCGGGTCTGTTGGCAAAGCCAGGGAGGGGATATCCAGGGGGGCACTGAGATGGTCCATAAACCACTGAGCCCATCAGCGGGGCTGGGAGCGCAGGACCGTGGGCAGCTTTGGGGCTGAAGCTATGGGGAGGGGTATTTTCTCGGTCTGACATGGCAGCACCCAGCCCGTGACCGTGTCTCGCTTGCTCTTTGTGTGCCTGCAGTGATGGGCGCGCTGGAGTCCCGAGGGGTGCTGCGGCGAATGAGCGACATGCTGGAGATGCTGATGAAGAAGATGGACATCTTGGCCAGGCTGGAGAATAGCACTGACTTCCACAAAGGGGATGAAGCGCGATTCCCTCTGGACAGGTCAGTCGGCCGCGATGATGCCCTGTGCAGACCCCGTGGAGCGGCGTCGGGCTCGGGGGGTTTGCAGGAACAAAAAACCCCAATGCGCTCTGCGGTGCCGGGCTGAGCTGCTGGGTGGGAATGGTGGAGTCCACCAGGGCATGGGGCTTGGGCAGATCTTTTGCAGTCTTGTTGTTTGCCATTTCTGGAAACCTTTTCTTTTGGGATTTCTGAAATTACTGTGAATTTCGGGGTTACTTGTAGCACCTGTCCCAGCTGCTAGTGTTGCAGTGTGGGAGGGTGTCTCTTCACTGCCGTGCTGTGGTAGAGCTGGAGGTGGGACTCGCCAATGGCTGGAGTAGTACCCGGTGCGTGGGCTGTGCTCCCTCTGCCATTAAATCCCCGAGCGAGCTCAGGCCGGTTTCTTTGTGCCCATATTGCTCGGGTAGCTGTGGAAGTGATTGTTGTTTGAAATCCGGGGCTGATATGTTCAGCCTTGGAGTCGAGCAAGGCTTAAAATGAAAGAGGAGGAAACTGTCGGGCCCTGAAACGCTTGCTGTGCAGAGCTGGCGTCCTGGCTCCTCGTGATGCACACACCGCATCCGTCCTGGCCGGCAGCTTGAGAGATGCCATCAGACCTTCCCATCGTGACACGCAGATTTGCTAAAGAGACATTTCCCTTTGCTTTGAGAGCCTTTAAACATTTATTAATACTAATTTGGCTGTCATGCCAAGGCCTGCAAAAATGGTAACTAAAGCAACCTGAATGTGGAGGGGCGGGGATGAAAAAAACGAGGGGCAGCACTTGGGACAAACTTTGCAATGCAAAAAAAAATGCCAGCGTAGATTTTTGCTCAGGTGGAGTCGCAGGTGACGCGTGAGTGGTGGGTGGCAGGGATGTGACGTGCAGCGGGCTCCTCTGCCCTGTGCCGTGCCACCGGAGCCGGCGTGGGAGCTGCGGTGCATCCCGGCGGCTCCCGCCTAGCGTTCCCACCTCGGCCTCCTGCTGTGGCCGTGCTCGACAGTCGGCGGGGGTTCCTGTGCCTCCCTGTTTCCATCTTCATTTCCATTTCTCTCCCTTGCTTTCCTTACGAGCCTCTTTTGCGCCTATAATGGAAAATAGAGTAAGTGAGCCTATAATTAAAGGCTGTGCTGTGCCATACTGCGTGTACACATGAATTAAAGCTGTACAGGCAGCCTCGGAGTGCATGGTCTTGCCTTTTAAGTAACATAATTTCAACTACTGAAAAATATAATTTACCTTGGTAATGGCAGGGGATTTTGTCGTTACGAGGCTGGCTGGTACCCAAGCGTACAAGGAGGACAACGGTAATCCTGGAGAGGAATGGGCAGGACAATTACAGCCAGCGACTGGAAGGCGCTCGCTCGCATTTGATGATTTTCTTGGCCAATCTCGTGTTAAAAGAACCAGTAATTTCAGGTGATGGTAATTTCTGTACACCAGCGGCCAAGAGAGAAACTTAAAAGCATTTAATGTGAACTGGCAGCAGTCGCTGCAGTTGGGGATCTGGCGTTTCAGATCTGCCATGTGGCTGGTGACTCCAGGGCCATCGCTTGGCAAGACCAGAGAGGATGGGAGCTTATGGACCCAGCACATCAAAACAGCCGTGGGTTTTGTGTATGTGCTGAGATGGGCTTGAGCAGTTGAGATTACAGATGTCTTAATTTTCAGGAACAGAAAATCAGGGACAACTAGTTTATATCACCTTTTGCTCCTTTTAAATTACCCCTTAAGTGCATTCAAGTCCCTTCACTTGATCCTGCATCAAAACTGATCTGTCTCATCTCCTTGATGAGTCTCTGAAGATCAGGTTTTGGTCACGGGGCAGAGCATCTCCAGATGAAGCAACCATTGTGGGGGGGTTTCCTGTGGATGGATTTTTGCTGTGATGGTCTGTAACAAAGCACCGGCAGCATTTGCAAACACTTGTGAAGCATTTCCCGAGCGCTGCCCTCCTTCCCTGCAGCCCCCGGGTTTGGCTGAGGTCTGTGGTCAGAGGAGACATGTTGGAAGTGTTACAGCTGTGCTGGGTCTCAGCAGGTTTAAGCGGCTCCGTCTCTGCTGCCAGGCGTGCTCTCTCATCCGTAGTGACCTTTCTTGGCTTGTCCTGGTCCCTGCCCTCCTTTTGCTGCATGAGGCAGCTGGAAGGGTGCAGAGCCAATACACCCCGTCTGCCGCCCTGCTCCAAGCAGAGCCCGGCTCCAGGCTGACCCTGCTGCTCTGATGGATGCTCTCCAGAGCTGCGTGGAGCATCCTGGGGAGAATCTTACAGCAGCTGGTGCAAAACCTGGGCTGAGACCCCATGGAGCTGGGGAGAGGCGTGCTGAGGTCCCCGTCCCTCGGTGGGTAATCGGCTGCAGCCCCCAGGGACTCCCTGTGCCAAGGGGGAACAGGTACCACCAACCACACCAGGACCGAACAGTGTCTCCTGAACCCAGATCAGTCCTGGGGCTGCGGAGACACCCTGGTGTTCTTCATTATTAGGACCCCCGGACTCCACCAAGGGCTTGTTTCCTCCTTCCCTCCCTGTCTCTGTCTCTTTGATCACCAGTGACTGACTTGAAGCTGTCAGCGAAAGATAATACAATTAAAGGGTGCTAATTTCAAAGGGATTTTATTCTTTAAAGCGTCTCTGGTTAGCACGGTGGCCGCCTTCGTCTCCTTCCCTGCTCAGCAAAGCCGCAAGCGTGGGCTTTGCAATTCCACCTGTGCAAAAGCGGATTAATTCTTGTTTTCACAAAGCACTCTCCTGCTTAACGCTGGATCTCCAATGAAATCGGGGGGGCTTGGGTTTGCCAAGCCCAAAGGAAGAGGTGAAGGCTTTGGTGGGCTTTATGGAATAGCCCGTGAGCACTGTCCCCCTCCAGCACTGCTCTGACAGAGGGCAGGGGTGGCTTTCCCATTCGGAAAATACAAGGAGGAATTTAAATATACGGGGTGTGATTAATGACCTGCTTTGGAAAGCCTCTCAGCTGCCAGGGCAGGCAGCTTTACTCAGCTGAAAGTTACTCCAAGATCTTTCATGGCAAACGTCATCTGAAGCTTTTGCTGTTGCTCCGTAGGTGCTGTCTGATTGAATACTCTATAGGTGCCTCTATGTGTAGCCCACCAGCCTCTCACAATGCTTTAGATAAAGCTCTTGGGAAACACAAATGTCCAACGTCCTCCTTCGAAGAGCTGCCCAGGGGTAAGGGGACACAGGCTGCACCCATGAACCAGCCTGCTGTGCCCGCCCTGGGTGTTGCTGGATCCCTTCTCCGGCTCCCCCCTGCCCGCACCCTGCCCGTGCTGGGAAGGTAAGCGATGGGTTCCCTAACGAGGGCGAGCAGCCTGCCAGTCAGCTGCAGAAAAATCAATACCGCTGTTAGTTGAATGCAACCCTTGTAAATCATCAGAGGAGAAGGAAATTAGAAGTACTTATGGAAGCCTCCTGGAGAGCTATGTACTGGGCAAGGGAAACGTTAGTTCGCAGTGGAAGTGTTGGTCCCCTCACTGGAAAGCGCTTGGGAGGGAGGGAGGGGGTCTAAAGTGGCTGACCCAAGCTGGCACCGTAACCTGACAGTGCTGGGGCTGGGAGAAGCCCTTCTCCGGGGGCCGGGCTGCTCCCGACCTGCCCATGCCCACGGGGAGGTGGCAGCGGGGAAGACTGGGATCCGCAGCGCTGGCATCCCTGGTCGTCCCTCTTCCCCACATAGTGGTTAGCCTGCAAAGGGTGTTATTTGCTAACGAGTGATTAATCTTCAAGCTTAATTACTGCCAAGGCTCAGTTAATTTCCACACACTTTAAGTATTTGTTCTTGTAATCATTACATGACTCCATATTCCCCCAGTAATTAAAAGTCTCACAATATGACACTAAATGGGTGATGTTCCTGCATCCTGCCAGCCTGGCTCTATTAATTCCTGAATTGTCGCCGTTGATAAGCTGGCTTTAGTGAAATCACTGCCAGGCGCCACGGTCCCTTGCTATCCAGGTGAGCCCGGAGCAGTCTCAAACTCCTCCGTGCATCCTCTCCCCATCTCTTGGCGCGCTGTGGGGCTCAGAGAGGGCATCTGCAAGGTGAGGCTGGTGCTACGTTGTGTGAAAGCTGTCTGGAGCGGGCAGAGCCCCGAAGCAGCCTGCAGGGAAGGTAAGACCTGTCCTGCAATCCAGCCCAGCTTTGCTGGGTTGTTGTTTTGCCGAGCAGAGCTCGGCCCTGGGAGCAGCATCAGGGACATGGCTGGCAGGAGAGCCCAGCAGCCAGCACCGTGGGAGTCTTCCTCCCCGGTGCTCTCCTTCCTCATGGGTCCTGCAAGCTGTTGCATCCCAGCAGAGGTGGCGAGTTGTTTCTTGCCAGCTCCTGAGGGCGTCTCCAGCCCGGTCCTGGATGCTTTTGGTGTTAGCTCGGAGGGGAATGGGCACAGCGCAGGGGGTTGTGAGGACCCCTCACTTCTGGGGTGCCCATCAGGGTCAGGGGAGGAGATGCACGGGGAAATTCATGCCTGGCAGGTAAGATCAATTGCTTTTCCCTCTAAGGCACAGCAGAGAGGTGGCTGTGTACCACTAGCAGGGTGGCCAGGGGAGCAGGATCCATCCGTGTGCCCCCACCTTGCCCGAGGGGCTCTGGGCTTGTTGGGAGAGACCTGCAGCCGGAGGGTGATGGGCATTGCCAATGCGGTGGGGGTGTAGGCGCCCACGTGTGCCCAGGTCACTCACACCCTCCCCTCCTGCTCCCAGGCTTGTACCTCCCCCAGCACCTCCAGCTCAATTTGCTGAACCTAATTCTGCAGTAGGCTTTGCTTTCTGTTTATTTTGTGCCTTTCCAGCCCGAAACATTGATACGCCAGGGGCTGCTTTGTCACAGGGCTTTGCAAATGAGGCTTCTCGGTGCATTAACACGTGGAGGCAAAGTGCTCTTGCTGGTGGTTTTGTGCCGGGGTTGTTTGTGTCTTCTGGAATGGCTTGCACAGGGAAAGACCTTGGCACGCGGTGCCCCGGGGCACGCAGAGCCCGGGGCTTCGGAGCAGCGCTGGGGGGCTGGCAGCGGTGCTGTGGGGTGGGCAGCAGCGTGGCAGCAGCATGCCTTTGCCCAGGCTGTGTGTCTGATTTACCCTATGAGGAAAATCAGATCCCGTTAACCCTCCATCGGGTGTCCCTGATTTTGGAGCAGCTGGGAGCAAGCAGCCCCCTCCGGAGGGATGGGCTTGGGGGCTTTGCAGCTGGGGGGCAGGGGCACGATGGAGGGGGGCATCTGGGGAGGCTGTAGTGCTGACGGTGGAAACACAGGCTGCCAAAATAACCCTTCCAAAATGAAGTGGAGCGTGCCCATGAAACACCCAGCTGGCAAAGCAAATGCGAGGCTGAGGGCTGTAGAAAAGCACGGGCTCAGGAGAGCATCTCACCCAGGGGATCCCCTGCCCCGGGGATCGTGGTCAAAACTGGGTATTTTTGGTCTAACTTTTGGGCAGGTCCCTCTTAGTCGAGACTGCCGAGGCTGGCAATGTCTCTGCAGCTCACTGAAGGTGCTTTCTCGCAGCCTGCGTCAGGTTACTCAAGCATGTAGGCAAATATATGCCCCAACCAAGTGAAGATTAACATACATCAGAGTGACTGATCCCGTAACCCTCCTGTCCATCACCCTTCGTGTTCACATAAATAAAACCCACTGCTGCCCGGGCGTATGGCTCAGCTCAGCGCTGCTCTGGGAGTCAGGAGGAAAGCGAAGGTTTGGGCTTGTGGCTTCGGCTTCGTGTTCTGCTTGGGAGGGAGCTCGGAGCACTTTATAGCATTCATAAAATATTTTAACTAATGATTTTCAACTTTGCTGGCAAGTTGTCCCTATGTTGGCAAGATACTGGCTCTGATTAGAAAGTTGGTTTTCTTAGGGTTTTTTCATGAAATTTATTGCCAGCTCGCTAAAATGGCAGCGTCCTTCCCTGGGGGTGTGCAGCTGCGGGCTTTGGGTTAGCTCAGGGTCTGGTCCTCTAAATGCATTTGTGTGAGAAACGTCACCCACAGTAAACGGAAATTAAAATAAATGGAAGTACTTTAGTGGGTCAAATGCTCTGGTATTTATTACGCAATTTATTACGTAACTTGGAGTTGGAGGAGTTCAGGCAGGGCTCTGCCCATGCATCATCCGATATTTGCTTCGGATGAGTTTCTAAGGAACGTTCCCATCCCGAAACACATCCTCTGGGATATTTGCCCAGGGTGGATTCCCAACAGGCGCAAACATGGCCAGAGCAAACTCAGGTCTTTATTCAGGTGTTCATGGAGGGGAGACCGAGCTGTTTGTCTCAGCCCTGAGGTGTAATGGAAAAGATTGCAGTATACAGAGACACCAGAAATTGCATTGGAAGCAGATGCTGTTCTGTGATTATTTTCTTTTTTTATATATTTTTAAATTTTTATCCACTTGACTGGCTGGAGCTGCCTGTGAAGCATAAAACCACTTATCAGTGGTATGGGCCTTCTCGTATGTGGCTCCGAGGGAGGTTGCAAAGCTGGGTACAGCATCCCTGTCCTTGTTCGACGTCAGGAAAGGCACCGAGGAGCTGAACGACCTGGCAGAGCCCGCTCTGGGGGTAGCAAAGCTGCGAATCCCGTGCCTCAGCCCCAGCACTTTTTTTCCCCCCCTAATATTGCTAAAAATTTCCGCCAAGCTGATAGCAACCAGGGCTTTAGGCTTTTGCTCTGCTCCCTGGGGGTCTGAGCCTTTCCCAAGCGGAGCAGGGCACGGGACCCTCCCCGCACTCCCCAACATGGCACCCCGGGGTCTTGGCTGTTCTCCTGCCTCCCCACCACTGCACGGACCCTGAGCTCAACCAAGCCAAGGTTGTTTATCCCAGCTCAGGCTAATAGCTCCAGCACCGGAGTTAAGAGGATTAAAACCAGGATTACAAGTCAAATAAACACAAAGCCTGCAGCTGAGCCTGATGAGCGGGGCACCCACCCGGCCACCACTGTCTCTCCTGCTACGCCCCCCGTTGGGAGCATCGGTGTCAGGGGACCGTGACCCAAATTTTAGGGAGAGCATCAGCTGCCCGGTAACCCCCTTGTGTCTGTGTTCCTCTCCTTGCTCTCTCCCCTGGCTCCCGGCCTTTGGGGTGCAAGCCACCTCGGCAAGGATGCAGAGATGCGCACAAGGGTATGGATCCCTGGAAAGAAGTTTTGCCTCCAGCATCGATGAGGTTTACTTGGATTCTCTTACACCAGAGGAGCAAAGCTTGTAATTGCTCCATCTTCTTGGAGATTTAAATCACCTTTTTTAATTATCCAGAACTTGGATGAGGGCTTTTCCCCACATCCTTGGGGACCCCTCGGCTTTCCTCAGCATGTCCTCCACCGGCTGTTGGGTGACTCCGAGCTCGTCCCGCCTGAGTGGATGGGGAGAGGAGCCTGAGCCTGTGGGGTGACCTGCTGGAGATGCCTTAGGGGTTTGTTTCTCCAGGAGCTACCCCAGCTATTTTAACGGGCAGTACCTCGAATGCTGCAGCAGGAGCCAGGAGGACGGGAAAGGCCCTTTTCCCCTTGCCAGGAAGGGTTATCCATCGGTGCTGCCTCCGGGATTTCGGCTCCCTGTCCTGGAGAGCGAGGCTGTCGTGGGGCTGGACATCAGGGGTGATTTGTGTCCCCAGAGTGGAGAAGCAGCAAGAGCCGAGCACCAGCCCTGGCTCCTGGGCACCCTTCCCAGCTGCTTTCTGCTCTGCCTTGGGTCTTTGGGGAGAAGAAAAAAAAAAAAGATCTCTAAAGAGGCAAACGGCAGCGCAGACATCGTAATGAGCAAGTTGGAATCCTTTGGTAAACTGCTCCGTGCGTATGTTGCATTTGTTGATGTATTATCTTCAAAACATCTGCTTTTCTCCATCTGTATCGGTCTTCCCAAAGTCACTGCTTTCACCAGTTAATAGCAAGAAATATCGGATGAGCAAGCAAATATGTTTAGGGTTTGTATTATGAAGACAACACACGAATAGAAAGAGATTCATTTTTTTATAATGCCACTGTTATAAAAGGCAATAAAAATACAGTGCCTTGTAAAGGGATAAACAGGCTGAATCCGAGCTGCTGCTGCGGGGTTGGGGACAAGAAACAAAGTAAAGGGAACCAAATTAATGCATGAAAAAGTAAAGGAAAACTCAAACCTCCAGCTATATTATATGGCAAATGATCTGCCGGTGGGGAAAGATACATCTTAATAGCAGTTTTTGAAATGAGATTAATACTGTATGCAGTGCATTATAAGGCATAGTGTGATCTGAATCTTAATCAACATGGGGAAATATAAATCTGAAAATAATAAAGATGAAATCAATATTGATGGTTAGAAGTAAAAGTACTGTATTTGCTGTAGTAAACGGTTTTAAGGTCCCAGGGAAAAATTTGTTCTAGAAAACCCATAGTAATTTACTACAGTTTCAATAGCTGGCACAGCCCCAGCGCATTTTGGTGGCATTTATATTGTCACTATAGAAAAATTTAAAAAGCCACAAGGAAAAAAGAAAAAAAAAAAAGAAAGAAGAAAAAAAAAAAAGCCCGTCGCTGCTCCCTGTGCAGTGGTAGCGCTGGAAGCAAGCTCTTCTTTCCGCTGGGCCGGCAGAGGCGGTGCTGGCATCCCAGCTAGGATGGAGGCACGCGGTGGGATATTTCCCTTCTGCTTAGCTGTCACTGAGCAGAATAAGCCACTTACCTTGTCCTTCCCAGTGTCTCCAGTTACTAAGAATAAGGCATCAAATTCTGACGAGCTACAGAAAACCTTTTTGCATTTAAGGTTTTGCTTTAAATGTCTTATTTTCTTGTCCTCTGCCCAGGTGACAAATCACTGTAATGATAGGTGATGGAACTTCTGCTTAACCTTCTTGTCATCTCTTTAATACGTTCAATGAATTTTGCTGCTCAGGTGATAGCCCTGTTGCCCAGCAGATAAAAACACCGAGGTGGCTGACTCAGTGCTGCCAGCGTTAGTGCTAACACTGAGGCCCATCAGTGCTCCTGATGTTTGGGGCTCTTCACCCCAAGCATAAAATCCCTCGCTCGAAGTCGTGGGGATTTGGAGTAAACTGGTTTGACAAATAAGGGTGATGAGTGTGCAAGTGGTGGGAGATTTGAGCCTGGTTGCTTGTTTTGGAGGGATGTTTTCTGTAATTTTTCCATCTTCTTAATGTATGCCAAGAACCATGGCGGACACTGAACCGTGTGTCGCTTTTCAGTAACGCTCTGTGTTTCAGGGAAAGCCTCACAGAGCCCATGCGACACGGCTGTCTTGTTTGCGAGAACTGAAAGTGCTGTCTGAGCGTGATCAAACATACATTTTACATCGAAGGGCTCCATGTTGAAATCTTCATATTTGGGGACCAGTTGTAGCTTACAAGAGCTGGGCAAGCTGGCATAGGTGCTGGGCCAGATCCATCACCCGGTGGAAACCACTGCTGTGGCCAGAGCTCTGGCAGGGCTTAGGCTGGCTGCGAAGCTGAGCCTGGAAGAAAGCCGTTTATTTAGGATGACGATCCTGATTTTTGTTTGCACGTGTTTGTGGGTGCCCAGTGCTCAGCCCTGGCTGAGCTGAGGTCTGGAGGTCATCAGAGAGGAGATGGGGACGGAGGTTGCCATTGACTTTTGAGATTTGCCTAATTACCTGGGTGTTTGGGAGTGGGTTTGGACCCAAGTGAGAATTGGGATAGCTTCTGGGAGGAGGCAGAAGTTGGGTTATGGGCTAATCCATAATTAGTGCATAGATTGAGTGCACCCTCAGTAAGTTTGCAGATGACACCAAGTTAGAAGTTGGATTATGGGCTAATCCAGGTGCTCTGAAGCATGGGGGGGATTGAGTGCACCCTCAGTAAGTTTGCAGATGACACCAAGTTGGGCGGGAGCGTTGATCTGCTCGAGGGTAGGAAGGCTCTGCAGAGGGACCTGGACAGGCGGGATCGATGGGCCGAGGCCAACTGTATGAGGTTCAACAAGGCCAAGTGCCGGGTCCTGCACTTGGGTCACAACAACCCCATGCAGCGCTACCAGCTTGGGGAAGAGGGGCTGGAAAGCTGCCTGGCGGAAAGGGCCCTGGGGGTGCTGGTCGACAGCCGGCTGAACATGAGCCGGCAGTGTGCCCAGGTGGCCAAGAAGGCCAATGGCATCCTGGCCTGTATCAGAAATAGTGTGGCCAGCAGGAGCAGGGAAGTGATCGTGCCCCTGTACTCGGCCCTGGTGAGGCCGCACCTCGAATACTGTGTTCAGTTTTGGGCCCCTCACTCCAAGAAGGACGTCGAGGTGCTGGAGCGTGTCCAGAGAAGGGCAACGAGGCTGGTGAGGGGTCTGGAGAACAAGTCTGCTGAGGAGCGGCTGAGGGAACTGGGGTTGTTTAGCCTGGAGAAAAGGAGGCTGAGGGGAGACCTCATCGCTCTCTACAACTCCCTGAAAGGAGGTTGTAGCGAGGTGGGGTCGGTCTCTTCTCCCAAGTAACAAGCGATAGGACGAGAGGAAACGGCCTCAAGTTGCGGCAGGGGAGGTTTAGATTGGACGTGAGGAAAAATGTCTTTACTGAAAGAGTGGTGAAACATTGGAAGAGGCTGCCCAGGGAAGTGGTGGAGTCCCCATCCCTGGAGGTATTTAAAAGACGAGTAGATGAGGCACTTAGGGACATGGTTTAGTGGACATGGTGGTGTTGGGTCGATGGTTGGACTCGATGATCTTAGAGGTCTTTTCCAACCTCAATGATTCTATGATTCTATGGGAGCAGGGCTGCCGTGGCTGTGCTCATCCTCTCTCCTTTCTCCAGTGGTGGAGAAACCTGAGGAGCATCTCCACCAAGCTGACGTCCCTCTCCTGTTGTTGGAGCAGGAGGTTGGGCTCGCTGGTTCTAAATTCACTGCATCCTTGGGACGTTTGCTTCTAAACTGCCCATCCCAGCTTTTCCCTGTTTACTGAGTGCATGTGCATCACCTGCGTGGTCTGATGGCTGCTTGCCGGAGGAAAAAGGGTTGCAGAAACCTGGGGAGTTGAGAGCTTTCAGGGCTGGCTGAGCTGTGCAGCCCTCAGGCCGGGAGCATTTTATCTCCTCGGAGCCACGCTCCCAAGCAGAGCTCATCACAGGTAATTTTTGTGCCTGTATGTTACCAGAGCCTCATGAGCAACCTCCCTGTTGCAGCGGTTACAGTAGCTGGCAGGAGACCTGGGGTTTATTCTCTGCAGAAGGTTGAAAGTTACTTGGGGGCAATGGTGTCCTCTGCGTTTAATTATTATTTCTTAAAAGCCTAAGATATGTGGCTCCCTGTGGAGGTATGCAGGTTGAGTATTGATAGTCATAAACCACGCCAGAAGGAAAAATGTGGGCTGCTTACTGCTAGCGAATGGACTTTAAATCAACAACCGAAGCAGTATCGGTTCATAAAACCAGGATTTTTTTAGCCTTGAGGACAGAGGTACTTTAAATCCCAGCCTTTGGGTTCACTGATCTGCCGGAGAACAAACATAAAACTTCACCGAGAAGGACCTGACATCAGCACATATTTTTTGTGCCAGGAGTATTCAAGGTAGCCCCTTTGGTTTTGCTCACTGCTTATGACACTTCCTTGTATTATAATGATCTCTGTGGCAGCAGGAGGGAAAACTTATGACCCAAGATGCTGCAGGAGGGGAAATTATTTACTGCGATAACAGCGCTCGTCGAGATGTGGTTGTTGTTTGCGGTGGAAATGGCAGGCGAGGCGTTGGATGTGGAGAGCTTGCTCCTTGTCAAGCCTGGCAGGACACCACTGCTGATGGATTGAGTTCTCTTGCCCTTTTATATATTACACCGGGTTTTAATTGACACCCGGCCTCTTTACAGTGCTCTGTCGCTCCGTCTACACAGTGTGTTATGTAGATGAGTTTAACGGTGCTGTTTACCCAGGGTGGTATTGATTGCGAGGTTTAATTCGCTAGACGGCGTACGCAGCTATTCAAACCGGTGGAATCTGATCTCAAGCCTTGGTGGGAAGGCGCCTGCAGGCTTTGCTGGGGCTGCGACAGCCAGCTCAGCCCTGGCTCCTGCCGCGCTGCCGATGCTCACCCCGGCACCCTGCCGCTGCTCCTCGCCAGGATGCCTGGAAATCCGCTCTGGTGGACGGGCTGGCTCAGGCCATCCATGTGTCTTGCGTGTTTTGCATCTGGCTGCAGTCTGCTCCAGGCCCACAAGCTTCCTCAACCCGCTTCTGGTTTTGCCTTCCTTTCTCTGTATTTTTTTGGTTTTTTTCCTCCCTTTTTTCCCCAGCGCGGCTTCCTACACGCACCGCGAGGCCAATAATCACAGCAGAGGATTTTCAAACATAGCACATCTGAAAAAAGGAAAACTTTTTTTTTCCCAGCCTATTTAATATTTCCCCATGTAAAATGTACAGATGTATCCGTGTTTATCAGCACACTGCGAAAAATGGCAGAATGCTGATTTACATAGGTTTTTAATTAAACCTCTTGGAAGGCAATGAGCTCTTTGCCTGGTACATGCTGGACCAGGCGTTCCCATGTTGCAGTCTGGAGCTAAATTCAACCTGCTGGCAGCTTCCAATGATGGCAAGTTTGCTGTAAGCACCCCTGGGTACCACCACTGGGAGACATCAAGTTTTCAGGGTCTATTTGGTTTTTTTTCCCAGGTTCCAGCCAGCAGCCGGGTTGATGGAGAGGATCCAAGCTATAGCTCAAAATGTCTCGGACATCGCAATAAAAGTAGATCAGATTCTCCGGAACAGCCTCCTGAACGGGAAAGGTGAGTGTCCCCAGGGGTCCCCACACTCCAAACCTCCTACGTGTTATGCAGTTGCAATAGGGAGATCCAGCTAAGCCTAGCGTGAAAAGTTTTGTAAAAACGCAGGGGAACGGATGCTGATCTGAGGTTACCCAGCTCACTCCTGTCTGCAGGACTAAGTAGGGCACCTGAAGCTCTTTGGCAGCCCTCCTAGGGCTGTTTGTGTCTAACCCTGTGCGGACGCAGCACGTGGTCTGACTGTCTTTGAGGGAGAGGAGGTCCTGAGTGTGGTCTGAGCCTTCTCGGAGGTTTCCAGGGCTCTCACCTTGCTATTACAGCCAGGAAAAGGAGGCTGCATAGGGATCCACCCTCCGTGGCCTCTGACAGCAGTAATCTTCTAAAAGCCTTGCTTCACTTGGCCCAGGAGGACTCAAGAGCTGGGGAGATCAATCTGCAGAGGAGCAAGACCTGGGAAACTCATACCTGCAAGGGGGAGGAATGGTGACAAATCTGAATTGCTGTCAGAAATAAATGCCGCAGAATTAAAGATGAGGAGCAGTGCCAGCACGAACACCTGGACAGAAAAATGTGGTGGTTTGGATCCAAAGCCTAGAGGCTGGGATCCAGCACCAGGAGAGACGTTCCCATCCCAACCCGGCAGTGCTGCAAGGGCAGCTGGGCTCTCCAGATGTTTCTCCACACGGCTGCATGTTTCCCAAGGTTTGGGCTGGCATCATCAGGTAGAAGATGCTTCCGTTGCCTCTTCCACCTCATGCTTTTTCGGTTATAGGCAAAGGAGGGCTTATAGGAGGGGTGTTGTCTTTTATTAATCCAACCACAGAGGAAGAAAAGATCCTATTACTGTTTTTAGCTACTTCTGTGCCTTATTCTGGGGCTGGCCCTGGGGGATGAGTCTTCTCTCGACAGCTCAGCAGGACAATTTTTATTGCAGGTTTACAGCGTAAAGGCTGTCAAGTGCTTCCTTAGATACTGCAGGCTGCTTACGGATGATTAACAGGAGCGTGGATAGGTGGGACCTGGGGTCTGGACCAGGCTGTGAGAGCAGCTGGGAGGTGCTATAAGGAGACCTGCTGGGATTTAGGAAAGGGGAACATGCTCTCAGTGTTGAAGCAGGGCTGGGGGGGGGTTCCTCTGTTTCCTTCCTGACCTTGGGGAAGATGCTTCACATCTTGGTGTCCTGCTCCATCACGTGGGATGGGGCTGTCTGCCGGCCCAGCTGCGGTGCCGATGAACGTGCTCAGGGGCTGGTAGCCCCATCCCATCCCCTCCAAGTGTTTCTGGCTGCTCTGCCAGCATGTCCCGGCTCTCCCCATGCCCAAATTGTCTTTCTGCAGTGGTGGAAGGCAGGAGGGACCAGTGCGAGGTGCCCAGGGATCCCAAGTACCCTGACTGCGCTGGGAAAGTGGAGGTGAGTCGGGATTCCCTGTCTGGGAGAGGGTCTCGATCTGGGCTGGAAGCTGCTGGGAAGGGCACAAAGCAACGACCCTGGGGGTTAAACTGGGAAGGGCAGCGGGGAGGGGGATGCTTTCTAGAATAAAACTATTTGCTTTAAAATGGGAAAGGTACAGCCCGTTCCAGAAGGAGGAGCAAAGCCAAAGATGTGGAAAGCAAAGCACAGCTGTGCTGCGAGGAGAAAACACAAGGGAGGTGTCCGACCTCCTCTGGGAGCCTTTGCTATATGAATGTAACTGTTTTCCCCCGATAATAAGGCACATACCTTCAGTTTTAGTCGTACGAAACACTGAAGCACAGTACCCAGAGGTGTGCAGGCAGCAGCAGAGTCAGCTCTGTGAGGCCACCTCTGCCTGCAGCCCTCCCTGCCTGTAGTTTCTGTGTTTAATGACAGAAGCGTGGTGAGGAGAAAGCACTGTCACATCGCCTTTAAATATCTGGAGTGTGAGCTAGTGTCTGGGGAATAATCTCAGAAGAGCATCTCGTTAAGGTGGCCAGGACCTCCATCTCAAATAGGATGTCCTGCCTGACCCAACCTGCTCATTACACCTGAATGCAGCCTGGCATTTGGCCCGGAGCATGATTGCTTTGTCAGAGAGCATATTTACATGAACTAATTAAAAGCATCTCCCTCTTCCCTCCCCTTCCCAGCCTCCTGCTTCAAGCTCAGGCTTCTGCAGGGCCGAGTCTCCCTGAAAAGATGTTGAAGGGTATATTAAAATGATACCGGGGGGTTGTATTTTCCTCTTCCCTTGGTGCTAGGCATCTTTTCCTTCCACGATTTGAGTAAATTCAGAATGTAATTTAATTGTGGAAGGCTGTAATTCGATCTCCTGTCCGGGTGATTGCTGCGTTTTACATATTGGGCGCAGCGACCTGTCTCCCGAGTAGATTTGTTTTTGTAGTTGAATTAGGAAGAGGCTGGCAAGAGCCGTTGCGGGGGATGATAAATCGCTGCTCCAGTCGCTGGTTATTCTCCTTCGTGTGAAATCATCCTCTTGGACTGCCGGTGGATCTGTCTCCTTGTCCCGCTGCACCTGGGGCGATGAAATCAGCAGCTCAGCTCGCTCCCCAGCAAAGCTAACGAGAAGAAAACCCTGTGGTGTATCGTTTCCTAGGGATTAATGGCTGTGCCCCCGGGGAAGGCACGTGTTGGTGCTGGAACCAGTGCTAGAAACCCAGGGAGCTCCCAGCAAACCTTCCTGGCTCTTCCTCTGCCCCGTGTGCCCTGGAGGCACTGGGTGGGCAAACACTGGCACTGATGCTGGGTGCGCACTGGTTTGCAGCCCTTTATCCACCCTCAGCTAGAGAAAGATGATGGAGAATGAGGTTGCCCATAGCAGGGGCAGCTTGCAGGGTGGCTGTGTCCCCTCCCGGCCGGAGGACGAGCCCCATGTGTTTCTTTGCCCCCTCGCAGTGGATGAGGGCCAGGTGGACCTCCGACCCCTGCTATGCGTTTTTTGGCGTGGACGGCACCGAGTGCTCATTCCTCATCTACCTCAGCGAAGTCGAGTGGTTCTGCCCTCCCCTGCCGTGGCGAAACCGGACGGTGGCTTTGCCTTCCCCCCCGCCGCTGCCCCAAGTGCAGGTAAGGTGGGGGCAGCCTGTGTCCTGCCGGTCCTGGGGGGCTTGGCGGGAGATAATGGCCTCAAGGCTGCTGGAAATAAATATTCCCAGAGCCAGGGGCATCAGCAGGGCCACGATGCCGCCCGTGGGTTTTCACAGAATCATAGAATGGTTTGGGTTGGAAGTGACCTCTAAAGGCCATCTCGTCCAACCCCCCTGCCGTGGGCAGGGACATCTTCAACTAGATCAGGTTGCTCAGAGCCCCGTCCAACCTGACCTGGAATGTTTCCAGGGATCAGGCATCCACCACCTCTCTGGGCAACCTGGGCCAGTGCTTCACCACCCTCAGCGTAAAACATTTCTTCCTTGTATCTAGTCTGAATCTCTCCTCTCTTAGTTTAAAGCCATTCCCCCTTGTCCTGCCGCAACAGGCCCTGCTAAAAAGTCCATCCCCATCTTTCTTCTCAGCCCCCTTTAAGTACTGAAAGGCTGCAATAAGGTCTCCCCGAAGCCTTCTCTTCTCCAGGCTGAACAACCCCAACTCTCTCAGCCTTTCCTCATAGGAGAGGTGTTCCATCCCTCTGATAATTTTCGTGGCCCTCCTCTGGACCCGCTCCAACAGGTCCGTGTCTTTCCTCTGCTGAGGAATCCAGGATGTCACGAGATGCTCTGGGTGCAACAGGGCCCCTGGGATTTGGTGCATTAAGTGGAGGAGCTCTGGTGTCAGGTCTGGTGGCACCAGGGGAAGCTATCCATCCAGGAAGGACCCACGGCACCTCAGCCATGATGGGCAAACCTCCACCAGCCCCCGTGGCAACCCAGGGGCTCCTCTCGTGGCTGCTTTTTCTACACTCAAAACGCAGAGCGTGCTCCTTTCCTAGGCAGCTTTCCGGGGTGACCTGACTCGCCTCCTGGAGCTGGTCGGCACGGGCAAGGAGTCCCTCAGCTTCATGAAGAAGAGGATCCGGCACTTGGCCCAGCAGTGGCTGTGGGCGGCTCGGCGCCTCGAGCAGAAGCTGAAGGGCCGGCAAAGGGACCAGAAACACGTATGAGCAAACTGCACGGGGGGGGGGGGTGTGTGTGTGTGTGTGTCGTGGTGCGGGGATGGAAAGCTGAGCTCTTGGGGACACGGGAAGCGGGTATGGCTGGGATGTGAGTGGGCTGGGAGGAAAATTCATTTATGGAAGCACATGGGTCTGTAGGGTTGGGTCCATGGCCCGTGGACGCGACTCTGCACGCGTTCAGGACATCGCAAGACCGGCGTTGCTGAACGATGGGGTGAATTTTGGAGGCAGGTTCTGGTGGGTGGGAGATGATGTCCAGCTGGCAGACTGCTGTTGGCAGTGGGCAGGGAGGTTGGCATGTCTCCTCCACGGAGGTGCCGAGGTTGCTGGCCCTCCCGTTCATGTTTTTGCGGTGCCTGCCCTTCGGTCCCTGTGTGCCGGGAGATCCAGCTCTGGTCCGTGGGACGGACCGTGATGTACATCGGGAACATGGGCCTGGTCCCAAGATACAGAGCGCCAGTCGATGGGAGCTGGTAGCCTCTGACTATTGGGTCTTTGCTAATTGGACATAGATCACTTATCTTTACACCCGAATGATTTCCCCGAGCAATTACAGCCTGCAAAAGGAGCTGGAGGGATCGGTGACCATAAGTCATTTTGGGCTGGAAAACCCAAATTGTCCCTTTCCCCCAGCACCACCCCTCCCAGCACTGACCCCTCTCCTTGTCTCTCCAGATCTTGATCCATATTGGCTTCCTGACGGAGGAGTCGGGGGATGTTTTCAGTCCGCGGGTGCTGAAGGGGGGCCCGCTGGGCGAGATGGTGCAGTGGGCTGACATCCTGGCTGCCCTCTTCCTCCTGGGACACAGCCTGAGGGTCACGGTCTCCCTGAAGGAGCTGCAGAGGTGGGTGCTGCGGTGCTGTGGGTGCGCGGTCCCCCCCGAGAGGGTCTGCCCCCCGCATATGTGTGGGTTGCATCGAGGTTTTGCGTGAAAGCATGAGGTCTGCAAGGGCTCGGGGGTGGCTTTTCCCCACCTGCATCTCGGGCAGCGCTGGTCCTGCGCTGGTGCAAGTGTTGGGTGGCTGCAAACCACCAGCGTCATGGCTGGGATCGATCCCATCCCTTCTGCATCCCAGGAAAGTGAGGAGGACTGGTGCAAACTAAGGCTTTGCAGTAGGGCTTTGCATGGGGCTGATGTGGAGATGTCTGGGGCAGGGCTCTGCCCTGTGGTCCCGGTGCTGGATCTGAGCAGCATTAATCCCTTGCTGTCAGCACACAGCATCACCTGTGTCCCCTGACGCCTGCCTAGGGCTGGGTATGGGAAAGGTTCCCTTTTAACCCCCCTGTTCCCCAGGGATGCTCTCTGCAGGGCTGGTGGCTGTGTGGCTGTAGGACGCAGGTGTCCTGCAGGTCACTGGCTCTTCCCACTGTGCACGGCTGCACCCAACTCCTGTGGCTTTGCCAGCGTTGTTTGAGCAGTGACTGTGCTCTCTTCCTTCCTTCCTTCCTTCCTTCCTTCTTTCCCTCCCTCCCTTCCTGCTCCGCCGTGAGGCAGGCAGCTGGGGCGGCTGCCAAAAATAACCTGCATCCATTGCAGGGGGGTGGCAGCCACCAAGGAGTCCCTCCTCGGGAGGTGCTCATGGTGGCATCAAGACCTGCGGGGGAATTTGCCGCTGCTGGGGCACTTCCCGCAGAGGAATGAGCTCTTTCTGCGGTGGGATACGGGGCGATGCAGGGTGAGAGTGTGCAAACAGCTACGCCGGGCCACCCTACAAGTGTCTCTAGACAGCACCTGTCTCCAAGAGGGACCAATATTAGATGGAAAAAAGTAAGAGGGAGGAGATAACTGTGTGCCACGTTCCTCTCTGCTGATGCAGTTCTGTTGTTACCAGGCTGACGCTGCTGCCTCCTGTAACTTTGCAACGTTTCCTCGCCTCCTGTGAGACATCTCGAGTGGAGGGCAAGTGCCAGGGAAAATGCAAATTAGGATGGGTTATAAATCGAGAAAAGCCTGAAGCTGCCTTCGGGACTGGGCAGGTTTTGGGCGATGCTAAGCCAGCATCGGCTGCATAATGAGTCATGCTGAAAAGGGAGTGAAAAAACCCAACAGTCCTGAGAAAAAAAACAACCAAAAAACCCAACCCTTGCCCCTGTGGCATTCAGAGTTAATGAACAGAATTAGCTCCTGACTAATTAACTCAAAAAAATAATCCTGGTCCTAATACAAAAGGCAGCAGCTTCTCAAAGAGGTGGGCGTGCATCATGGCGATCTCTGTGTGGCATGCTCAGCAAAATTGACGTGCTAAATAATATCTGTGTACTTAAGGTTGAGAGAAGTTAATGGCTGGGAGGGTTGTGGTGGTGTTGTGTGGTTCTTGTTTGTGTTTTTTAATGAAGAGCCTCACGGTGGTCGTTTAACGAGGGGAAGGAGCTGGCTGAGTCTTACGGGGGGTTTGCAGCATCCGTTTCCCTCTGCGAGTGACTCTGGAGAGAGCTGCGTGGCTGCCTCTGTAGTATTTTGCCTTTCTCAGAAGCGCAGGAGCTTTGACATCGGTTGGCAGTGGTGCGACCTCCTCTGCTGACGTGGATTTGGACGTGTCCCCTGGGATGCCTGGGAACGGCAGCTTCGTCTCTTCCCCTTCGCGGCTTCGATGGGGAGCGAGCGA
>NW_008795314.1:1447263-1458865 GCF_000699145.1 Aptenodytes forsteri
ATGCTGGCCCCCCACTTCATGGCCCCCCTCCACATCACTGGGGCAAGCGGAGGCAGGACCTGGGGCTGTAGCCGGGTCTCCTCTGTCCCTTTGGAGACCGAGCCCAGTGTTTGCTGGGACCCTCCTGCAGCCCATCAAGAGGTGGGTGAACACGGGTGTGGGAGGGGGAGCAGAGGGCCAAAATGGATTTGGTCGTGTCCCCTGGGATGATTGGGAACGGCAACTCCGTCTCTTCCCCTTCGCGGCTGCGATGGGGAGCGAGCGAGCCAGGCTGGGGCTGCACATCTTGCACTTCTCTCTGTCCCAGTGACAGAAACCGTCCCCACCTCCCCGAGTGCGTGTCCTGTGCTTGGCTTTGATGACATTTTAAATGCTGGACACCCACGTCATGGTCCACCTCCACATCACTGGGGCAAGCAGAGGCAGGACCTGGGGCTGTAGCCGGGTCTCCTCTGTCCCTTTGGAGACCGAGCCCAGTGTTTGCTGGGACCCTCCTGCAGCCCATCAAGAGGTGGGTTAACACGGGTGTTGGAGGGGGAGCAGAGGTCCCCCCTGAGGGGAGGACCGAGTGGTGCCAGCAGTCCCGCTCTGTGCTTGCAGACCTGTCAGCAATGTCCCTGCTATCGGGCTGGTATGGCATTAGCAGTGGCTCTGAGGAGTGCTGAGATAAGCCTTTGCCCGACCACGAGCAAGCGGGAGGCTTAGCAGAACACATGTAATTAATCCTGAGTTGTGCTAATAGTTAATCTTGGGTACTTTGTTAAAGCCTGGAGGGGGCTTGACCTGTAGCTGCAGCTTTGGGCAGGGGTTGGTATGCAGAGAGCTGGGGGATGCGCGAGGCGCTAGAACTGGGGTGTTGGGAATAAAGCAAAACTAAAGCCTTGTCGCTGCGGAAGGGTCAGCCCAAGTGATTTCTTATCCCTCCTGCCCCCGTGCAAACTCCTGAAGCAGCAAAGCTTTGCTCCACTGTAGACCGGGGCTAAATTTGTCCTCTCCCATCACGGCTGTCTCTTGCTGAGCTTGCAGCAGGGCAGGCACCAGCGTCGGGGCGGGTTTGGGGATATTTTGCTCCAGCAATGTGAAATGTTGAGTCCACTTCTTGTTTATTTTTCTTTGGCACCCCCTGCTCCTTTCATGGCTCAGAGCTGTAGCTGCTCCCACCCAGCACGGCCTTCATGGAGCAAAGGCTGGTGCCCGTAAATTATTCCGCATGGAATAACCTCTCTCCTGGTTTGTTTTTTGCCTCTTCAAATTTCTGAGCTGATTTTTCTACGCATATTGATCATTGGCGAGGGATCACTGGAAGGTCTGTGTGCGTACACTTCAGCCGGTAGTTATCTGAGAGCTGTTCATTATTAGCATCTATATTGATTGCAATGCAGCAGTGCCCGGGGGCAGTGGTCAGGATTGGGTCTGAAATGCTGGGGATCAGGCAAACGAGGAGGAAAAGTAAGTGCCTGGTCCAAAAAACTGGTGATAGAAGGCTGGGGGTGAAAACAGGTTGGGAGTGTGACCGTGTTGTGCTGGGCATCTCTCCATGCTGGGGGCTCCAAAGGGAAGAGCAGCAGATGCCAAGCAGTGAGTAGCAGGGGTGTTAAACGGTTCTTCCCCCGGTTTGGGGGACCAATGCTAATCTGGAGCAAAGCCAAGGAGCTCTGGGGATCTGCAGGCTTGCTCCACGGCTCGGCTAGGCACTGTCCAAATGCCCCTGTGAGGTCTCAGATCGGCGCAGCTGAGCTCAGCTCTGCTTTTCGTTAAAGACCTGTGAATTCCGCTGTTGTGTCCTATCAGAGGCTAATTTTCCTCCTGTAGTCAAACTAAGCGCAGGCGTTTGTCCTCTTTTGCATTTCCTGGTGAATTTGTGAGCCGCTTCTGATGCGTCTTGACAGGCAAGGGGTGAAACATGGGATTATCTGGTGGCTGGTGCAAAGCATCGCTGGGCATGTGCAGCTCCCTGGGAGGAAAGCAAAGCGTTGAGCTGGAGCAGGGAGTCAGGAGTTGTTATCCTTCAGAGGTGTGTGCTGGGTGGGTAGGGGCAGCGGAGGGAGTCGGCAGCATTTCAAGCCCTGTCTTGAAGCAGGGAGGGAGGAAAGTTCCCGAATCCAAATGCAAACACTTTATTCTTACTGAAGGCTTCTTATGCTGCTTTGGTAGCCAAAATGTGCTTTCAGGGAAGTGGGAATCAAGGCCGGTGAGTGTGCGTGTTGCTTGGTAGGGGAGGAGTGGGAAGTGCCTGAAAGACCTGAGCTGGGTTGTTAGTGAGGCAGCTTAGAAGTAGATGTTGGAAAATTACAAGCAGCGCCTTCGGGGTGATGGCTGCGCCGGTGCAAAAGCCCCAATAAGCCGAGCCTCTTCCTCTGGAGCGCCCGCACCCCAGGGGCAGGCGGGGAGGGATGCGCTCAGCCTTTCCCCCCAGGAGAAGGGGCACAACGGGCGCTGCAGGGACCTCCAGCTCCTACCCCTGTCCTTAGGTCATGGGAATGGTCGTGTCGGCATCTCCAGCTGGTTTTACGGGGCTAAGGGAGAGGTTGAGGGAGATGGGGGTGCGGTGCTGTGAGCTGCTGGAGCGGCAGGGACTATTGATCTCGGAGATGCTGAAAGGTGCTTTTTGCAATGGCCCCCTTGAAATTAACAGCTCATAAGGCAGGACAGAAAGTCGAAGAAAACAGGATTTGATGCCTCGTGGGGTCAGGGCTTTACAAAGTGTTCTCAGAGCTTAATTGCTCCAGTGTCAAGTTCTGGACTCCTAATACCGGCCCTGGCAAGGCACTTAATTTTCAGCACGTGCTTGTATCCTGTGCTGGCAGCCCTTTCCCTGCCGAGTGGTAGCTGTGGCCAGTGTGTGGTTTGGGCGATGAGCCGTTCTCCGTGTGCTGGGGTGGCGTGGAAGGGCTGCGGCGGGGCCGGCACTGCAGTGGGACGAGGCTCAGCTCCTGCCACCGCCGCTCTCCTCTCATTGCCTGGCACATACTTAATTATAGCTGCTATTTTCCTGCGCTTTCCATAGTCACCGAGGTGTATTCAGGCTGCAAAAAAGGCCGTTCAAATGGAAACATGATGTCCAGATGAAGGCATTTCTAATTATTTTCTGGCAGATAAAAGCCATCTTTCTGTCTTGCATCTGTCTTAATTATAGCTGCTATTTTCCTGTGCTTTCCATAGTCACCAAGGTGTATTCAGGCTGCAAAAAAGGCCGTTCAAATGGAAACATGATGTCCAGATGAAGGCATTTCTAATTATTTTCTGGCAGATAAAAGCCATCTTTCTGTCTTGCATCTGTTCACATGAAAACTTGCGCGATGCCCAGGCTCCAGGCTTCACCTTCCCTCGCCAGTTGGCAAATACAGTCCTGACGTTGTGCAGGCAAGCCAGGAATTGCTCGTGAAAATAGCCAGAAGTGACCAGACGCATGTGGTCCTGATGGAGCTGTGTGGCGTGGCCGTGGGATTTATCAGCTCCGCACTGGTGGGGAGGAAACCTCAGCCTTTAATGCAGCATCAGATGTTCCCGTTACTTGAGACCGAGAGTTTCTGTAAGCTGTTAGGGTTACCGGCTTGTTCTTTTTCTGGCCAGGCTTTGATGTTCGTATGGGGTGCTGCGGGCTTCGGAAAGGCTGGATGTTTGGTTACGGGTCTCGGTGGGAGCTGAAGATGATGCCTCTGATTGTGGGTACTCAACCGCTGCAAACCCTTGCAAAGACAGGGTTGGTGAAGACTGAGCCAAGGGGTTACACAAATGCTGGACACGCCACTGTGTGTCTGAGCTTTATTGGATTCTCCAGTCCGTAGTTTAATCTGGACGCGTTTCCAGCAGACACATCTTAGGTGATGGGGTAGGCGGGGGTCTGGGACGTCAGTGGGTACAAATCGGCTTTGCTCTAGTGGTGCCCATGAAGATTTCGCTAAAACTGTCCCTTCATTCTGAGCTGCTGGAGCAGATGAGACAGCAGGGGACACCCCGCCTGTCCGAGGGTCTGTCCAGGTGCTGCAAGCACGTGAGTGCTCAGCTTCTGCTGCTCCCCGGAGGAGCCCAAGTATTGATTTCCCTTTCCTGGGAAGTTTCTTCATTACTTACTGAATTTCCAACCAGAAAGAGCCGTTTGCTCTGGCACCCTCCTGTGCTTCTCCAGGGTCTGGCTCTGCCCGGCCGGAGGGTGGCTCTCACCGGAGGATGGTGGATCCCATCACCTCCCCGGCTCCTCCTCCCCTCTTCAGCCAGGTACAGCTGCTTGCAGAGTTGCAGCTGTGTAGCTCTGCAATTAAAAGCTGGGTACATCGAAACGAGACTGCAAAAGCTGCTCCCTTTAATTACAGCAGCTTCCCGGCACCTCCGAGGAGGCAGCTCAGAGCTTTGCTGGCAGCAGCCATGTGAGGAACGGGGATGAGCCGCCCTGCCGGGGCGAGGGGCGGTGGGGAGGGATTTCTTCCGCCTTTGAGGGCTTCATTTTGTAGGAGAAGAAGGTGCATAAATTAGCAGGAATTACCGAGCTGTTAAATTGCACTCCTTCGTGAAATATGTTTATTTTGTAGCCAAATGACAACGTGCTCACTGGCTTCTTTGCCATTGCAGAAACCTCTGCTTTGTCACATAAAAGTTATCATAACCTTATTAATCACTGGGTAATTTATATAGGGTTGATCCTCCCTGTGGGGGCCCAGAGCCCCTCCGGGCTGGTGAGGTTAGGGAGGACAGAGGTTTCAGCACACCCAGAGATGATCCAACCGGGAGCCCCTGGATCAAACCCAGCCTCCAGCCCTGCAGGACTGTTGACTCCCCATTTCTGGAGGCTTTCAATCCCCTTATAAGATGCAAAGCATCCAGCAGCCTTCACTCCTCATGGCTTATCTTTGCAGCCCAGAAAAAATGCCTTCCTGGGGATCTCCTGGCAGAGCCCTGCCGTGGAGCCACTGGAGCTGCTGGTGTTCAGCTGAACAGCGAAGACTTGGTGTTAGCTGTCTTCTGGGAACGTAATGCAAAAGTTTCCAGCAACGGCTGCGTCCTGCCACAATGGGAAAACAGGGGTTTGTTGAACCTCGGAAATAAATAAATTGATTGCTGAACCTCACCGCCAGATGGGTAGGGCTGTGTCACGCGGGGTCGATGATGGGCCAGAGAAACAGTCCAGATGCACATTGCAAAAGTAAAATCATTGCAGGTGGCTTAAAAAGCATACTGTAATTGCTTGAAAAAACTCGATTTTGAGGTCATCGAGTCCCTTCTAGCAGGAGGAAGAGCTGGGAGCAGAGGCCAGGCAGTGGGGCGTTCATCTCACGCGCTCCGATTTGCACTTTAAATTGCTCCTGATGGACTTGTCACAGACCCCCGGGAGCCACTTGACTCCAGCACCTTTCATCCCCCGGATAACGGCCCTGTGCTTGCTGGGCTCTTGTAGACAGGGAGAAGCTGAGGGAGCAGAAAGGACAGAAGCCCTCCTCCATTTCTCCTCCTGCAGTCTGCCTTGCTGATGACAGCAAATGCGGGCAGAGAAGATGCAATTAAATATAATATAGGATATTGGCCCAGCCTGCCAGCAGATGCCTACGAGATCCATTTAGTGCTGGACTTTTCAGCCCCAGGAGTGATAATGTGGAAGGAAATGTTGGGTTAATTTGAAAATAGGTCAATGGGATGTAAAGATAACCCCGCAGTCATCTGATTTCAGAGAGCCTGCACCGCGCTCAGGAAGGGAATGTGTCCCCTGGTTGATTAAAGTACTTATAAGGGGAAAATAGGAGGACAAGAAGCTGCTGTAGATTTATTCTGGAGTAGGCACAGCTGGTGGAGGCAGCTGGTGGAGAGGCGAGCTAGGCGCTTGCATCCGCTTGGATTGAAGCCACTTCGGAGCGAGGGCTGAGCCGATGCTCTTATCCTGGATGTCGGGATGGAACAAGCCACTGGGTCACCTGCCGGGGCTCCGGAGCTGCTGAGCCTGGGCATGAGCCAGTGGCTGTCCTTGGCTGGTCTGGGAGGAGAGGTTTCTTCAGGAGCTGGGATAGAGAGGTTTTCAAAAACAAATCTTTTGGCTGCACTGGCTGGGAAGAAGGCATTTGCGCTCATCAATTTTATTTGCATAATTTCAAGCGCCATTAATAGTACATGGCACGAGGAAAAATCAGGGAAATTTCACTCCAACCATGAGTGAAATTGGGTTTAGTAGAAAATTAGTTGACTTAACTGGCAAATGATGAAAGCTTGAATAAAGAATGTTTAAGTAAGGAGGAATGAAAAAAAAAAAAATCCCCCCCACCTTGGAGGTGCAGCCTGGATTTGCATGATTGGAATATTAAAATCAGTGGTTATAAAGTGTTTAGGAAGGATAAGGGGGGTAAATGAGAGAGAGGCTCTGCTTCAAAGATACTGGTCCTGCCTGTAGATCTATTCCTGCCTCGCAGCCTTGGTGCTGGGAGTATAAATGGATGTGGCAAGTCCCGAACACCTGGAGAGGGGATGTGTGGCAGATCGCGGTGACGAGGGGGAGCCGGGGGAGCCAGGCCTGCTCTACCTAACCAGTGGAAAGTTTTTTGGAGGCTTCAGTATGAGATACGCTAATTGCTGTCTCCTGTAGCCCCTTGTCAGGTTTGGTTAGGACTTTTTAAAATTACGGGTGATTTTGTAACACAGCGGCTTGTGTGATGCCTACCAGGGAGAGGATGGGGTATGCTGGAAGAGAAGCATTACGATTTGGGGGATTTTTAGTTAGATACAAGGTTTATGGATCTGCTTTAGTGAAAATTCAGGGGTGGTTTGAGGAGCACCCAGAGGAGCAGAGCGCGAGGTGCTGCCCAGCTTGGGGGGTCAGCAGAGGTGCGCTCATCCTCCAGCAGCAAAGTAATCGTAGCTGTTGAATACATGTTCCTGATGACTGAGGAGAAAGCAGTACATGTGCTAGTAAATGTGCTATTTAGCATTGCATCTCTATAAAATCCTGGGGTTTTTTTTACTGGCTTAACAATTCCCCTTCTGCTTCAGCCTCCCTGGGAGGGGTGGGTCTCCTTGTTGCCCTATTTATTGTACTGAGGTGGCTGTTGGAGGCGAGAGCCTTTCTATTCCTGCCATCTTCCCAATTAGCCATGTCATGTAAAATTGTGCATAAAAGTGATAAAACTGCCACCTGTTTCCCCTGCGGCTGACCCAGCCGGGCTGCCCTGAGCTGATGCTTATATTCCTTGTGACAAGAGCAATGAAGCAGGTGCAAACACAGCTCTTCGCCTTAAATTGAAATTCTGTATTTTTCCTGTCTTTGGCGAGTGATGTGGTTCCACGTTTACTCGCTCTCTGGAGTCACAGTCAGGAGTTTGGGATGACCCTTCACCGGTCTCAGGATGGGGCTGGAAGAAGGATCTTGGTGCCCAACGCTCAAGGGCTTGCAAGCCATATCAGAAGGAGAGGGAGATATGGCCAGGAGCAGACAAAGCCCTCTATCGTAGCTATAATGGCCAACCAATTTCACTGGCTACATATGACCCTTCTGATGTTATTGGTGAAGACTAGTGAGAGATTGGAGAGCAAATGCTTGTGATAACTGTATAACTTGGCTGTTCCCCGGGTGGGAGAGCCATCAATTTCCTCTGCAAACAGCCATGGGATCGATAGATGAAATGCTGTGCGTAGTCGTAGGTCTGGGCAAGGGTTGAGGACCTTATGGAAGTGCTCCTCAGAGGATGGGCCCTTGGACTGTGGGTCCATTCGAGCTTCAGCTGAGCAACAGAGGAAATCCAGGTAGGGCTGGAAAGAGGATTCTCAGGTTCAGAAGGGGAAATGCAGGGAAATTAGGTGAACCAGTAAGAGAGGTCACAGAGCGAAGGCTTCAAAGCCTGGGAATTTAAAACCTGGCTGGACCTTTTATTCCTAAGAAAAGGGAAAATGCCTAGAGGGATGGCTGGGATAAATTCCCATCTCCAAATAGGTGCTAGGACTAAGTGAAGAGCCCAGAAGAAAACACAGACAGACATCTTGGCAGGCAGGAGCTAAGGGTGAGATTTCACACTGTCTGAGCTCAGACTTACAAAATAAAACAAGTTCCTCAGCCCTGTTAGAAGGACTGAGAACGAAACAGGGTGACTGTGTGGTGGGAGTCGGGCAGAGCCCGAGTGGACCAAATCAGGTCAACATTTTGGTTTTCCCTGAGGATGTTGCTGTTGCTCTTTGGGTGTGAGTGGGGTTATGGGGGTGAGGGTGAGGAACTGTTGTCTTTAGGAGGACAAAAAAATACAAGAACATTGAAACTGAGGGGTGGACCATTTGTATTTCTGAGCAAACTGGCACTCAGAAATCACAAGTACACGTAACAGGGATTTTTGAGAAACCTGCTGAAGCTGGAAGGTGTCACAGTTTTTTTTCTGAGAAGGAGGAAACGTGGTCCAGACGAGCAGATGGGCTGTCAGGTTGACATCAGTGGTACACTTAGTGGAACAGCTTTGGAGAGAGGGATTCATCAGTTCACAGAGGTAATTGGAAATGGAAGGAGACGTGCCGCAGGTTTACCAGCCTTGTATCATGCCAGATTAATCACATATCACCTTGGCAGCAAGGTAGCTGATGATCTTGATAAAGAGATTGCAGTCGATCTAGTTTAGCTGGATTTTGATAATGCATTTTATCCGCCGGAGGAGGGAAGAGGGGCTGAGTACGGCTGTTGTAAGGAACTGGCTGAAAACCCACTGAGCGAGACCCAGGGTCCGGCTGGCCTGGCTTTATTGAACTATTTCGTAAATGGGACAAGAAGTCAGAAATATTAATGAAATGTGCGCAACATCCAAGGACAGGCAGTGCCACCAGCGGTGAGGAGAACCTGAGCGTGCTCAGGGACGTGGTGGGTACCTGTAAGGACTGGCGTAAGAAAAAGGATGCACGGTGTTTGCACTGGGAGGGATGTGGGACTGGGAACCGGGAGATTTAGGCTAAGCTGGGAGCCTTGCAGGCAAGGAGGAGGGGAAAGATGTGGGTTTGCAAGTCTGTCACTGATGTGATTGCAGTGAAAGCAAACGAAATCTGGTGTCTTTGACAAGAGAGGTCCAGGGGAGTGTGTGTGTCAAATGAGATGCCGGTGAGCCCTGGCTGGGAATGCTGTGCAAAAGCCTCATCATCCACGTGTGAGAAGCAGCAACTCGGCTGGAGCAGGTGCAAAGATGGGGAGGGACCAGGACTCCAAAAAACCTCTGATTTTTGTCCCAAGAAATAAAGGCTGGGGAGAGGAGAATGATCTTCCTCCCCCTCCATCAACTGGGGAGCTGGTTGATGGCCCCTGTTAAACACTGGGCAGGGAAATGAGTGTTTGTGTTGCAGGGCTTTCATGGTGCTGGGGGGCTGATCAGTCCCTCCTGCTTCTCCCCAGTCACTTAGGGGTGCCTCCAGGACGGGGAAACTGCCCCTTGACCAATCCTTTACCTTTCGACCTGATTTACACCGACTACCACGGTCTCCAACAGATGAAGCAGCACATGGGGCTCTCCTTTAAGAAATACAGGTAAGCAAAGCCACTCCCTTCTCTTACTCTCTGTTTCGTTAATTAGCAGCAAAGACTAATGCTAGTGACCTCGAAGGACAGCCCCCATGCCCAAGAGGTCTGACCCTTTGATTGCACCTTTGATTTTTGCCTGGCTCTGCCAGCTGCTGCCGTGCTGTGTCCCCTGCTGCGGCGGCACAAGGAGGTCTGTTCGCTCCGGAGCCTCGCGTGTTTAAGATAAAACCTCGTTAGAAGAGACTGAATTGGGGAAAAAAAAAACCCTGCGTGTGCCTGTGGTGCGTGTGTTCTTCCAGACAGGGGTGGCCGCACCACAGAGGGAAGCACGAGCCTTTTCTATTTGCAAGAAGTGGAGCCAGAGCCCTGTCCCTGGCTCCTTTGGCGTCAAGACAAATGTCATCATCCCCCGGTATATCACCAGCCAGGAAAATACGAGATTTAATTTAGGGCTGATAGTCCTGCTATTTATTATGTTTTCTCCCATCTCCTCCACTATCCTACACAATTTTATTAGAGAGAAAAATGACAAGTGGTGTTATTGCTTTTATTATAAATGCATTTGCTCTCGCATTCAGCTTGTTTTGGTCTTCCCTTGCTTGATGCTCCCCTTCTCTCCTTGGTCTTGTGCTGGTAATGCCTGCCTCAGCATTCCCGGGATATTGGGAAAAGCATTAACAAGTCTTCGGGAGATACATCATTCTCGCAAACGTCAGGGAGATGAAAGCCCTGCAAGGGGAAATTGCTGGTTACAGGGGGGAGCAGTGGGTTGGGAAGGGCTGCTTGGGATGTTCCTGCACCCCCTGCTTGGGGAGCAGACAAGGGACGAGCTGCCTGGGGACACCAGATGTCCCTGGCAGTGGGACTTTCTCGAGCCGAGGTCCTCGAGGTGTGACCGCGGTCCTGTCTCCTCTCCCAGGTGCCGTGTCCGGGTCATCGATACCTTTGGGACAGAGCCGGCTTACAACCACGAGGAGTACGCCACGCTACGTGGCTACCGCACCAACTGGGGCTACTGGAACCTGCAGCCCACCCAGTTCATGACCATGTTCCGTAAGTGGGGGGCGGGGGCACGGTTTCGGGGGCTCGCCTCCTTTAGGAGGTGATGCGTGGGCAATGCTGTCCTCCCTGGCTCCGCTCCTGCTTCCCGCTGCCTGCAAGGAGCTCCCGAATCCGCTTGGCCATCTCTTATAGAAATATAGAAATGCATATAGAAATATGCATATAGAAAAATGCATATAGAAATGCACTGGAGAGAGAGACCTGGCTCCTGCCTCCATGATGGGTCGCTAGCTCCAGCACAGCCAGGGCCAAACACAGGGCACAGCCAGGAGCTTCCAACTCCTGGGAGGGGAAATGCAAGGCGGTTTTGGTTGCAAAGCCTGGTTTTCTTTCAGCTGGGGTTTTAGAGGCGAGAGGCAGCTCAGTGGTTCAGACTTGCCTGTGGAGTGGAAAGGAGATGTGCTTGTCTGACAGGAGCCCGGTGACCCGTTGGGCTCTGGGTGACTCAAACGTTGCTTTTTCCTGGCTGGATAAAGCCCATTTGGCAACCTTAAAAATGCCTTACTTTTTAAAGAGTTGCTCGAGCAAGTTCCAAAGCCTGTATTTCATGAGCTGCTTGGATGGGGATTCATGCCATTTTTCCACCAAGCTCCAGGAAGGCTCTGGAGCTGGGCTCGTCTCAGCCCCCATGCTGCAGTGGAGCTGCCTCCTCAACCCTGATGAAGTCCCAGAAAACATCTGTCCAGCCACGTGTCTTCTCCCCTTGGTGTCCACAGCTCACACCCCTGACAACTCCTTCATGGGCTTTGTGTCGGAGGAGCTCAACAAGACCGAGAGGCAATTCATCAAGTCCAACAAAGTGAGCAGCATGGCGGTGGTGTACGGGAAGGAGGCCAGCATCTGGAAGGTGGGTGTCCTTGGCGCTGCGGGGAGCAGCCAGACGGGCAGGGGCAGTCGTAGGCAGAGCTGTGGGGTAGTAGCAGCCTCTGGCTCTTACCCTGAGCTTTTGAGACGCGGATCTCCGTGTTGTTTGTAGGAAGCATCCTTGGCCCGTTCGTAGAGGGGAAGCTGAGGCTGCTGCAGTGATGTGACATGTCCAGCGCCTCCGAGCAAACCAGGCAGAGGCTGGCGAGACCCCAT
>NW_008795314.1:1458934-1467488 GCF_000699145.1 Aptenodytes forsteri
TCAGCAAGGCCAACAAAGGCCTCACGTTGGCGATGGTGTACGGGAAGGAGGCCAGCATCTGGAAGGTGGGTGTCCTTGGCGCTGCGGGGAGCAGCCAGACGGGCAGGGGCAGTCGTAGGCAGAGCTGTGGGGTAGTAGCAGCCTCTGGCTCTTACCCTGAGCTTTTGAGACGCGGATCTCCGTGTGTTTGTAGAGAAGCATCCTTGGCCCGTTCGTAGAGGGGAAGCTGAGGCTGCTGCAGTGATGTGACATGTCCAGCGCCTCCGAGCAAACCAGGCAGAGGCTGGCGAGACCCCATTCCCTGCTCTTTGCTCTAGGCGATGCTTCCTCCCAACAGGCTGCTTAGACTGAGGATTTCATATCAATGATTTTATGTATTAATTACAATGATTGCTGTTAGGTGATTTCCTGTGTATGATGGGGATGGTTTGGCTCTGCTTTCAAGTACCCTGTGAAAGGGGGTTGTGCTGCCCTCCTGCCCTCCCATGACTGTAATGGGGGAGAGGGGTGGGCTGCGGCATGGGGGCTCTTACTCCATCCTTGCTGGTGGCCGGTGCTGGTCCTTGCTGGGACCCCACACTCGGCCACGTTTGGTGCATCCTGGCTGAGGCCACCTCTAGGCCAGCAGATGCGGGGTAAAACCCTTCGCTCTCTTCCCCCAGCCCCAAACTGCTCTGCCAGTGAGCAAAAAGACCACCAATAACCCCAGCCCCCCGAAACATCTCCCCTGCATCTCCTATAGTGGCCAGGGGGTGTGTGTATTCCCCCCTCTCTTATCCAGAGCTAGCCAGCTGCTTTTCCTTCCAGGGCTTAAAAAAAGGAGCTAATTCTCACTGTGTCTTGATTTATTTCTATTTTTTTTTCCCCTTTGTGCACCGCCTGGGGCTGCTCCAGTTGCAGGTACTGTACCGCACCAGCTCCTGCTGGGCTTTACCTCTGCCCGTCTTCTCGCGAGAGAAAAAGTTTTGCCAGAGTTGACTTTGCCTCATCGCGGGCTCGGTCCTCCCGAGCTGCCGGGATCAATGCGGGTTGATGCAGCCGGGGGCTGTATCTCCTCCCCATCCCCACCTTTCCTGATCCGCGGCTCTGCCCTCACAGGGATGCCTGTGGTGGGCCGGGATCCGGCCACACCATCTCCTGTTCCCTGGTGTTTGTGGCTTTTCCATCACCTCCCATGTCTGAGAGCAAATCCCCCCAGCATCTGCCTAGCTTGGGGGCTCCCTAAAAAACCTACTGAAACCCACTAAATCTCATTTTAGAGGGATGCCTGTGGTGGGCCGGGATCCGGCCACACCATCTCCTGTTCCCTGGTGTTTGTGGCTTTTCCATCACCTCCCATGTCTGAGAGCAAATCCCCCCAGCATCTGCCTAGCTTGGGGGCTCCCTAAAAAACCTACTGAAACCCACTAAATCTCATTTTAGGGGAACTGTAACATCTTGTCTTCTTTTTTCTACCCATCCCCCGCCCCTTCCTAACCCGAAAGTTCCGCCGAACCTAAGTAGGTTAATTTGGGAAGGGACTAAAGAGAGTTTAAAACCTCAGAACAGACATTTCCCTCCACCCTCGCCTAGCTTGGGGGCTCCCTAAAAAAACTACTGAAACCCACTAAATCTCATTTTAGGGGAACTGTAACATCTTGTCTTCTTTTTTCTACCGTTCCCCTGCCCTTTCTTATCCGGAAGTTTCGTCTGAGCTTAGTTAGGTTAATTTGGGAAGGGACTAAAGAGAGTTTAAAACCTCAGAACAGACATTTCCCTCCACCCTTAGTGCTATGAGCGTTTGCTTCTTTTAGCCAGAATTCACAAACAACATCAGTTTCTCCAAAACTGCATATTTGGGGTAATTTAATACTGGGTGAAGGGGCTGCGGCTGGTTCTTGCTGGTGGCTGTTCCTCAAGGCCAGGCTGCCTGGGCATTGCTTCGTGTCTTGTGCCACCCCACGTAATAAAATAAGGGGGAAGAGTTTTTCCTTATTTTTAGTGATTTTGAGGTCTAGGAAGGAAAAGAGCACCTCCATCTTCTGGAGCCAGGTGCTTATTTACAAGCCTTGGACCAAGCGCCGTCTCCAGAGCAGGATCTTTTTGACATTTAGAAACATTTCATTAAACCTACCTTCCCGTTATTTCTCATTTCCTACCCCTCCGAACTTCTTGCCTCTGGCTCGCAACAGGAGCCGAAGTTTTAATAAGCTGGGAAAGGCTGTTTTCATCAGGCTGCTGCCCAATTTCCATGGGTCGAAGCAGCTCACGGTGCTCGGATGGAGTGGTGGAGGGGGTCTCCCATGCCAGCCCCCCCACCGTGCAGGGGGCTGTAGGGATCGGTCGTCCCCCCCCAACGATGCTCGGTGGTGCCTGGCGCTACCCATGGACTATAAGTTGTGTTTCATTCCCATCTCCCCAAGCCATTTGCATTAGGGAATTGCTATCAAAACGGTGCTGATTTGGGTGTTAGTGGCACCGTGGCCAGGATTTCACCCTGCAGCCTCATCCCACCAAAAGCACTTGCTTTTAGCCTTAGAGAAGTCCAGGGATACGTGGCAGAAATACAGTGTTCAGAGAGGCTTTAAGGCAACATACGGAGTTTTCAGTTTTCCCGCATTTATACCTCCTTATTTCCTCCCAGTCTCTGCTGTTTCGGGGCCTATTGCAGCACTGGAACAAGCTGAAAATACAGCATCCAAAGGGTGGTCCCTGTGTGGTTTTTCCAAGCAAAAAAATCTGCAGTAGAGAAATTGTTAAAATGGGGGGCTGCTTTGGAGACCAAAAGGAGGAAAGCCTCCAAAAGAAGAAAACTGATGACCCCCTTGATTTTTTTCCAGGTAGTAAAACAGGATTAAACCTGAGTGAGAAAATCCTGGGGACTTGTTACATGCAGTAAGAGGCCATTAGCAAGCTCTGGTCTTTGCAAACTTCTCCCTAAATCCCCCGAAACCTTTAATTCAGCAGCTCCAGAGTGGAAGCTGCCCGCAGAGGTGGCAGGGGCTCGAGGTGCCAATGTTCAGGGTGCCGGACCTGGCGCTACCCATGGACTATAAGTTGTGTTTCATTCCCATCTCCCCAAGCCATTTGCATTAGGGAATTGCTATCAAAACGGTGCTGATTTGGGTGTTAGTGGCACCGTGGCCAGGATTTCACCCTGCAGCCTCATCCCACCAAAAGCACTTGCTTTTAGCCTTAGAGAAGTCCAGGGATACGTGGCTGAGGGCAGAAATACAGTGTTCAGAGAGGCTTTAAGGCAACATACGGAGTTTTCTCAAATTCCGCATTTATACCTCCTTATTTCCTCCCAGTCTCTGCTGTTTCGGGGCCTATTGCAGCACTGGAACAAGCTGAAAATACAGCATCCAAAGGGTGGTCCCTGTGTGGTTTTTCCAAGCAAAAAAATCTGCAGTAGAGAAATTGTTAAAATGGGGGGCTGCTTTGGAGACCAAAAGGAGGAAAGCCTCCAAAAGAAGAAAACTGATGACCCCCTTGATTTTTTTCCAGGTAGTAAAACAGGATTAAACCTGAGTGAGAAAATCCTGGGGACTTGTTACATGCAGTAAGAGGCCATTAGCAAGCTCTGGTCTTTGCAAACTTCTCCCTAAATCCCCCGAAACCTTTAATTCAGCAGCTCCAGAGTGGAAGCTGCCCGCAGAGGTGGCAGGGGCTCGAGGTGCCAATGTTCAGGGTGCCGGATCCTGCAGCCGTCCAGGCTCACTGGGAGCCTGGGGCGGTCCAGAACGTGCGTCCAAGGGATGCGGAGGGGAGGGTGCAGGTTTTGCACTGCTGTGGGTTGGGCTGAAGCATCGCGGGTGCTTGAGAGTTAAATCTCCCCCTATAACCGTGGGGGGGTCAGCCCCATCTTCTGGTGCAGTTCACACCTCTGCCTTCCTGCCCAGGGCAAGGAGAAGTTCCTGGCCATCCTCAACAAGTACATGGAGATCCACGGCACGGTTTATTACGAGACGCAGCGGCCGCCCGAGGTCCCGGCGTTCGTCAAGAACCACGGGCTCCTGCCGCAGCACGAGTTTCAGCAGCTGCTGAGGAAGGCGAAGGTGGGCGAGAGCCAGCCAGGGCGTCTGCGGGACCCCGCTTACTGTCCCCCATTAACCAGCCAGCAGTGAGGACTCAGTTGCCTTGAGAAATAAAACCTAAAGGAGGGGGTGGGGGGAGAGGCCGTTATCTGCGCTTCTCCCAGGCTTGCAGGCGCTATCAGCAGGGCTAATTAGCCGGGAGCCGAGCAGAGCACATCATTTCAAATCAAGATGTGTCTGATGAGTTTCTCCTTGCAGACTGTCCGCAGATGGAGCACAAAGTTTCCTGATTAATTCATTTATTGTTAAGTGGGCTGGGTTGTTGTTTTTTTTTTTCCCCCAAGGCTGTGATAAAAATAAACGGGATTCTCAGAGCGAGTGTGCGGGGTGCAGGCACGTCCCGGTCGCCTTCAGCTAGTGTCTGGGGGAAATGCTGTTGGTTCTCCAGCCCAAATGACTTTGGCAAACCAGTATTTCTCCATACAGGACCAATACGATGGTTGTAGCCACCACGGGGGAACTTGCAGCTCCTGAACACCCCATTGCTTTGCACAAGTGGGCTGTGAGCTATGGAGCAGGGGGAGTTTTTAGCACATTTAAGCTATGGGGTGTTGAACCACATGGAGCTGCCTTTAGAGGCTTGGTGTGCAGGACTAGAGCAGAAGAGAGGGATGCTGGTGGGTGCTGCTGCCGCAGCATGAGTTTCAGCAGCTGCTGAGGAAGGCGAAGGTGGGCGAGAGCCAGCCAGGGCGTCTGCGGGACCCCGCTTACTGTCCCCCATTAACCAGCCAGCAGTGAGGACTCAGTTGCCTTGAGAAATAAAACCTAAAGGAGGGGGTGGGGGGAGAGGCCGTTATCTGCGCTTCTCCCAGGCTTGCAGGCGCTATCAGCAGGGCTAATTAGCCGGGAGCCGAGCAGAGCACATCATTTCAAATCAAGATGTGTCTGATGAGTTTCTCCTTGCAGACTGTCCGCAGATGGAGCACAAAGTTTCCTGATTAATTCATTTATTGTTAAGTGGGCTGGGTTGTTGTTTTTTTTTTTCCCCCAAGGCTGTGATAAAAATAAACGGGATTCTCAGAGCGAGTGTGCGGGGTGCAGGCACGTCCCGGTCGCCTTCAGCTAGTGTCTGGGGGAAATGCTGTTGGTTCTCCAGCCCAAATGGCTTTGGCAAACCAGTATTTCTCCATACAGGACCAATACGATGGTTGTAGCCACCACGGGGGAACTTGCAGCTCCTGAACACCCCATTGCTTTGCACAAGTGGGCTGTGAGCTATGGAGCAGGGGGAGTTTTTAGCACATTTAAGCTATGGGGTGTTGAACCACATGGAGCTGCCTTTAGAGGCTTGGTGTGCAGGACTAGAGCAGCAGAGAGGGATGCTGGTGGGTTATTTGGGAGACTTTCCTACGGGGGTTGTTCACTCACCAGCACTGGGTTTGCTCCCTTGCAGCTCTTCATTGGCTTTGGGTTCCCCTACGAGGGTCCTGCCCCGCTGGAGGCGATCGCCAACGGCTGCGTTTTCCTGCAGGCGCGTTTCAATCCCCCGCACAGCTCCCTCAACCATGAGTTCTTCCGCGGGAAGCCGACGTCGAGAGAGGTGAGTCTGGCAGGAGGCGAGCGGATGGGCTGGATGGAGCCACCTCCTTTACACCGGGGTTCAGGCCGGTGCGGGGAAGAGCGGTTGCTAAACTGAGATTTTTTTGTTTGTTTTTTTTGTGAGATTTCCTCCAAAAGTAGAAGTGCGGATACCTGCAGATGGGGTCCCCTCTCCCATCCTCGCATCGTCTCCGTCCAGAGCACTTGGGTGCAAGGGGCCCTGCTGTGAGTTTGGGGTTGCAAAGGAGAAGGTGGTGCAGGAGACTTCTGCAGACCACAGACCCCATCTCCTTCCCCATCAGTGCAGATCCACGCACTCCCCGTACCCTCCTCCCAAACTGGGGCTGATGCTCCCCTGTTCATCCTTTTGTACCCCCGGAGGGATGCCGGGACCTCCGCAGTGTTGCAGGAGTACAAAATCCCTCCCAGGCTTGCCCATCGCTGGGAATTCAATCTAAGTGAAGCAGGAACTCTTTAAAAGTTAAAGCGTTGAGAAAATTACCTCTTTTATTATTAATAAAGTGGATAATGCAGTGCAATGCTCGCTCCTGCTGAGAAGGGCTTTGTCGGGGGGCCGTGTGGCTCAGCCCTGCTGCAGCTCGGCTCGGCGGCGCCCATCGTGGGTTTGGGGGGTAGGGCTGTCCTGCACCTCCGTGTCTGTCACCTGCATCCCCCTAATTAGCTACCGGTGTTAGCACCCATCCCAGGTGGGTGCTGTGGTTGTGCTTCAGCCCAGAGCCGGGAGGGCAGCCGGGGACAAGGGCTGTGAAATGCCCCAGGGTGTTTATATGCCGGAGGGGAAGGAGACGATCAATCTGTCGGCAAAAAATGGGAAAGGACAGCAAGCGGGAGAATAAAAGAGAGACATGCACTGCTCTCCTCCTCCAGCTGGCACGTTTTCAGGCCCCTCTGCAACACTTCACGGTGCCCCAAAAACTCCTCCCCTGCTCAGCATCCTCCCTCTTCCCTTCCTGAGAGGAGATCTGGGGCTCTGGCTGCCTTGCAGCAACGTTGGGCTGAAAAGGCAGCTCAGGGGCTGAAACAAAAGAGAGGTATCCTCAAAAATGGCCTGGTGAGAGGTGGGTGGCTGTGGGGTACCGGTGCACGGGGCTGCCTGTGGCATTGGGGCGATGCAGCTTCCAGCACCGCTTTCTCCCTGGCCTTCGGTGTTGGCGGATTTTCTCTCTGCCTTGTTTGTGGAGCTGGCAAACCTGAGAGACACGATGCCTTGCCAGAGATTTGCTGTTTCAGTCTGTTTTTGCCATTCCAGGCCCACAAATGGTTCAGGTCAAGGTTAGGTTTTACCCGTATTACGGAATTGGAGATATTCAGGGCTGTGGAGGTGATTTCAGTGTTGATGGGAATGGGGCATCCCAACCCAGCGGGTATTTTAGACTATCAGCCTGATGTTGGGGGGCAGCTGCGCTCAGAGGAAACCTTCTTTTTCCAGCACATCTCTGTGTGCAGTGGTTTAAAACCCAACGTGTCTGTGCCTGAGCCTGCTGCTCCCCTCTGCCGTCGTGGCTGTGAGTGGCAGACAGCAGCAGTTCTGGCAGGGATTGCAAAAACCAGCTCACGCTGCTGTGTTTTAGGTGTCCTCCCAACACCCATATGCCGAAGACTTCATCGGGAAGCCGCATGTGTGGACTGTCGACTACAATAACTCCGAGGAGTTTGAAGCTGCTATCAAAACCATCATGAGGACCCAGGTACGGCTCGGAGGAGGCGGCTGGGCAATCTCCCCGCTGCTGGGTTTGCAGGGACAGATATCAGCGGCGGTTGCTGGTGCCTGGCTCTCCCTTTTGAGCATTAATTGCTTCTCCTTCCTTGTTTACCCTTGGAAATTATTTGTACATGCAGAGCAGAAATCCTCCTCTCCTGCAGCTTCAGGTGGACTCGTGCTCTCGCCTTGCTTTGGTGCTGAGCATCAAAGGTGTTTCCCCCAAGGCAGTGCCGTGCCTTTGAGTGATCCCCTGGGAATCCTCCGGGCAGAGCCGGAGCAAGGGGAGGCTGAGATAAGGGAGATGAGGTTTGGGAGCAGGAGGTTGAGGTTGGTGGAGATGCTTGGCAGTGCTGGGACCTGGTGTGAAGCAAAGATAAACCCAGAGAGCATCTCCCTGCGAGTACCCTGAGAGCTACCGACCTCTGCACCTGCCGTTCCCCCATTTCACTGTTCATCATTATCATTCGGATGGAGCAAATCAATAGGAATAGCCCCAGGAGTTGCCTGTGTGAAGGATGAGAGAAGCGTGGAGAGAAGGGGGGATGCAGGGCCCCCCCGGGAAGGCAGCACTCCAGCTGCGCCCGCCCTAGAAACGCTCCCTTATGAATATTTACCTCCTGCCCTGTGGCAGGAGCCTTTCAAGTTGTCCAAATTATTAAAGTCAACTTTCCTGGAGGGGAGAAAATTGCTGATCCTCCATTTTGCTTGCAATTTGCTTCGCTCGGGATGAGCTGTCCCCTCGTGAGGACAGCGGTGCGCTGTGAAACTGGGGCTCTGTGTTGGGCTGCGGGGGTCCGGGGTTCACGGTGCCGGGTGGGATCTGGGGGTGGGGGGGGAGGCAGCGGTAATGCTGGCCAGAGAGGTGTCATCTTTGCTTTTCCCCACGTTAGAGGCTGCAGAGGTGGGCGTCTGTGGCAGTCTGGGGACTTTATTCACCTGATGGAGCCGTGCCGTCTGCCTGGGTCTTGCACCTTATCGTGGGTGATTGCCGCAGCTCTTCACCTTGCGCTGATTTTCTCTACAAGTTTGCAAAGACCGAACAAACTCGACTTACGAAAACAGTTGTTGTTTTGCACATTCATTCCGGTATCTCGATTAAAATTAAATTAAAAATAATTACATCTGTGCTGCTGGGCCAGCTGCCAGCGCTTGACCCTCCACCATCTGGGCTGAAGAGACGGCCCCGAAGCGAAGGCAACGCTGTGGGCGGGCGGGT
>NW_008795314.1:1467573-1476485 GCF_000699145.1 Aptenodytes forsteri
TGTTCTGCTGTGCTATTAAAATAATTTTAAAAAATTGGAGAATTAAGAGGGGGGGAAAGGGCTCTGCTGGCTCCTGAGCAGCTGTGTTGCACTGCAACGTCAACTGGATGTGCACCAGGTCATTTAGATGCTTAATGATAATTCTGGTTAAAAAAAAAAAAAAAAGAAGAAGAAAAAAGGATTTTAGGAAAGGATTTGGTGGCGTGATGGGCACCGGGCAGGAGGAGCTGGTGGGGGGACCTGCTGTCTCCGGCACCGGGCGCTCAGCCGGAGTGTGCCGCTGCCGTGCCGATCCCTGTTTTGCCCAAAGACGAGCTCTCGTCTCTGCTTTTCTCCCCGTTCCCACTCTTCATGTAAATGCAGCTGTGGTGTAGTCACAACACGTCCTGCCTCCCTCCCTTAATTAACTATTTCTTCAGTTGCTAAACAGCTGACGGAGGGCAGGGGAAGCAGAGCTGGAACAAGGGTGTCTGTAACGCCGGCACGGCGTGCGGCCAGGCATTCCAGGGCGGCTGCTCTGTTTTCCGTCCCAGCGTGACACCACGTATAGTCAGATAAACTGTCTCCTATGGGGCCACGGGGCAGCTAAAGCTGCCACCCACCTCTGAGGGACCAGGGACCCCCACCCCGAGGTCCCCTCCCGCGAAGCATCCCAACTGCTGTAATTACCCTCGACTGCCAGGAGGTTGAAGTCCTAAATTTGCCTCAAATGAATAAAACCAGGCGCTGATGTCCCGCTTGCATTGAAAACGTGCAGTCGCTCTGGAGAGAAGTTATTCCTTCCCACCAAGAAATGCACTGGGCTAATCCCACAACTCGCCTCTCTGGGTTTTTTTTTAAAGGTATTGTATAAATCCTCCTGAAGCAGAGCAGGGAGTGAGTGTGAATAACTTACGGCAACTTCTTTTTTTTTTCCCCCTTTTTTCCCCTTTTTGTCTTTTAAATAGAAAGGTCTGCTTTATTAGAGATGCTGTCAAGGCAATTAAGCCTAAAAATTGACCTACCTTACAGGTTTCAAAGCCTTATTATGGGCTTTGGCTTCAGGAATCCCTTGGTATCCTGTCTTTAAAATAGTTTGTTATAGCAGGAATTGAAAACAAGGGCGTTAGCAGGAGCGGCAGAAAGCCGGTGGCTGGGCAGTTTAGTGTTGCTGTTCCCAGCCAGGTACTGCAGCTCAGAGAAACTATTCTACTGACTCCTTTTTTTTCCCTGAAGGCAAAATGGGGTGTTTCGTTATCAGAGTATCTAACAAATTTGTCTCTGTTTCAGAATAACCACCATCAATTTATTTTTTCAGTCAAAACATTTCATTTCAACATTACTGGAATGAAATAACATGGTTTTGTTTCCCATCTGCCTGCCTTTGTTTGAAAATACCCTGCCAGTTTATTGAAAGGAAGGCTTGTATCCGAAATGATGCATTTCCCTTTGCTTCTCCAACCCAAACAGATTGCCGAACCTGAAACACAGCATTTTTCCCCTCCTTGATGGGTGGAAACATTGGAAATTGAAAACTGACCTGAAATGGATTTTCTCTTTCTTTTTTTTTTTTTTGTTGTTGTATGACTGAAAAGTCACTTATCCCACAGCTTTAGTTTTGCATCTTCCAGGCAAAACTCAGTAAAACATTTTTGGGGATATGGGATGTTGTGGTGGGAAGCTGTGAGATGTCTCCTTTGCTCTGCCTCTGCCATCAGCTTTTCCCAGCAGCAGCCAGGCCGTGCCGGGTGCTGGGAACCAGGGCGCTGGGTGCTGGGACCCCTCAAGGGCTTTGGGAGCTGGTTTCATGAACCTGGTAGTAATTCTGATATGGTCAAGCTGGCAAACAAGCTCGCCCTGGTTTAGAGCATTGTGGCTCTGGGGGATTTGCTGATGCTTCAACAATATTTTAGAGTTACTTTACGGCTGCCCCAGCCTGCCCATGGCTCTCCGGCCAGGTCGTGCCAGGGTGGCTGTACAGCCGTCCCGATTTATATCGCAGACACCCGGAGCTGCAGCTCGGGGTGGGATGTGCCATCCTTGCACCTACAGCCCTGCCGCGGCTCCGGCCAGGCTGGCAGAGCGTCCTTTGGTGTGTTTGGAGCTGGCCGGGCCTGCTGGCAGGGCTGGCTGCCTTATCTGTGCAAATAAAGGAGTTGAGATGCAGCCGGCATCCTTCGCCAACCTTGATTTGCTTGAAAGAAACTTCTTCCTTCTGGAGAGAGATCTGAATCGTGGCTTGGACGTGGATTGGGTTGGAAATATGGGGTTTTTTTTTTTCTTTCTCCCAAGAAAAGCCCTTGTGCTCCCTCCCTTGTCCTTTCGGAGGTGGCACCCGCTCCAGGTCACCCTGCAACTGCTGGGGGAGGTTTTCGGCAAGCGGTACCTCTGCCATTCATCCCCCTCTTGGAGCAGCTTTGGGTTTCCTGATGGCTCGCATTCCTGACCTATTTATAAGGAAAATTGAAATCATGGAAGCACCAAACCCCTCTACCCCAGAGATCAAATCCCGACACAGCCGCACGGAGCCAAGAGACAAATTGCATCCCCCTGGGAAAGGTGATGCCGGGAGGCTTGTCCCGGTGATGGATTATGGCCATTAGCCAGGGGCTAGAGGCTGGAGAAGGAGAGAGGTTTGCAGGCGCCACCATTTTCTTGGCCTTCAGCTTTTTCCATTGTCAAAAATAGTCCTCGCACAAGCAATTTAATAGACCCAATATTCTGGTGTAGTGAAGGGAGAAGGCTTCATTATATTAAAGTCAAACATACAGGAATATAATGGAAAATTATACATTTCAGACCATGCTTGAAAGAGTGGCGTATTAAACATCACAGCGAAAATAGCTGGTTAAAGTGTTCCCAGCCTGCTGTTACACGCTGGCAGAGAATTGCATTATTTTTCTACTTACTTGTCTGATGACGTTTGGAATTTTTTTTTTTTCTTTCTTTTCCTTTTGAGCGAGGGAGACTTATTGCTCTCTTCAGCTCTGGGATTCCTGCTGGAGACTATAAAACCAGGGCTCTCATGGCGGTATCCCCATGGGGCACTGGTAACTCCCCATTTGGCTGATGGAAAGCACTGGGGCTGGAGACCTCTGGCCCTGTGTTCCCCACTGATGCCTGGGGGAAAGGATGGCAAAGTCCATCTTCACCGACCCCTCCGCTCCCTCCTGTGACATCCCGTGCATCGCTCCGCCGGGCAGTGGGATGCAGCGGTCCCCACCTTGGAGCCCCCCTCCTCCTCCCTCCCAGGGCTCTGGGGAGATCCTGAGCTCTCGGTACGGGGAGCAGCATTAACGATGTGGTTGTCAAGAGGAGGCCAAGCCCGTCAGATTTTAATTAAACAGTTATCTTCCTGAAATTGGCATTTTCTATCAGTCCTGGGTGCACGAGCTGAATCCTAACAAGACCGGCGGTCCCCACCTTGGAGCCCCCCTCCTCCTCCCTCCCAGGGCTCTGGGGAGATCCTGAGCTCTCGGTACGGGGAGCAGCATTAACGATGTGGTTGTCAAGAGGAGGCCAAGCCCGTCAGATTTTAATTAAACAGTTATCTTCCTGAAATTGGCATTTTCTATCAGTCCTGGGTGCACGAGCTGAATCCTAACAAGACCGGGGGAGCCGGGGGGGGAACAAAACAATCTGGCCGCGGTCCTCTGATACCCTTGGACCTGACAGGGCTCCCGGGAGCCTGCGGGCAGGTGGGATTGCACCTGGAGCATCACCTCTGGGCACACGTGCAGGTGCAAGGAGGTTTTCTGCCTCCGTCCCGCTGTGGACGTGCTGCATCCCAGCGGGTGCAACGGCGGGGGGGTGTGTGGGGGGGGGGGGGGGGGCCTGTTTTACAGAATTAGGTCTGGAATACGCCTGGTGTAACGGGGTCCTGGGAAAAGCCCCTCAGCGTTACGGCCGTGAAAGCAGTGGTAAGATGAGAGCGAGCGTTGGTGATGCTGAGTGAGGGGAGGTTTGTCTCCCCTGAATAGGTGCCAGGCAGCATCCAGCACCCAGCCTGGCACAGGCTTTGTGCGACTGAGACGGGCAGAGTTTAGCTTTGTGGAGTACTCTGCCCCAGTGCTCATCAGCAATTCGGAGGCAGGATCAGTGCCTGTCATTGTGTCAGCCCTGATTAGCGTGCACATCTGTAATTAGACAGAGCAGCTGTGATTTCCAGCCTGGCTGAGATCTCAGGTGGGATATTTATGGCAGGGAGATGCTTAGAGGGATCTTCTCAGCAGTCTGAGCCTTTGAGCATGGGTTTGACAGGTACTTCAAAAGGAGATAGCTATTTTGGAGGTGCAGAGCTCAGAAAGTAGAAGAAACAGTGTTTTCCGGATGAATTATCTTTGGAGTATTTTTGCTTATAGTCCTTCTTTTGCATGAAGCTCTGCAGAGAAGCACAGGGGAAAGAGGGGTCCCAAGACCAGCCCCATCTCCTGCGGGTCATGTAACGTCTCTCCAGAAAAATAAGGGAGTGTGGAAAATCTGTCTTCCCAGGGCAGAAAGTTCCTGAAAAAATAATTTATTCCAGAGGGAAGGGGTGCATCGGTAACGCAGCCCTCGTGGCAATGCTCTTCCCACGGGGAAAATCACCGCTGACCCTGGGGCAATGGCCATGCACCGGCCCCGCTGGAGGGCGGCGAGCCTGGCTGCCTGCTCCTGCCTGCTCGCCCTGGACCCTGTGCCGCCGCCGTGCAGGGGACATGCTCCTTTGGGGGATGCTGCTGAGCCGCTGTGCAGAGGAGGGGATTTCCCAGGCCAGGACCCAAGGGTGACCCTCGGGACAGGGAAATGCGATGTCGGGAAGTGAGCGCAGGCAAAAGTCTCCTGAAGACCGGCAGCATTTCGTAACCCACGCTAAAAATACACCCGTGGTTTAAGCGCTGCCAGATCTGTATAAATAGCAGGTATCAGTATCAACGTGGGGGTGCAGCGACAGTGCCGGCATCAACGTGGGCACCAGCATTTGCTCCGTCCCGGTGTGCAGCCGGCTGTTGCCTCCCTGCCCTGTCCCAACCTGTGCCGGCGGGAGTGGGGGTCACCGAGCCTCGGAGGCTGGGAGAAACACCAGCTTCCACCCCAACGCAGCCGTCCACGCTGAGCAGCAAACCCTCAGAGAAGTGACAGTGGGAAAAGAGATATTTTTTTTTTTTCCCCCCGGTATTGTGCACAGCCAGTCCCAGCCCCGGGCTTTTCACCAGCCGGGGGGTTTAGTGGGTCGTAGCGCCGGGGCAGCAAAGCCTGGACCTTCCTCTCTGAGCAGGCAGAACCGTGCCCAGGTTGGAGCACGTGAGAGCAGAGGAACAGGGGATGCTAGACCAGACCCAGGGCACACCGGGATGCTCTTGCTCTGGATTAGCTTGGCATCTTTACCAGTCCTAACTCCTCCTCTGTATATTAAAATTACCTCTCCCCCTTGCCCACAGCTGCGGAGTGTTTCTTGGGCTGAAACAGTTCATACTTTAATTGGAAGTGACCTAGTGCATGAAAACTGATTTTATTTTATAACTTACCAAAAATGAAGAAAAGTGAGACTAAAATGGAACAGGGTGACTTCATTTTCACCAATACATGGGTTGAACCCAAATTAATCCTTCATCCTCTTTCTCTTAACTGCTGTATGGCTTGTGAAGTTTTTCCAGTCCTAGTTTTCTGCCCTGCTTGCTTTGGTGGATAGAGATGAGTTGTGGGCTTCAGCGGGTGGGGAGAGCCATTGCCCAGGGCACTGCTGTCCCGGGCCACCGGGCCCAGGGGGAGGGCAAGGCTGTCCCTGCTTGCTGCCTGTGCTCTGCTCTTCCCCCTCCGCAGGTGGACCCTTACCTGCCTTACGAGTACACCTGCGAGGGGATGCTGGAGCGGATCCACGCCTACATTCAGCACCAGGTTGGGGAGCATCACCGTCCTCCCTGGGGAACCATCCCTGTTCTCCTGAAAGACCATCCCTGTTCTTGCTGGGAACCATCCCTGTTCTCCCATGGGTTGGTCCCTGTTTCCCTGGGCAAGAGAAACCAATGACCCAATGCAGCTCCCCAGCGAGGCACCCCAAGTCCCAGCCCTGTGCAGCCAGTGGCCTAATCGCAGAGAGCACCAGGAGATGGGGGCTGGGGGAGATTTGTCAGGAACGAAAGATGCTGGGGGGCTGGTGGGGGGGTGGCTGGGGCTGGGTCAAGGCCTTTCTGCTGCAGAGCGTAAGGCAGCACTGGGAGAAGAGGTGGCGGTGCCTTCATCTCCTACAGCAGGAGATGCCACCTATGCATGCAGGTGACCTCAACCTGAGGAGCAAACTCAGCAGCCCAAGTGTCCTCCTATCCCACCAGCAGCCTCCCTTCCCCATCCCCAATGTCTCACCCTGTCCCTCCGGGCACTGACCCATTGTCTTCTCTCCCACTAGGATTTCTGCACCACCTCGTCTCCTCCTCTGCCTCCCAAGGCCAAGAGTCCTGCTATGCAAAGCCCCCGTCCCTGTCTCCCATGGGTTGGTCCCTGTTTCCCTGGGCAAGAGAAACCGTTGACCCAATGCAGCTCCCCAGCGAGGCACCCCAAGTCCCAGCCCTGTGCAGCCAGTGGCCTAATCGCAGAGAGCACCAGGAGATGGGGGCTGGGGGAGATTTGTCAGGAACGAAAGATGCTGGGGGGCTGGTGGGGGGGTGGCTGGGGCTGGGTCAAGGCCTTTCTGCTGCAGAGCGTAAGGCAGCACTGGGAGAAGAGGTGGCGGTGCCTTCATCTCCTACAGCAGGAGATGCCACCTATGCATGCAGGTGACCTCAACCTGAGGAGCAAACTCAGCAGCCCAAGTGTCCTCCTATCCCACCAGCAGCCTCCCTTCCCCATCCCCAATGTCTCACCCTGTCCCTCCGGGCACTGACCCATTGTCTTCTCTCCCACTAGGATTTCTGCACCACCTCGTCTCCTCCTCTGCCTCCCAAGGCCAAGAGTCCTGCTATGCAAAGCCCTCCGAGCCCATTGGCCCTGTCCCCCAACGCCACTCACCTGGTGTGGTCCCCCAGCGCCATCCGGGACCCCCGCGCCTGGCCACCGGTGGACTCGCTGCAGGTGTGGGTGTCGGAGACCCGGCACGCCTGCACCGAGACGTGCCGGCGGCGCGGGCTGGTCTGCGAGCCCACCTTCTTCAGGTTCCTCAACAAGAAGGAGGTGTTTCTCCAGTGAGTTGTGACCTTCTCAGCGAGTTGGTGGTGGGGGTCATCAGCCAGATGATGTTCCCTTTGCTCCCCCCATCCCCAGCACCCATTTTCCTTGTGTCCTCCCTCCCGAAATCCCATTGAGGTGCCTTTGTGCCCAAGGCGATATAGGCAGGGCGCTGCCTGCAAAGCAGCCCGTTGCTTGCATGTGTTGGCTTTGACCAGCTTCACACTTCAGAAGGCAACGATAGCCTTTCCAGGCACGTTTCCGCCTCTCTCCCACCCTGTTCCTCTCCACCTCTTCCATGCTCTCTCCCTTTCTGTCTTTTTTTAATGTCTTTCTCTATAAAACTGCATTTTGAACACACAGCGGTGAAGTTTTAATAGAGTATAAATCTGCCACCCGGCTCCGTACTGCTCTGTGGGCAATTAAAATGCGAGCATTACCATTGCTGTCATGCTGGTCAGGCAGGTGCTGTGAGTCCCACTGACATTTTTATATGATAAATTAGAGCTGGGGCTTGGATTTCACTCTCTCCCCTCCATGCCCCCCTCCAGACCTTAAAATGAGCTGGCTCAGGCACTCACCGGTTGAGAAGGGTTGGAGGGAGGGCAATGCCAGCACTGCCACTCCGTCTCCAGATGCGGGCATGGGTGGGAGGAAAGGGATGCTGAGATCCGCACTGGTCAGTTCTGCTGCTCCTCGAGGGACTGGCTGATGCCCACCCAGGTTTTGCTGGCTAATCCCGGCTAGCAGGGGACACGTGGGCATCTGTTGAACTCGTGCCCTTCCAGGGGACATTAGCTGCTGTGGGAGGTGCCCACGGAGAGTGGACAGACCTGTTCGTTGGCGGGGGGATATAAAAGATTTGGGTGGATTTTTGTGCGTGATTTCCTGAGCCATCTATGGCCCACACAAGGGTTGGGGTGGTCTCTGGGCTGCAGGGTTGAGTTGCAAGTGTCACCCCTTCCCGCATGATGTGTTGGGCTGGTGACGAGGATGCACGTCTAGCCAAAGGGTGCCAAACATAGCTGGAGCAACCAACAAAGATCTGGCTCAACATTTAGTGAAGGAGCCTCCCCGAGAAGGACAGAACAGCACTAAAAACCCTTCAGTGAAACCCCAGGCAGCCTCCTCACCTGAACTGACCCACCTTTGTCTTTGTTTCCAGGCTCAGCATCACCTGCGACAGCACCGAGTACGAGATGAACCATCTCTACCCGGCGGTGGCCGAGAATGTCCACGAGTGCTACCTCCAGAAGGAGCCGCTGCTCTTCAGCTGCGCGGGATACAACACCAAGTACCGGCGCCTCTGCCCCTGCCGTGACTACCGCAAAGGACAAGTGGCTCTGTGCAGGGACTGCTTGTGACTTGGTGTCGTGTCCCCCCCCCGTGTTTGAGACATGCAACGTGCAACGAGTGGCTTTTTCTCAAAGCTTCTGCAATAGCCGAGGGAGGTGGGACAGGTCCCTCCCGGCGGGAGAGCCGGGAGTGTCAGACTCTGGGGGTTGTTTCATCTGCCAGTCAGCTGTGAATGACCATGTCCTGACCTTTGGTTTCATTTTCTTCTCGAGGAGCATCGTCCGACCGCATCCGAACCCACCTGGACCTGGTGGCGCTGGGACAGGGTGATGGGGAGAGGGGGGCTGGGGACACCCTTCCCCTCCTCTGGCAATGGGACAAGCCACCAGCAGACTGCAGTTTCAGGGTTTTCATCCTCTTCAAGCATCCTAGGTTGTTTTATTTATTGATTTTTTTTTTTAACACCCCCCCCCGCCCCCCCCCCCCCCCCCCCCCCC
>NW_008795314.1:1476549-1479765 GCF_000699145.1 Aptenodytes forsteri
GCCAAGTAGAGCAGCTGGGTTGGATGGACATAGCGGGGTCTGCACCCACGGTGCCCCCAGGAAGAGTTGGCGGGGGCTGGACGGCCCCAGGCTGTCCCTGGGAAGCGAGGGGCAGGATGGGGCCGGGGAAGGCTCCCGGGAAGGGTGCTGGTCCCCAGGGCAATGCTGCCAGCAGGGTAGAGGTGCCTGAAGTAAGGTGTCCCCCCCCAGCCCCCGGGCTGCTCTCCACCCTGCTGGGCCGTGCACGGAGCTGTACGTCCCACCAGGGACCGAGGCATCGGAGGTGGCAGCAGGGGCATGGGGGCTGCTCGGGGTTCGAATGAGCCGGCAGGAAGGAGGACGTGCTGCAGCAGCCGAAAGGAGTTGCCGGCGGGCACAGACCGAGGCCAGGGGAGAGGGGGCAACTCAGCAGCTGTGAAAGCAACATCGTGTCTCTGTGTGCCCCAGATGTTGTAGCCATGGGAAGAGGTGAGCTCCAAGCAACCATCTTCCATGCAGGGTCTTTGCTTCTTTAACTTTTCTTCATGCCATTCATCTTGCTGTAGGGGAGTTTTCACTGTTGCCGGTATTTCCCCTCCCGGCATGTCCCCTTGCTGGGTTAGCGCTGGCTGGGGTGACCTGGTTTGTTTTTGTAGGGTTGCTCACCGGAGCAAGGCTGCGAGTGCGTTGCTGTGAGGTTGGTGCTCAGCCCTCCTGTTGCTTGGAAGCGTTCGACGGTGAGACTCCTGCATCCCGTAAAACACGTGGCTGGAAAATTGTGGGCTGGAAACTTACTCTCAGCCCTTCCTTGCATGGAAGAGCTCCTGGCCTGGCTGGCGAGGGAGGCTGGTGGGGGTGGCAGCCTGCCCTGGTGGTGTCACTGCAGGGTCCCAGGCCCTGGCAGGCTTGTCCCCCCCCGGCTTGAGGTGACTGATGGAGAGCAGTGGCATGGCAGGATGAGTGCATGAGGTCTCCCCCGCGACCCAGCCGCTCGCTGGAGCTGTGCCACACAGCCCCGGCACCTCCAGCCCGTCCTCCCCGCGGCTCGCTGGCTTGCAGCCTGGTTTTGGGAGAAAATCCCATTTCTTCAGCTGTGCAACAGCATCAGGCAGACCCCAGCTCCCTCCCCAGCTCCCCTCGCCATCTCCCCGCTCTGGCCACGGGAAGGGGGACACCGCACGGTGCTCGTGTCCTCCGGGCATCCCTTCGGCCGAGCCCGCGAGCCCACCGCGGTGAGACTGGCCGCACCCCGCGCCAGATGAGGCGGGAGCTGGAGACACTGTCGTTATCCTGGAGCAATTTGTCATCTTCAGCACAAAATTGCGTAGGCAGCCTCCATCCCGCCTGCAACACCAGACAAGGGGAAGGATTGATTAAGTAATTTTTGTGTCTTGCAGTCAGCATGTGTATAAATAAAAGCAGCGCAAACCTCTCTTTGCAGAGCTGAACAGCAATACCTTGTGCCTTTCTACGGCACCTTTCATCTCGGTCTCAAAGCATTGCCCAGCAAAGGCTCCCACGCCGCTCGCCCTGGCTGCTGTGAGCGAGGGGTGGGCAGGAGCCGGCCCGGGAGAGGCCCGGGGGATTTGCAAGCAGGAACCACCAGCGATTTGCTTCCCAGGGTTGTAAGGACCAAATAAAACCTGGTTTTATAGGGGATCTAAGCGAGCTTTAAAGACCAAGAGGCTCGGGATGCCTCTCGAGGCAGCGCTCATTGCACATCAGCTCCCCGGGCAGCTTTCTCCACCGGTTCTGCTCAGCTGCTTTTAAAATAGCCTTCACCTTTTAGCAGCCCAGCGCCTGCCTCCCGCTGCAGAGAGTCCCAATTATCCCCTGGCAGGAGTATTTTTCTCCAAGCTGAAATAAAAGGCGTCTGGCTCACCTTCGCCGCTGTCATGGGAAATAATGATCTGTCTGGAACCTTGTTGGATCTCGAGCCAGCCTGTAAATTTGGGTGATGGGGCTGAGTAATGCTCTGGTATTACCTGTCATGTCTCTGCCCCATCAGCTGGCACCGAGTCGTGCTCTCGGTGCTGCCCGGGGAAAAGCCTCTCTTGTTGGCCCGTCGGTAATTGCACATCGCTCGCGGATGCTGGATGTGAACAGGGACCGGAGCGCGGGTGCTCGGGGCAGCCCCTCCTGCCTCGTCCCGTGTGGAGCCCCAGCTGCTGCGAGCAGGGGGATGCCTTGGTCTGTAAAATCCCACGCAGGGGCAAGGTGAGGTCTTGGCTGGTTCGGTAACGCCAGCGCTGGGTATTAACATCAGCTTTGGGTGCAGAATTGGCACCGAATTGTTTGTTATGTGGGGGTGCGTGTGCCAGGGCTGCGGGGCATATTGACTCCTGCAGCTCTGCTGGTCCCGGGCACCCTGACACGGAGGTGGCAGCAAGGGATGGAGCTGCTGGGTCAGCAGCAGCTTCCAGAGGAGTTGGCGTAAAAGAGAAGGGACTTTGTCACCTGGAAATGCTTTTTCTCTGCCTGTTTCTGGCCCCAGCTGTGCCCGAGCGATCTCTGGAGCATCCCACTGCCTTCCCGAGCTCTTGCCCAAGCAGCTCTCCAGTGCTTGCCCCGGTCTCCCTGGCCAGGACACGTTTCCATCTGGAAGGGAGATCTCAGGATGATACAGATATTAAGTTCACATTTTATTAAGTAGGAGCATGGAAGAGATTTAAAGGGAAGCCGAAGCGCTGCCATATGAAAGAGATTCTAATTACCACAGATAATTACCAAGAATAAATCCCCAGTTGGGAGGGGGAAGAGAAGGGGAAACAGTGTCAAAACTATGAATAAAATCAAACAATTGAAAATCAAACGAGGAGCTGTCAGCTTCATGGACAGGCCAGTTTATTTAACAATCAGTAGCAGTTGTTTATTTAACAACAGCACGTGTGTGGGGAGCCCCTGAGGTTTGCTCAGGGGGGACATGGACCTTCTGATGGCATCTCTGGTGGCATCACAGCGAGCAGAGCCTCCTGGAATTTTTTTTTTTTTAACCTGTTTTCCTCTTCTGGCAGCTGTGAAACCAGGACAGGCGTGTCGAAAGAATGATATTGTTCTGGAAATCCATTTTCCGTACCTAGAAATGGAGCCAGGGGTGATTTTTGTTCCTGAGCCTCGCTCTTCTTAGGAATTCCACTCAGAACTTTCTTTCTGGAGTTTTTTTTCCCTCCGGTTTTAATGTTGGTCGCATCAAAACCTTCCCTTGCCAGTGCAGCTGGGGCAGTGGGGGGGTCTGTC
>NW_008795314.1:1480213-1482347 GCF_000699145.1 Aptenodytes forsteri
AAACAGGGACCGGAGCGCGGGTGCTCGGGGCAGCAGCCCCTCCTTCGTCCCGTGTGGAGCCCCAGCTGCTGCGAGCAGGGGGATGCCTTGGTCTGTAAAATCCCACGCAGGGGCAAGGTGAGGTCTTGGCTGGTTCGGTAACGCCAGCGCTGGGTATTAACATCAGCTTTGGGTGCAGAATTGGCACCGAATTGTTTGTTATGTTGCCCACGCAGGGGCAAGGTGAGGTCTTGGCTGGTTCGGTAACGCCAGCGCTGGGTATTAACATCAGCTTTGGGTGCAGAATTGGCACCGAATTGTTTGTTATGTGGGGGTGCGTGTGCCAGGGCTGCAGGGCATATTGACTCCTGCAGCTCTGCTGGTCCCGGGCACCCTGACACGGAGGTGGCAGCAAGGGATGGAGCTGCTGGGTCAGCAGCAGCTTCCAGAGGAGTTGGCGTAAAAGAGAAGGGACTTTGTCACCTGGAAATGCTTTTTCTCTGCCTGTTTCTGGCCCCAGCTGTGCCCGAGCGATCTCTGGAGCATCCTGCTGCCTTCCCGAGCTCTTGCCCGAGCAGCTCTCCAGTGCTTGCCCCGGTCTCCCTGGCCAGGACACGTTTCCATCTGGAAGGGAGATCTCAGGATGATACAGATATTAAGTTCACATTTTATTAAGTAGGAGCATGGAAGAGATTTAAAGGGAAGCCGAAGCGCTGCCATATGAAAGAGATTCTAATTACCACAGATAATTACCAAGAATAAATCCCCAGTTGGGAGGGGGAAGAGAAGGGGAAACAGTGTCAAAACTATGAATAAAATCAAACAATTGAAAATCAAACGAGGAGCTGTCAGCTTCATGGACAGGCCAGTTTATTTAACAATCAGTAGCAGTTGTTTATTTAACAACAGCACGTGTGTGGGGAGCCCCTGAGGTTTGCTCAGGGGGGACATGGACCTTCTGATGGCATCTCTGGTGGCATCACAGCGAGCAGAGCCTCCTGGAATTTTTTTTTTTTTAACCTGTTTTCCTCTTCTGGCAGCTGTGAAACCAGGACAGGCGTGTCGAAAGAATGATATTGTTCTGGAAATCCATTTTCCGTACCTAGAAATGGAGCCAGGGGTGATTTTTGTTCCTGAGCCTCGCTCTTCTTAGGAATTCCACTCAGAACTTTCTTTCTGGAGTTTTTTTTCCCTCCGGTTTTAATGTTGGTTGCATCAAAACCTTCCCTTGCCAGTGCAGCTGGGGCAGTGGGGGGGTCTGTCGAGAGGACGGGTGGTCCCTGCCCCAGCATCCCCCCGCAGCATCCCGCTGCCGGCTGGGCGCCTCTCCCCGCACCAGCATCTTCCCCTGCAGAGGCTCAGCCGCCGTTGGCTCCCGGAGCAGCAATCGGGGCTGTAAATCACAACCGGAGGGACGTAATAGCGCTGCTCCGCTCTTATCTGGGGCTTTATTAGGAAATCGTTAAGCGGCTTTTCCCTCCCGATCCCCTGCTTATCAGCGGCCGTGTAAAATGGCAAATTGCATCCATGATGTGGACAGTCCAGACAAGAGAAACCCATTTATTTCCCCTAACGGGTTTATCGCTAGATCAAGGAGCTGCTGAAGATGTAAGCACCGGTGGTTATTTCCCCAGGTGATGGATCTAGCTGCCATACAGCCTCCAGTAACCAAAGCACACCGCCTGACAGGGATGTCTAATGGACCCGTGGTCAGGACTACTGGCTCATGTATTTCAAGGTCTTGCTTTAATTGAGTCCTGTCTCCCTGGTGTCATGCTTTTTTTCTTTTTTTTTATTATTATTTTTTTCCCCCCTTTAGAAAGACTTCCCAAAATAAACTAATGCATTTAATCTCCTGTCCCCTTCGCTCATCTCTTGCTCCCTTTGGCAAAGCCAGAGCTATAAAGAAAGTCAGTAAATTGAAAACCTGTCCTCAGACTTATTGAGTGAAAAGAGCAGTGAAATCTTTTACCTTTTTTTTTCTTTCCTTTTCTTTTTTCTTCTTTCTTTTTCTTTTTTCCAGTAGAAAGGACTTGGAAGGGGGTGGGCGAAAACACCTTTTGAAGCTGTGGGGCTAAGTGTTCCCTTTCTTATCAACTCAAGCAGTGATGCCCAGTGACACTCATTGTGGCTCGTTAGCAGAAAGCCATTAAAA
>NW_008795314.1:1483414-1491762 GCF_000699145.1 Aptenodytes forsteri
CCAAGTGACACTCATTGTGGCTCGTTAGCGGAAAGCCATTAAAACTCTGGATCGATATTTTCTCAGGAGAGATAGGGCCCATTCAATATTATATTCCCCAGGGGCAGAGAAATACCGATGCCCCGTCCACAAAGCAGAGCAAAACTGCTGAGGATGCAGCCTCTCCTGCCAGCACCCACGGGGGTGACGGGACGTCCCCCAGCCCGGGCAGCGTGGGAACCGAGCCAGGATCCGGCCCTCGGCATCCAGGTCATCTGGAAAGGGGGAAAAATTAAAGATTGGGAGGATGGGGAGAGGGGGGAGTATTTTTTGGGGGGTTAGGTACCTCAGCGGGGCTGGCCCCCAGCCAGGGCCCCTGGGTGCAGGCCCCACCACAGCCTGCAAAGGACCTCAGGAGGGCAAAAATCTATGAATAATGTGGCCATTCCCGACACCTGGCTGCTGGCTTTGGAAAGCCGGGAGGAAAGGGGCTGGCGGGGTGTGCAGCCCCCCCCCCGCTTTTTTGGGGGGCCCCCCCACCGCCTCTCACCCTCTGGAACCCAGCTCCCAGTAAAGACCAGTTGGAAACAGGACAGAGATTTGCTTTTAGTTTTAGAGCGAGCTACTAGACGTATCAGCTTTTCTATAAATATAAACCAGAAAACAGGAAATAACGATCTGCCCTAATTTAGGTCCTTTCATCTAAGGATTCAAAGCATCTGACAGCATCTCTAAGAAATAAGGAAAGACTTTGCAACCTGTATGGAAATGCAGCCATTTCGGGGGTGTGCGTGCAACTTTTTGTTGAATGTTGCATTGCCCCAATTCCTTTCCAAATTACCCCAATTTCACGTCACTGAGACCTGGACCCCTCACTGCTTCTTAGCAAGTTAGCCCGGGAACGGGTGATGTTCTTGCAGCTTGACGTGATGCACAGCTGGCTCAGAGCCATCGAGCATGGAGGATTGTTTATTTATTCAATTAATTGAATTAATTAATTTTCAGGAGAGTGTTGAGAAAAATAATAGGAAGCGCCAGCAGCTCTGCCAGCTGTCTCGCTGTGTGCAGCGGTGGGAGCAGGGGCATGATCCGTACATGTAGCTCAGGGGAGCGAGGCGAGCCCGGCCGTGCAGCGCTGGGGCAGGTGTGAATCATAGGATCATAGAATGGTTTGGGTTGGAAGGGACCTCTAAAGGCCATCTCGTCCAACCCCCCTGCAATGAACGGGGACATCTTCAACTAGATCAGGTTGCTCAGAGCCCCGTCCAACCTGACCTGGAATGTTTCCAGGGATCAGGCATCCACCACCTCTCTGGGCAACCTGGGCCAGTGCTTCACCACCCTCAGTGTAAAACATTTCTTCCTTGTATCTAGTCTGAATCTCCCCTCTTTTAGTTTAAAGCCATTCCCCCTTGTCCTGTCGCAACAGGCCCTGCTAAAAAGTCCGTTCCCATCTTTCTTCTCGACCCCCTTTAAGTACTGACAGGCTGCAATAAGGTCTCCCCAGAGCCTTCTCTTCTCCAGGCTGAACAACCCCAACTCTCTCAGCCTTTCCTCAGAGCAGAGGTGTTCCATCCCTCTGATAATTTTTGTGGCCTCCTCTGGACCCGCTCCAACAGGTCCGTGTCTTTCTTGTACAGCGGCTGTAGCCGAGGAGAGCCCAGTCCGCACCCTTCCAGCAGCGCTTTCCTCAGGGAAAGGTACACCCAGCTGCCCTGGCTACGGCACAGAGCCCGGGCACTCGAACTGCTGCATCTCCCCTTTCCTGGCATTGCCAGTCCCACGCCTTTGCTGTCCACTGAGCTCCCTGTGTGTGCTTTGCCCCACGTCCTTTCCTCTCACCAAGTCTGGCACGCTGGGATTTCCTTGCACCGTTTGCTCTGGGAAGAAGGGAGGGTGTTGCACCAGTTTTACCTGCAAGGAGCCTCCGTCACCGGGCCCTTGGTGCATCAGCTCCGATGAAGCTGCAACGAAGATGTTCCTCAGCCACCGCTGTCCCCAGGCTCTTGCAACATTTCTGTCCCTCTGCAAAGGCTTGTTCAGGTTTGGCAGTGAGGTTTGAGCCACCTTGGTTCCTGTCCCCAGATCTTGCCATCTCTCCATCTAGGGCAAACGAAGAGCAGTGACTGGGTGCTAAAGCGGAGCCCGGCTGGCTGTCACCAGCGGTTGCAGTGCCACCGCAATCTCTGTGTCATCACACAGAAGCGACCAGTCCTCTGCCCTTCCAGCTGTGGCCAGATGTGGCAAGGCAGGGACTGGGCTTGGGAGCAAGAAGTTCATAAAAGAAATCTGGGAGGCAACGGCTTTCCACACTTAATTAACTCAACGAATTAATCCCAATTAGAAGCTGTAATTAGGATTATAGTGGTTAATCATCTTTTCCCCCCAAGCAACAACCGCACTATCTGCCTTAACTTTATTATAAAAGCAGAGCATGCGGAGTTACGTGTCCCCGACACCAGAGCTGCCACCGCTGCCACCTGGGCACACCCCGGGGGGGATCGGATTGGGTCTGGTCCCCTCAGTGTGCTGCTCTCCAGATGGGGGACAGGCGGGGGGACAGCACTGCGTGACGCCCCCCACGACTGCCAGGGCATGATGCGCTGGATTGCATCATCGCCACTTTTCCAAGAACAATGCGAATTTGGCTGCTTGTGCTCCTGTTTGAGCCGTTTCCGACCAGAAAACTAAACTGCGGGGAGACTTCGTTGACTTTTTTTGTCCTTCTCCATTGCTGTTTAATGCTAAAAAGAGCCTGAATGAAAACATCTGCTTGTTCTTCTTTTTCTGAGCACGTTAATTAAGTAGTGTCCTCCCGTGACGGGTTCATCTCAGCGGGAATACGGAGCAGTTCTTTCCTCCTGCGCCGCTCTTGATCGCATTTGTTGTCCCACGGGTACTGGTGGGCTCTGGACCCCTCGGAGTCCCAGCGGCAACACAGGACTGAGCCCAGTCCCGACTCCAAACCCACCCTGCTTCCCCCCACTGCTCCTTAAAGCCCATCCAACCAAACCCCAACTCCTCTTCTCTGCACCCCTCTCCTGCCGGTGGGAGCTCCCATGGGAGCAGCATGGCATGGCTTTGCTAGTAACTTGGGGAATTTGCTTTTGGGGCCGCGGGGCGAGAATCGTGCCCAGCAGCCACAACCCCCCCGCCTGCCTGCCTCCTGCCCCAGCACCGGGAAAGATGCTGCTGGTGCTGGTTTGGCTTCGGGTCCTTTCCTGCCCTACTGAGGACTGGCTTGGGGGGCTGAAAGGGGAACTCTTGGAGGGGCATCACCCCAAGGGCTGGCTCCCAGCTTGGCCCCGAAGGAAATGTTGGGTTCCCAGTGTCCAGGACGCATCAAAGCAGTTGAGCAAAACAAAGAGGACAGAGAGGACAAACTCGCTGCAGCAGTCCCCAGAATCATTGCTGCCAATATTTAACGGCACAGAAAATACAGGATTATGCTCCCTCTTACATTTCGCTGAGCTTTATCCAAACCTGCAGAGAACTTGTGCACCGCAGATCTTGGGGGTTATCTTCAATGAAAGCGTGTTTTGCTGCAGAGGAAGGGCGATGCCATTTGCATCCTCCTCCAGCCGCCCTGCACGCAGCTGGTACCTTCGCACCTTCCCACCTCCAGCTCCTGCCATCGCCTGCGAGGGACTCGATCTGATTTTGTAGGTGCTATTTTGGTTGGGTGTTTTTGTTATAAGTGTCGTTGAACGGGAAAAATAAAAACTTGAGGACCCTGGTGGTATTTTTAGTCCCGTATCGGTGAGTAGCTCGAAATCCTCAACAGGACTGTAAAATAAAATTAATCTGTATCCACCCATGCAGGTGTCATGAGCTGCACTGGTTGTACTGGTTTACTTGCAGGCCAGAGATGCTGGGGGGGGCTGGGGAAACTGCTGGGGAACCCGGGGGGATGTTCTCAAGCTGGGGGGAGCTGCTGTGGGAACCCCTGAGCAACGCCCCACCACCCTGGATGGGGAGGGAGAAGTCTTATTGCCATGGAGACCGACGAGACTGTTGAAAATTGGCTGCCATGGAAACCAGTTTGGGGGTCTGTGTAGCCATCCCACCGGGCTGGTCTCCGGGTCCTGGGGACGGTGCTGGCCCGTGTGGCATGGGATGGCTGGGACAGTCGGATGCTCCAGAGCTGAGCAGCCCGCTGCAGCCCCCAAAATGGGCTATTAGGGGGCCAAACTGGAGTAACGCAGCCCCAAACTGGGGAACCGAGCAGCTCAAACTGGAGCAATGCGGGCTGGCGGGGAAAGAGCTGATGGATATTTCTGGGCTCTCGGACACACAACCTGCCAACACTCAGGACTGCGAATTGCGCAGAAACACAAACATTAACGAGGCTGAGGGTGGAAATGCAGCACAAGCCACATCTCCAGAGAGAAATTACACAGAGGCTGGGAAGGAAGAACAGGACTGGGACGAGGGGCCGACAGGAGCAGCGGGAGGGATGGGGGATGCTCTTGGCTTGGCAGCAGTGAGGTGATGTGAATAGCGCTGAATAGCTCTTCCTCCCCACCCAGAACCAATAAAGCATCTCCTGTTTGGGTTTTATGCTTGTTTTCCTTCCTAAAATAGGACTTTGGGAAAACAAGGGCGGCCTCATCACCCCCAGGCTGAGCCTCTTCTTTGCAAGAGAGAGGTGTCCTCCGTGGAGACTGAGGTGGCTTTTGTCACCCTTCCCATGGGCCACGCTCACTGCGCCACGCAGCAGTGTTTTAAACATCCCGGGATGCCTCTGTGCCCTTCCAGCCTTGCTCCTGGCACAGAGCGGGCTGGCATGTGCATGAGGGTCACCTCCCCGACACACATGGCAGAGGAGAAGCAGCTCTGCCTTCTCCCACTGTGCCCCCTCCCCGCCTTTCCCCTGCATCCAGCAGCATCTCCCCGCCGGCAGCTAGCAGAGGGATCCTCCGCGTGCAGGTGATGAGCACCTCGCCACGAGCTGGTAATTCTCCAACCTGCCTGCTAGTCTTTTTGCATGCATGAAAACACCCGCCGACATTTCCAGCCATTTATTGTCTGCCGTGAAGCCGCCCAGTCGGACACAGCACTCCGGCCGTGCCCCCTTGCTCCGGGGGGCTGGGAAGTCACCCCACGTCAGGACATCCTCCCACCCCAGACATGCCCTAGCCCTGCGGGGCCAGCGGATGCCCTGGCTGTGAATTTCAAGACTATCTCCAGTTGTGATGGGATGAATTGATGGCGAAGGGATGGGAGCACACAAGACCTGGAGGGGGAGATGAGGGTTCCTCACAGCTGTGGTCCTAAAAGCACTTTTCAGCCCTCGTTACCTATTCCCAGGGGTCCATGCGCAGCAGCCTGGAGCCAGCCTGGCCTCCAGCAAGCCCACCCCACGGTGCAGGGAGGGTGGGAGCAGCTGGAGCCTATAAAGGGCTGTTAGAGGTGATTCAGGCTGTGCTGCTGCAGGTGGGGGGCTCTGGGTTGGCCCCGGAGCCTGGCTGTGGGAGGAGGGATGGTTGGGGGCTCCAAGGCTGGCTCAGTGAGTTGGTATCCCCGCCCCTGTGCTCTGTGGGGAGGGTTGGGGTGGTGTTGGCAGCGACATGGGTGATGGTTTGGGGGCTGTCAGGGGTCCCCCCCATCCTGAGATAGGCAGCCTGAGTCTCAGGAGCTAGGCTGAGCTGGGCAGGGTTTGTGGCCAGGACCCCCAGGCTTGGGGGGGTTGCTCCTCCTGTAACTGCTGATCCCCAAAACCTGCTCTCCGCAGCAGGGGGAGGGATGGAGAGGCTGTGCCCCCCCACTGCTGGGCTGGTGCCCAAGAGCTCGGCTTCCTCTTACCCAGGGCCGAATGCAGCTCTCGCACTAACTGCAATCTTAGGATGCCCTTTAATTTTTAATGCTTCAATAAAACAGTAATTACAAACACTGCAATTTGAGGTTTTAAGCAGAAAGTATTAACTTCCCAGGGTTTAATTATTCAAGAGAAATTAATGAAAGCAGGGCTGGATCCTGCTGGCTGTCTTGGCTTTTCCTAGCGGGGCTGGCATCGATCTGCTTTGCAGGGAGGAAGGCTGGGGGGAGGATGAAGCCCATCCCTGGTGCCTCGGGGCTGTCTGGGAATGCCTGGGTGCCCTTAGGCAGAAGTGTGGGGGAGCCTGGCTGGCGGGACACCAATGTGCTGGGTCGGATCAGGGTGAGGAGAGGTCCCGGGGGGCAGCGGCACCCCCCATAAATGGCTCTTTCTCTGCTCCCTGCAGGGTTTCCAGCCAAGGAGGTGCAGGATCCCGGCCATGGGGTTGCAGCACTCTCTGGGAGGTCAGTGACCGCTGTGATCTGAACCAACGCTGGGGGAGACTGTGTGGGGAAACTGAGGCTGGTGCCACCCCAGGAGGTAGCGTGACCCTGCGGCTGCTCCCCTGTGCCCCCCACTCAGTACCTGCACCCGTCCTCTGCCTGGGAGGGGACTTGGGAGCTCTGAGTCTTTGTTTTCTGGAGCTTTCTGCAGCCTTAATTGTGCTCTGAGTTCCCTGGGAAGATTTCAGGCTTGCTTTTAATTACTTTGCTATGGCACAGCGTAGTTCAAAAGCACCTTTGCTGGGGAATGGGTCTGTTGAGACCAAGGGTGCTCCCAGGGCTGCTTAAATACAGCAAAACAGTCGGTGTCTTGGCAAACCTCGCGGACTCAGGCTAGCTGATGTTGGACCCCCACCCTGCACGGGGTAGCAGTGGGGTTGGGAAAGCCTTGATGGAGGAGGGCAAGGCATGGGGAAACAGGGGGATAAAATACTCCCTGCCAGGAGCGAGCAGTGGGGCTGCAGGAGTGGGGGCTCATGGGGAGCATCGTGCTGAGGTGGGACCTGTTGGGGTTCTCCAGCTCATTGCACCCCCACCTCAGACCTCAGCACTCTTCCTGCACCTGCAAAGCCCCTTTTCCACGTAGGCATAGCCCGTTGCAGCATCCCATCCTAAGCGGCATATCCATACGGCGATGGCCTTCAGCAATTGGCATTGGGTAAGGTCTCAGGGAACCATGTTTGCTAGAAAAGCAAGTTGTTGTTGTTATTATTAATAGTTAACTGTCATAACTTCGTTAATAAGCAAACCTGCCTGATCAACCGTCTGCAAGAAGACGGTAAGAACACAGTGACGGCCAGGACTCCCCTTGAAATAGAAATGGATGTTTGTCGGGGCTGGGTGAACAAACTGAAGTGAGTGGAGGAGGCTGCGAAGGCTGGTGGGGAGTGGGGTGGAGATGACGGCTCCGCTGATGAGGTGCTGGGGGTAGGGAAGAAATGGGGCCTCATTTGCAAGGGAAATGAAATTATCGCCTGCTCCATCGCCTGCTCCATCTGCAGTCCTTGTGCCACAGAGACTGATGAACTGCGTGGGGAGGGTGCTGGGGCGGGTGGCCCTGGGAGCACCCAGCACCCCGGTGTGGGAGGGCAGCCTGCTCGAGCCCGGATGCCCTCCCTGCGGGAGCAGGTCCTTGTGCAGATGGGGCTGCTGCAGCCCCCGGAGGGGTCTGGGCGTGATCTGCTGCCCATGGGGTGGGCTTGTACCTCCTTCGCCACTTGTCTACTCATCAAAGCCTCATCTTGCACCATTTGGGCTGTATTTAGGGAAGGTCACAGCAATAAATGTTGGTCAGTCACTCCTGAAATAGGAGTGGTGGGGTAAGGAGAGCAGATGATGCTGATCAGGATGATCAGGTGAATTCACCAGGTGAATCCTGGTGCGGCGGCACCCAGGGCGCTCGTGCCATGATGCTGCTGTCGCCCAGATTCATGTCCCCAAATAGGTCTCATCACATGTGGGACGGCAGTCTTGGTCCACCCGCATGTGATGGGAAGGTGTGGGGCTTTGCAGGCAGCTTCTGCCTGCGCTTGGGCAGCGAGTCCATCCCTCGGGGCATGGGGCAGCCCCGTGCCTGCAGCCTGCGTTAAGGACAGGGTATAACCAGCTCCATCCCCGCACTGGGGATGCTTTTCTTCTGTAATGTGAATATTTTTTCATTCCCATCCCATAAACAGGGCGTCAGTGGTTCCGGGATGGGAAAACAACTGCCAGGTCTCTGTCCCTCAGGGTGATGTCTGCTGGGCTGGAAATATAAGGGAACTGGGGTTAAATGAGGAGCGTCGGTGAGACAAGGAGTGATTTAACTGACTCAGTTAATCAGTTGTGGCAGCACTGGTCTGGGTGAGAGACCTGGCTGCTCCCCGCCGGCTCCGCGGGGAGAGTTCACAGAGCTCTGTCGCCAATCATTCAGGGCATTTTATTTGGGTCTTAACTTTGATTTAACTTCAGTAGATTATGAAGACAAAAAGTCATTCCGAGGTACTTTATTCGGGGGGGGGGGGGGGGGGATTTTTGACCGTTCTTTGAACAAAAAAATGAATTATAGG
>NW_008795314.1:1491906-1507845 GCF_000699145.1 Aptenodytes forsteri
GGGGGGGGGGGGGGGAAGCCAAAATGTGGTAGTTTGAAGTTGTCAAAATGATTTTCCACTCCTTCAAAATAATCTCACAAAACTGACCCAGATTTTACAAGGCACTCTGGCTTTCAAAGAGCTGTCTGTCTGCGCAGAAGATGGGTCTGTCAAATATGTATTATTATTTTTTTCCCTTAGTAGTTTTACAAAACCTGTGCCTTGCCTCGTTCCCGTGGGATCTGTAAGGGCAGGATGTTCTTTGAGAAACCCGATCCAGCCTTGCAGCTCATCCTGGAGCAGCAAAGCGGCTGTGATGCTCCCAGGGAGCAGGCGAGGCGTTGCGGTGAGAGCCTGCAGCGTGTCTCCACGTGTGGGAAGAACCGAGGACCCCAGGTCTGCCCTGATGCCACTAGCAACGGGCGAGCTGCAGGGGTGCCGGGGACGGGGCAGACATCCAGATAACTGGGTTGAGCTATAGGATCGGGGACAGAGACTGTTGAAACGCTGACAAATTTGGCTGAAGAGGGACCTGGCTCTGCCCCAGGGGTGCTCAGACCCAGGGGGTGCCGAGGGCCACCCGTGCAGCCCCACATGGGCCACGTGTCACGGGGGCTCGGCTGGCTCTTGACATGCACCCATAGGTGCTTGCATCTGCAAGCAAAGCTCTTTGGGTCTGATTTCGCTTAAAAGGCATCCGCCGGGCGCGTTTCGTCAAGGGCAGCAGGCTGGAGGGGCTGGAACCCCGGAACAGTCGGCATGCTGGAGGGGGGCAGAGGATGAAAAATTACGGCTGATTTCATGCCCTCAAGCTGTCTGGAGTGGCAGGGAAATCTGTTAGCTTTCATCTGAGGGAGGATTGCTAGCAGAGTGCTGGAGAGGCCAACGCTGGGTTAATTGCTGTTTCCTTGTTTATTTAGTTAATTGGTTGGGTGTTGGAGGAGAAGGAAAAGGCAACCCTGGGCTGCGCATCGGAGAAAGAGCGGGGCTGGCTGGCACCGCGCTCCTGGCCGTCGGCTGAGGGACCTGTGCCGCCCGCTGGCTTGGCTTGCCGCGGTCCTCCCTGTTTTCTGAGAGCAGCTATGAGTTAATGATGATCGTGAATGAACCTTGCTGATAGTCCAGGGGTCCGACCAGCTGCAGGGGCTGGAGGTGGGGAGAGCTACGGGAGGAATTGCGATAGCTCCAGTACTTGAGTGCCCAGGGGTAGATAAGCGGGGAGGAGAGCTCTTGGATCGGCAAAATCCAGTGCCCGTGGGGAGCCTGGGGTACCGCTCGGGGCCGTTCCTGCCAGATCTGGGTTCGCATCTGGCAAAGGGCAATTCTGGGTTTAAATCCTGGTTGTGGGATGCTCGTGGTCCCCATGGGAGAGGACCAGCTGTGATGGTCGCAGGTGGGTTTGCTCAGACAAAGCCCAGCACTGAACATCCCCCCCAGGACATGCACCAGGAGCTGGTCCTGTGCTGAGCAGAGGGGAGCAGGACCCAGACTGGTCTCTTCATGCTCTGCAGAGCCCTTGTCCTCTCTTCTTGCTCATTCTCCGGAGCTGAGCCACTCATGAACTGTTGATGGGAGAAACTAGATTTGAATCTGGGTTGGTTTTTTTTTAAACTTAATTTTTCATCTGACCTGACTGAAGTGCTGCTCATGCTGGCTGCCTTGCATTTTGTTTATCCATTTCATCATATTCTGCCGGGGCACTGTGTTGCCTTCATTTAGCAGCAGAGCAGTTTGCCCGTGAGCCGGGCAGCCTGGCTGCAGGGGAGCAGCATCCCAGCACCGGTCCCATGTTTTGCAAGGGTCAGACCCTGCTCTCATTTTCTTTAAAACCTATGAAGGTCTGAGTCCTATTTTTATTACAAGTGTGGATGAGGGAATAGCGTGTTACTGCCTTGCAGAAAGCACCGAGCTCGGGATTCAGTCTGCAAAGGTGCTGGGGGCCAAAAGCTGCATGGAGGAATGGTACATTTGTTGGTTTATTGGGGGGGGAGAAAAAGAAAGATCAGGTTCAGGCAGGGTAAGTGCCAGTCCCAGGCAATACTGGCTTGCAGCTGGGGCAGGGAGCCGAAGGAAGATGCTCACAGCACTGCCTGCTTCTGCCTGCCAAGAGGCAACGGCAAAAGGGAAGTGCTGTGAAATCTTCTCTCCAGGACCCTCCTGACCCTCCTTCTTCGTAGCTCTTGGGGTAGGATGCTCCGAACAGTGCAGCCATGTCAGGGCCTGCTTGAGGGGAGCGTGAGCAGCACTCGCCTTCTGACCACCAAAATACCCCAGGAGAGAGAAATGGGGTGACAGGCGATGCTCATGGCATGGGGGGCAGTGTCTCCCCAAATCCACAGCTGCCCTGTCCAGAGCCTATGCAACTGGGAAGAGGCAAGAGGTCTGGTTTAGCCGCTCTTTTGGGGTGTTAGAGATTCTTCTATCAAAATTTTTTTTTTTTTTTTCCCACTGAAGCATAATGCAGAAAAATATTTGCTGCTTCCTTAGATGGATGATTAATGATGAGGCAAAACGGGTCCGTCAGAGGGAAGGACCCTCTGCTGCCTGGCTGCTCCTTGCGTCGCGGTGCTGGCAACCAGGGCTTTGGTCCAAATGAGAGCCTGCGTGAAGTGAGCTGGTAGGGCTGCTCCAAAGGCACGGGGGGAAAAAAGAACATTCTCAATTTGTATCAGTTCTTCATTCGTGTCCTTCTCAAAGCTTAGCAGCTTTGTAATCTACCAAATATAAAAGCATCCCTACAGTTTCCTTAGCTGGCCAGGCAAAGAAAATGGCCGAAGGAACAAGATGGGTAGTCTCGGTGTCTGTCTGTCTAACGCAGCCCAGGCGGTACCAGGCACCCATCCAAGGCTGGACCAGCTCTTAGAGCATCCCATGCTGCTGCTTCAGAATGGCATTGTTAAAACCAAAGACAAGGAGGGGTTTTCTTCCTGGAGTTCTGTTCAGGCACTTTTGGTGTAAGATGCTGTAATACCTGCCCGCTCAGCTGTAGGAAGAAACCCGTAGCTCTCCCTACGGGAAGGTTTGGGAGGTGGGAGAGCAGGGGGGAAACTGTTGCAAAAGACTTTAGATTCTTGATCCTGTTTCCAAACGGTTTCCTGGGGGTTTGTGCTTCTGCAGAAGTGCACCTATGCATGCAGGCATTTCAAGAGCCCATAAAAGGGGGCTGAGGGCATATTCAGAGCAAAATTTGATGTTGCAGGTGTCTTTGAGTTCAATGACTTAAATTCTGAGCTCATTTGTTATGGACATATACATTTTATTTGACCCTCTACAACTAAACAGCACAGTTTGACCTGGGAACATGACGCCTGTGGGTGCATGGTGAAAAAAGCATAGCCGTAAGAATTTGTTAAATGAGTGTGGTAAGGGCTTTGGATGCATCTCGCCGGCTGCAGTGGCTCCGTGCACCGCGCTTGCCCACCTTGGCCGTGCCCTGCTGATGCTAACCCGAGCACTGGCCGGGTGTGTTCCCCCAGCAGGAGACGGAGCCCAGGAGCATCAAGGGGCTGTTCTGCCTTTAGCAAAAAAAGATGCATGGATATTTCCAAGTGAGGATGCTCTAGGCAGGCTGCCTGCAAAGTAGGCAGCTACCTTCCAAAAATGGGGAGGTGGGGGAGAGAGGAAGAGAAAAATAAGCCAGATGAAAGCAGGGACTGTGCCAAAAGCACCTTCTATTTATGATTTCACAAGGTCAACAATAATCCCCACAGCTACAAGCACATAAAAATTGATTCTTTCCTGAAGAGATTGATGGATTTGTGGTCAGGGCATTTTCTCTGGTCCCGCTGCCCTCTGGACATTGCTGAAATTTATGGAGATGCTGTGCGTTTCTCTGTAGAGGACTAAATAGCTTCTCGAAAAGCGAGCAAATGCTTTCAATTCAGACCTGGGGTCCTGGGAAGTTGCTGTAAATAACAGAAATGCTTTGTCCAGCTGCTGGGCTGTATTTCCACGGGTGAGCGGCTTTCGCTTTGCAGCCTGCCTGCCGTGGGTCGCAGGCTTGTCGTCCTGCCCCATCCCTTGACGTGGGGCGAGCGGGGCTGATGCTCACCCCATGGCACACACACCTCTGCTCCTGCAAGAAATCTCACCTCCTGGCACCCCAGCAGTAATTTCCCACCCAAGCCCACCGCAGTGCTGCGAAGCGAGGCGGTGCGATACAGACCCCATGAGGCTGAAGGCTCTTTCAGTTTGTCCTAACGCTTTCAGGGGAGGGAAGAAGGGACGAGCGTTTCTAAAGCCTCCAGCTTCTTCCCCAACACTTCCCAAACAAGCTCATCTCACTGCTTAGATGTCGGCTGGAAATCTCCTTCGATTTTTTTTTTATTTTATTTTAAAAATTCCCAGCTTTAAAGTCCCAGCGTTTGAAACCACTTTGTTTTCTACAAGTGGCACGAAGCTACCAAACAAAGCCCATTTATTTTTCACAGCTTCATCCCCACAGCTATTAAATCCTCGGCACTGTTGAATTCCTGAGAAGTTTGTCGGGTAGCGATGGGGCTTGCGCACAAGCAGCACACGCGAGCAGTAATATCCCAGTAAGTAGTTTGTGCTCTTTGTATCTCCCTTCTGGTTAACAAGCAGCTTTAGGTGTGCTCAAAAGACATTTCTGCGAGTGCTACTGCATAGCTTCATCCTATTGTATGGCAGCATTTTATATAATGCACTCAAAGGGATCCTAGCGCTGGAGAAGCAGTGGGTTCGGGAGGTCAGGGAGGGATGGGCTGGCGGGGATGTGCAAGGAGAATCAATGCCGGGCTTTTTAACAACCACGTGTGTATCGAACAAAGCTTTTTAAAAGCATTTCAGACAGCAGTGGGCTCCCTCCTTGTAATGTGCCGGGGTTTATCGTGCCAGAAATAGGGGCACGTGGAAATGCTGCCTGCCACGCTCAGAAAGCGCTTAATGTTCGTCCTTTCCGTGTCGGTGGTGGTTCTCCAAATTGCAGCGTGAGGTTGGCTTGTGGCACCGGCAAAGCTGCTCTTAGCTGGGGCCATACGACCTGCAGTCCTGCACACCCTTCCCTGCTGATGGCTCTGCCGTGGCCGTGGAGGGCAGAGAGACCCGGTGGGTTTCCTTCATCTCTGGTGTCCATGCTGCCTCCAGCCATCCCCTTGCATTGCTGAAGAGAGAGGCGCGTCCCCACCTCTGTGGTAAAAGGACGGGGCAGGCAATAACTAGGAAGAGGAGCCCGAGGTCACTTGGAAAGGAGCGGAGCAGCTCACAGCCAGGAGAGATGAAAAATGAAGTAGCCTGGGCATAGGCAGAAATTTCATGTTCAGAAATCCTGGTGGGAAACGTCGGCGTTGCTTTGATGTAGGTTGCTGACAGTGCTGGAGCGGTGCCGCTCGCCTGCCAGCTCAGTGCGAGGGTCTGCTCATCTGCAGCTCGATGCGTTGGATGGGAGCGGCCCCCATGATGTCCCCCAGGCTGCCCTGGAGCAAGGGTCCCTTCCCATGCCCAAGGACCCTGCAAACATGCCTTCAGGTGGAGGGAAGGAAGACGGTTGACTCAATCCCTTCCTTGACTCAAATTTCAGCCTCTTTGGAGCAGTGCTGAGCTTCCTCTGTGAGGGCCTTGCAGCAACGCTTGCTCTGCAACTCGCACGCAAACACTTGCTTGGAGGCCGTTACCTTTTTGCAAGCTTTCCTGGCTGGCAAATGCTGCCGTGGGGTTTGCTGCTGTCTCCTTTCTCGCAGCAGCGCTGAGCAGTCCCTGCGGTGCCGAGCCCTGCAGAGAATCTCTTGCAATCGGACCACCTCCTCCACGCAGCAGACTGCCCTTTTGCTTCGTGCTTTTGGCCCCCAGCTTGTGACGCGCTGGGAGGCTGGGAAGCACAAAGAAGGATTGCAAAGCAGCAGCTAGAGGGAAATGCCACCGAGCCCCAGCCAGCCTTGGGCATTAAAATGCAGCGGTTTTTCATCCCCTGGTATACTCCCCGTGGCGCCTTTGCTCATAACAACCCCTTCCGCTGCTGAACAGCAATCCCACACAAATCCTTTGGTATAAAGCTGCTTCCCAGGGGTTTTTGGTCAACATTGGACAAAGCCTAGTGATGTCTGCTCCGGTTCCCAGTGCATCTCAGCACCAAAACCCCCATATTTTCATCTGCCTTCAGGGAGAAGCTCTTGCAGCGGTGAGCAGAGGTCGCACATGTGGCTCTGTGCTCGCTGCCAGTCTTGCAAACTGGCTCTTGGTCCCAGTTTAACCTCCTCCTCCTTGCTACAAGCAGGTAAACAGAAAAGCTAATTTCTCCTTCACCTCCAGCTCAGGCTTCCTGGGCTCCGGCTGCCAGATGGCAGCGAGCAAAGGCTTTTCTGCCTGTCTCTCCTGCCAGTGTGTCACGACTGCGTGGCTGCAGACGGAGGAGAAGCTATTTCCCATCCATCTCTCAAGTGCTTTGTACCGTCTTCGGCGGGAACCCACAGGGCTCGGCCGGTCACTCAAGGCGCTGCCTGAATAAGCAGCATCCTTTGTAAGTGTAAAATCAGAAACGAGGAGCGCCGGATCAAAGGCGATAGGTGTGTGTAAACGTGTTGCCTCCCTTGTGATGCAGCCAGGGCGCTTCTCTGTAGCATTGCTGCTTTTGTTCATCCCCCTTCACTTTTTTTTCAGTGTCTTTTGATGGATATTAAAAGCAGCCTGGCCTCAGAAGACATGCTCTATGTAGCTTTTATAGATGGCTATAAGTTATCTGCTGGAGGAGCCCTAATATGGATGTTTGCTGCCTGCAAATGCTCTTTTTTTCATTTGCTTTGAGGCTGTTGCAGCTTCACAGTATTTTACTTGACTGGAGAAAGCTCAGCCTGGGCCAAACAGCAGCCAGGAGTCCTTGCAGGGGCAGCTTCTGGCCCTGACACCGCTGCCCTCGGTAGGGAAGGGGGCACCTGAGCGCTCCCACCCTGCTCCGCTGGGAGTCCTGCCGGTCACCTCCCCCTCGGGGCTGAGCCCTGCGGCCGCGGCCAGCTCTGCAGGGATGCTCGTGTGCGTCGTCAGCCCGACCCGCACGGGGACGTCTGGCCGGGAACTATAGTGAACACCCAGGATGGGGAAATCTGTAGCCCCTTGGGTTATTTCCTTCTGGAAATTTTCCCCTGGGACAAGACCAGCACCTGCTCTAGTTTAATTTACTTTAGTTTTGAACATTTGTTTTCAAACTGGGAAATGGGGGAAAAGCATCCTGCTGCGTGATGGAGGGGACTAATAGACCCCAGACCAGGGGATGCTTAGGAAATGCAGTGTATACCGTGGTGACACCGGAGAACTGTCACACCCAGAGCACAGCTCACACTCTGCAAGCAGCAGAGGAGCCGGTCCCCGTGCTGCAGAGAGGATGAGGGGCCCTTCCATGCTGTTTTTCCCAGTTTTTAATGACAGCTGGAGTGCTACAGGAGACGGGGACGGTGCCTGTGGCTGTACGCAAGGTGCTGGTCAGGCAATCCCCACAGGATCCCCAGCCTGGGGGCAGGGACCCATCACAGGAGGAAAAACAAAATTGTGCCTGTGTCAAAAACAAGAGCTGAATCTGCTCCGCTGACTTCCCAGGTGAGATCTCTGCCAACGTTTAAAAAGGATAAATGAGATGACCTGGATAATTACAGGCCTGTCAGCTCCACTTCGATCCCGGGCAAACTGATGGAGTGGCTGATGCAGGAATTGATTATTAAAGAATTAAAAGAGAATAACATCAGTAAATGAAAGTAAAGGTGTTAATGTCTATCAACAGGTTAAAGGCAGTAGATTTTGCAGAAGCAGCTTCTTGTTGCAAAGATGGCTGGTTTGGAGAGAGTGGATTTGTGCAAGGTATTTTACTTGGAGGACAAGCAGAGTAAGAAACCAGCGCAAGACCAGCCCAGCAGGGCACAGGATTTTGTGCCACCAGGCTGGATGTCACTGTGGGGCACGAGGTCCCTGCACCGCCCCGGCTGCGCTCCCTTAGGCAGCGGGTGGGCTTTGATGGACAGGCAGCACTGTGGGTACCTGGGTGACCTGGGGCTGAGATCCATGTCCCCGTGGCTAAATTCACATCCCACCGCCCACTGAGCGCCTGTTGTCTCCATCCCACCCCAGCTTCAAGCACAGCACGCTGTGCCCCTCTGCGACAAGCAAAGCACCACGCACCCATCCATCATCCCAGCGGAGCTGTGTCCTCCTGGCCACGTGCGGACCCAGCACAGAGCTGCTACGTGGTGACCGGGGAACAGAAAACACCAGGAAGATGTGTTTCTGCCCGCTCATCCCAGCATTGCGTATCCCCCCCATGTTCTTCTGGTCTCCTCGCAGCCTCCCAGCTGGGAGGGGTGTCAGCATCCATGCAAGATCTGTCCCCGCGCTGGCTGCAGTGCTTGCCTCTTTTTCCAGTTGCCATAGGAACAGATGAAGGCCTCTAAAGCATCGCAGTGGGGTGTGGGTCTGGGTCATGCTGTGGAGCAGGCAACCATTTTATAGTGATAATAAATTCAGGGAATTGGGAATTTGGCCAAAGTAGCATGCAAGTAAAGGACTTGAAAAGGCAGAATGGAGATAAATGAGCAAAAATAATTTTATGACAAATGACCATACGTTGTGCTAGACCTAACTGAAATCCTTCTCCGGAGTTCAGGCGAAAGGGTCTGGGAACACAGATTGTAAGGAATGATTTGTCCCTGACGCATGAAGACAGAAAGGCAAAGGCAGCACCTGAAAGTGTTTGGGAAGGTTTTCAAAAACCTTCATTATCTTCAGTCCCCGCGATGTCTAGATGTGAAATTACTGCTGGCCAAAGATTTACCATCCCTCCATTTGCATGACAGGAACCGGAGAGGCACCAAATCATCAGAGACAAGAGCCGGCCAAGCAGAGACAACCCTTTGAAGGTCATTGAAAATCTGCTGGAAACGTCTGTACAGGGGGATGGAGGCAGATGGCTTGGCGGAGCTCTGCAGACCTATGCCGATGTGGAGACCCCGGAGGTCTCCCAAAGCAGCACAGGGCTGGGGGGGGTCTGAGAGGTCCCCCAGGATCTTGGAGAGCTCCTGGGTCGGCTGCTTTTGGCAGCAGGTTGATTTCTGGAGCTCTCACCCATGTGTTCACGTTTGGCTGATCCTCTCCTGCATCGTGGTGTGGAGATGCTCGCCTGCTCCAGCAGCTGGGGACACCAACCCAAGACGCTGCTCGGATGCTCCTCACCAACAGGGCAAACTCCATTTACTGCCCGACCTACGTGCCGTGCAGCATCTTTCCTGCTCGTTTTCCCCTATCTGGTGAAGCAAAAGCAAACTCTTTGCCGAAACGCCCTGCTAACAGAGCCCGTCCCAGGGGAGTCCCTCTGTGTTAACACCAGGTTTAATGCACTGAGTTTCTACAGCAAGAGTTTGGTGGCAGGAAAACACACGGGCAGTAGGTGTGGGAGGCGGTGGCAGGTCGTTGACTAGAGCTGGCACCCATTGCAGCTGTGTCCTCGCATGCCCTCACGGGGTTGTGGGGGGCTGAAAAATGGGTGAAATCAGGCATATTAGGCAATCTTTGTGTTTTCCCAGCCCTCAGAGCACTAACAAAGCAGGCAGGGCTGTGGGTCGATGCAGACTCCCTCTTCGCCCTGGCCCAGAGCTGCTGGCACGGCACAACAAGCTCAATGAAGCCCACGCAGACGTCCCCCTCCCTAAACCGCGCTCCGTCCTTTCCCTAATTGTGCTGAGATTTGAAACGCAATTTATCTCGCCGTGTCCTGTTGGCTTCAAGAAGCAGAATTTCTCATGCTGATTTAATCACCTCATTATGTCAAACAAGTTAGAGTTATTTTGAGGATGGCTAATAGGTGCCAATTTATACCCCTTGGCAGCGCGAGGCCCGTGCTTAGCCTTAGTGCTTGTTTTTTGGCGAGACAAAGAAAGCCTCGAGCTGGTGCTTTTTACGGTAGACAAGGCTCACCCGGGACCTGGGACATCTGGCGCTGGTGCTTTGCAAACACTTTCCTTGCCACGGCTCGCTTTCAGCTTACGCCTAGTTTGATTTAACAAGGTGGTGGTAGGAACTCAGAAATTACTGAGCTGGGATGTGGCCAGAGCTCAAGTCAGGCAGGCACCAAAAATCGCGGCAGCTCGGTCCCCGCTGCCTGCTCATCGGGCAGGGAAGCGGCTGCAGGACCTGCACCCTCCTGGGCTGAGCCCTTCTCAAGGTTGGGTGGTGCAAAGGTGCCTCTCATCCCTCCCAGAGACCAAATCTCTGCTTGCACGCTCCAGCAGAAGGAATTACACTGTCCTGGTCCTTCCATCGTCCCATCCCCAGCAAAGAGCAGCTCCCGCAGCCCCGGCTACAGGGTAGTTTCCCCCGTGCTGGCTTGAGGCACCGCCTCTCTCTTCCGGGGGCAGGAGGATGATGGGGAGAGGGGATGAAGACCTGCAGTGTCTGATGAAGAGTATGAAGCTCAGGTGCTCAGGTCTCATTTTGGAGGCATGGCAGGGGACCGACAGTGGGGACCGGGCAGGTGCAGCTTGGTGTGGTCCCACCTGCAGGCAACGGGCTTCAAATGGGGGGCTTCAAACTGGCCGTGCCTTTGCTGCCTCCCCTGCACCCTGGTAGTCAGCGCAGCACCCTGCGGGCAGGCGGGGGATCCCATGGGGATGGGTGGCCCTGTCCCTCCTGCGGTCCCAAGGCAGGGAGGGTCTGACGTAGTGCAGCCTGGTGTGCTCCTCCTGTGCCAGCCATGTAGAGCAGATGCTCATCTCCTGGAGCCAACCTGGCTATTGGCATGTGGGTGCTCCTCCCAGAGGAGATGGTGGCGTTTTTAGCATTTCTCTCTCTGGCAAAGGCTCGGAGGGAGCCCCTGGGTGACATGCGCTTGGATTGCCTCTCCTTCAGACCCAGCACCCTGCCGACGCCCTGTTTGGTCTCAATCCAAAACCATCGGCTGCCGGAGGGTGGAAAGCGCAGGTGGGACCACGGGGCTGCGCTGGCCAGGCAGCGGCAGGGCGCTGCACAGCGGTCCCCTGCCGAGGCCAGAGGTGCCTGTTCCATGGATGGAGCAGTCGATGCCAAGACATGAGGCTGCACAACGTGTTGGTAGGGGAGCAGAAGAGAACCCAGCTTCCAAAACAGATGCGCTGGGGAGTCCCAGCCCTGGGGTGTCACAGCTGGTTGATGATGGTAGATGCCCCTTTGAAGCCTCCCACCTCTTCCAAACAGGTCCTACTAGCTATTCCCAACCAAGCAAATACATAGGGCATTTCATGCCACTTGCACCCAAGCCCTTTCCTTGGGATAGGAATGGGGAAAGGGAATGTTTGCTCTGTTCCAGGTTTTTCTTTGTTCCAAAAAGCTTCTCCAGCTGCACAGAAAGTCTGCCGCTATTTTGAGGTCCCTTTCCTTCCCTGCCATCCCCAGATGCTCCTCACTGAGCAGTGGAATAGAAAACGACAGATTATTGCTACATCTTGCTGAGCCTCTCTCTTTCATATGAAAGAAAGATGGTCTGGTTTGCTCGGGAGCGGGGGCGCGCTTTGGAAGTGAGTCAGAGCGAGAGATGCCAGGAGGGAATTGTATTTTTTTCTAACTCAGTATCTTCCTGGGATGCTGCCGTAGCCAGCGGGAAGCTGCACCACCGTGTCCCTGCACATCCCCTGGGCTGCCCCAAACCCTGCTAAAATCCCAAACCAGCTCCTCAGACATCTCATCCACTCCAAAAAAGACTACGCTTCCTCGAGAGCAGTGCGAAGGACCACAGGAGCCCGGCATGGAGGGGTGTGAAGCCCTCACTGCTCCCCAGCAGTGGGAAACCCACGGGTGGTGGCATGGCCACGTGGCGGGGGGGTGTCCTGGCGGGGGTGCTGCCGTAGGGCTTTGCGAACACAGCGGGCTCCCTGCAGTACCCTAACAGCGATGGCAGCAGCAAAGTGGTTCCCGTCTCCCACTGAGGTGGGATGGGTTAGCAGATGGGACACTGCCGTGGGGCTGGCAAGCGTCTGCTGCCCCTTCTCACCCCATCCAGCTTGTAGGACACCTGCCTGGGAGGATCCCTGTTAACGCTTTCCTAGAAAACTTGCACATCCTACTCATATAAAACTTGGGAGGGGATGGATTTGGTGGCTGCTGGGTGCTGGGACCCCATAGAATCATAGAATCATGAAGGTTGGAAAAGACCTCTAAGATCATCGAGTCCAACCGTCGACCCAACACCACCACCCACTAAACCATGTCCCTAAGTGCCTCATCTACTCGTCTTTTAAATACCTCCAGGGATGGGGACTCAACCACTCCCCTGGGCAGCCTCTTCCAATGTTTAACCACTCTTTCAGCAAAGAAATTTTTCCTCATGTCCATTCCCCGTCTCCCCACTCTGCGGCCCTGGGCCACCCATCGTTTCCTGAACACCATGGGATGTGCATCAAAGCCGAGCATCAACCGCCACACTGCTTCTTTGCTAATACTCCTGGCCTTCCCTGAATCCCTGGCTTATTTTCTTGACCCGTGCAGTCAGGAGCATCTGTGGAACAAGCGTCCTTCCCAGTGCGCGGTGTTTGACGGAGCCAGGGCTGGGAAGGATTTAACGACCCTGGGCAGCTCTTGGCACTTGTAATTTAGTTTTTTTAATCCAGGAGAGCTCAGCACCAGCCTGACAGCCGCAGGGGGGGTGAGACTCGGCGGATCCCCTACCACCATCCCAGCACGTCCCACTGTGTCCCACCGCATCCCACTACATCCCCCGGCATGCCCGGGCTGCCCCCCACCCTTCCCCAGCCCTTCCCGGGGTGGAAGGAGCTTTAAAGCTGAAGGCTTCGGAGATGATTGATTTCAGCCACCCTTTTTAATCATGATTTAAATTAGCAAAGCAGAAAGCTTGGTTTAAATGATCAGCTTTAATCTCGTTTCTCATTTGTACGTTTTATTTATTTTCTTAACTCGATTCTTCTTGGTTGTTAACCACTAATCTGCAGGTTTGCTTCTTTTACAACTCCTTTTTTTGCGAGGTTACTTAAGCAATTATGTAGCTTAATGTATATTTATGGCAATTCTTCGTGTTTGCATTTTATTATGTTATAATATAGGGAATGATACATTTCTTTTTTACGAGATGATTATTAATTTTGGACTCACAACGTGTGCCATGGTCTATTCAGATGGAAATTGGTTTTCCATTTAAGATGCCCAAAAAACAGCATCAAAAATGTTTTTTATTAGTTAAATAAAACCATTTAAAATATGCTAGTTACAGATGAAAAAAATAGGCTTATCTGAGCATGCTTTTAAAACTGATTTCCTAAACAAGGTAAGTACTATCTGCAGTGAGGGAGCTGAGTGCTTTGTTCCCGATTTTCATATTCTTTATGGGTTTAAAATTAATATATTACTTAGGCTTTACTCACAGTCAGGAAAAGGCAAATGAGCTTTTCCATTTTTTTCCCATCCCAAGTTCCTCAGTTTTGTCACGACTAAATTAGTGGAAAATGTCAATGCGGAGAGGTATTTGTTTCGCCTGCACTTTTGGAGGGTAGCGATGCTGGCAGGCGCTGGATCCGGCCCTTCAGCCAGAGCCTTCTAACGCTTCAGTGGTTTTAGAGCTTCTTTATAGAGCTGACGGCAACCGTGTGCTGCTTAACATTTTTATACAAGCTACTGAAATTACAGTAGGTTAGATCTCGACAATACACTTCTGTATTTTTAATAGAAAAGTGTACTTAAGGTAAAAAGAAACCGGTCTGAAACTAGAAACGCTCCAAAAATAAAGGTGGAAACGCAGCACGGCAGAGCAGGCAGGGAGCACTTCAGCCCCTAATCTTTCCAGACACAGAAATTATTGTTGTTGTTGTTGTTGTTGTTATTATTAGCCTTGCCACAGCACCGAGTCCAGTCCATAACTTCTCTTTCTCCTTCCTAGGAAGGAGAATTTTTTCCTATTCGCAGGTAGGGGCTGACAGTTGTTGTTGTTTATTAGCCTTGCCACAGCACCGAGTCCAGTCCATAACTTCTCTTTCTCCTTCCTAGGAAGGAGAATTTTTTCCTATTCGCAGGTAGGGGCTGACAGTAATTGGCCACCGCTGCCTCGCTGGTGTTTTCACTTTAGCAATACCACACAAAATAAATGGCCCCGTGTTGTTACCAACAGTTTTCTGCACACTGGGGCCAGCGTGGGTTATATTATCTCGTGGAAAAGAATTCTGCAGACTGCACATAAAGAGGGACAGCGCCACCCTAATAAAAATAATGAATTATTAGCATCATGCTAATAAAAATGTCCTCTGGGTGGGTAAGCTCTCATCTCTCTTTGGAGAGGCTGGACCAGTTTTCAGGGCACGTCCTGTCGCTTCGCTCCTACAGGACGGCGATGCTGGAAGGGAGCTCCCAGCGCCACGGACTCGTCGGGCACCTTGGGTGCGGAGGAATTATTTGGCATTTCCAGGGACCGCGTCTCCTGCGAGCTCAGGGATGCCAGAGGACCAGCCCTGCTCCCCATCTCAATGTGGGGATGTTTTGGGAGACCAGCCCTGTCCCCATCTCAACGTGGGGATGTTCTGGGAGCTCCTCGTGGGTCTGGCTGCAGATGCACCATCTGCCTTCATCCCTGGGCATCGCTCTCACTACAAAAATTTAATAATAAAAAAAGGGAAAAGAAAGAAAACATGAAAACAAGGCACTTCCGTGCTTTCAATTCTCCAGCAATTGGCAACAGTTTAGTGTGTATATATCACTAACGCTGTTTTATGAGCTCCAGTCCCACTGGCATAATTTTTTTAAAAATCCCTTTTCCAGTGTAATTGCTGTTTGTTTTGTCATTTCTCAGTGGACAATTACAGTTCAAAAACAAGAGTGCCTTTGAAGATTGCAAGTGGCGTATGCAGAATTCATTAATACACTATTAATACACTATCGAAACGCACTTGAACTCTACCTGCCTGAGGCCTGAGACATAAAAATCTGGCTTTGCAATGCAATCATTATTTGATCTATTTAAAATACTCCCAGTATTAGCCTGGTCTCCTGGATACATTTCAACGTCAGCAGTTTGGGAGGCTGAAATATCTCCCGTAGGTTTGTCCATTATTTGGTCATTCAAAAAAACCCCAACGCTGCAAAGAATAATCCTATTTTTTTCTGGAGGAGGGAAAGGGAGAGACAAACCTGACCGTGGTGTGGGGCACCTTGCCTGGCTTGTCCCAGGACGGGGTGCTTTCCCTGCATCTGATAGTGGGAAAAAATTGGTAGGAAGAACAGAAAGAGATTTTGATTCAGACAAGCAGCTCTCCAGCCAAGAGCAGCCGGGGTCACCCCACTGAGCCCGTCAGGCACACGGTGCCTTTGTGAGTGTATTGGGAGACTTTCCAAGCCCTGAAGGCGCAGTGATGTCAAAAGTAAGAAGAGCTGCTAAGAAAAAAGAGGAAAAAAAAGCAAGTTTCCAGGCTAGCTCCGATTTACCATTTCTCCTGTAAGAGAGCGTTTGCTCTGGTAAATCAGGGGGTTCGTGGTGCTCATCACCTGTCTGTCCGTCCATCCATCCATCCACCCATCCATCCATCCATCCATCCATCCATCCATCCATCCACCTGAGGCTTACTTAGGTGTTTAATTGCTCATCAGGAATGTTCTTCTTTAATGAATAAGACTTTGTAATTCATGAATAAACCTGTTTGCTGAGAGTTGGTGCTTGGGGCTGCTGCAAGAGCTGGGCCCTGCTCCTGAAGCGGCTCCCAGCAGGGCTGGGGAGGCACCCGCAGGTGCTCGGCCTCTCTGCTGCATCATGGCTTGCTGCACCCTGTCCCCTGCGTCCCGTCCTGCTGCGTCCCATCCCACTTCCTCCTGTTCTGCTGTGTTGTGTCCTGCTGCACCCCACCTCACTGATGCCATCCCGCTGCATCCCATCCCTCTGATCCCATCCCGCTGCATCCCATCCTGATGATCCCATCCTGCTGCATCACATCCCTGCTGATCCCATCTCACTGATCCCGTCCCGCTGGATCCCATCCTGCTGCACCCTGTCCCGTCCCCCCG
>NW_008795314.1:1527335-1555750 GCF_000699145.1 Aptenodytes forsteri
CTGCTGACCCCATCCCGCTGAGCCCATCCTGCTGCATCCCATCCCGCTGCATCCCATCCCGCTGCATCCCATCCTGATGATCCCATCCTGCTGCATCACATCCCTGCTGATCCCATCTCACTGATCCCGTCCCGCTGGATCCCATCCTGCTGCACCCTGTCCCGTCCCACCGCCCTGGCTGCTGGGGACTCAGTGCGGAGCCCGGGTGCCCTGGGGCTGGGAGGAAGCGGAGGTGCCCGGAGCAGGAGTCAAGTGGGCGGCGGGATGGCCCCGGGGCACTCTGCTGTCTTGTTTTCCACTTCTACATGTTGAGACATTTAAAAATGCATGAGATGCCCCAGGCACCGTGAACTCTGCATTAACAGCTTTAGCCCTGCGTTTTCTGCTTGTTGTTGCCGTATTCTTTAATAAAAAAGAAATGCATTTTGGGGGAGTAAATCTCTGGCAGTGATTGCACAGGTTTGCAGGCAGAGGAGCTGCTGGTGCTCGCTAAAAGGGACGATGCTTCCAGGTACGTTGTCTCCTCTCGGCCTCCAGCCCCTGAGGGAAGCAGCATTACTGCCTGCGCTTGGACATGTTGGGAGCACAAGGGCTGGCTCAGCCTGTTTGCAAAACTTTGGTCCTTTTCCTTCAGTTTTAGAGCACCTGTTTCTCACAACCGCAGCACTTCCCTCCAGCCCACGCCACGAGCATGTCAGACAAGAGCCAGGCTCAACTCCAGCTCCATGCAAAGCTTGAAGAAGCACCTATTACTTTTGTAATTCATTTTTAGGAGGGGAAAATGGGCATAACTTGGGAACCTTTTGTTCAAACAGCTCCAAATGTGGCCCCCAACATCACCCACTGCTCCCTTGAGATATAGAAAAGGTCAGGACATGCTGATACTCCCCCAAAAATGAGATTTAAAGACAAAACCACGGCTTGAGCCTCCGCTGCTGCCACACCGAGCTCCGGCCTCGACTGGGAGCTTGGAGCACAACAGTCGCTTGTATTAAAGATGCAAACGTGGCTCCGGACTTGTGTCCTAGGGCAAAGGGCTTTTCCCAAAGCCAGGGGGAAGGCTTTTCTTCCTCCTCTGCAAACAGGGCAGACGGCCCTCGTGCAGGAGGGAGTTTGCCCGAGGCCATTGGAGCTGGCAGTGGTGGAGGTACCAAGCAGGCGAGGTGGGAACAGGGTTAGCGATGGGCTGCATCCCTGGGAGATGCTGGCCCGGGACGTGCGGCTGTGCCAGCCCCCCGGGCAGAGCTTGGGCAGAACGGGGCAGCAGTGCCATGGTTTAATGCATGTGTAGGTACAAGCTTTTGGCCACTTTTCTGTTATTTCCAATATACTCCTGGTGCAGGGTGCAACTCTGGTACCTGGAGCCCCAGCAACCCCCCAGCATTGCTGGGCAGGGCGAGGAGATTGCAGCAGGTGACTGAAAAGGCTGGATGGAAAAGGAGAAGAAGGGAAAAGGGAGCTGCTTGAAACAGCTGCCATTAAGCCATTCTTTTAAAACTAAAAAAAGCTTCCTCCAGTCAACCTGACGAGGCTTAAGAGACTGTGTCTAGCAGGGAGACGAGCAGCCCTGGAATTACAACGCAGTAATTGCTCGGTACTTAAAGTCCAGGTCTAGAAGATCTCCAAGAAATAACTCATTGGAAAGATATTGAGCTCTCATCACAAAGAGGAAATATGGTCTCTAAACAGGCAGCTAATGCATGCCATTTATCTGATGGCAAATCACCCACGTTCATTACTCTCTGCAGCACAGCCAGAAAGAGAAATACAAATTTAGCTGAAGGAGAGAGGGAAGGAGGGAAGGGCACGTTTCCTTCCAGTCTTTCTCCAAGGGTGGCTCCTGAAATCCGTCCAGCAGCTCTTTGCACCCAGGGCTGTTGCCAGCACGACCCGGCCAGGAAAAACCACTTTATGTGCATCTTCCTCCCTGGAGACAACAAAAATGTTTTCCATTATTATTTTCACACTATTCAGAGTTCTTGTTGAGAAAATCCTTAACATTCATCACGGAAAACCTAGGACTGGTGGAAGTTTTATTGTTCTCGCTCATCTTTGCCAAAGCCGTGGCTCCAGGGGTGAACAAAGACCAGCTACTCTTTTATTCTTTTCCAGCTCCTGAGCGTCGCCGTACCAAGGTTTCGAATGCCTTACAGCTTCCTCTGCTTTATAGCTTCCTTCCTCCCCGCTTCTTTTGCTCTCTTCCAGGTATTTCTGGTAGAGGAAATGGCTTTCTGGCTGCCCCAGGCTTTTTCTAAAGGATGGGTAGTGTTTTCCAAATAAAGAGTGAGCTGGGTGCCCGGCGGGGGAGAGACCAGTCTGCAGGAGATGCTGGGCGAGCCCGGGGATGCACACCCCATCTGGGCACCCCGAGAAAACAACCACAGTCTTTCTATCCGTCATCCTTGATATAAAAATAAATCTCACTTCCCACCTGTGTTTCACAGGAACTGTGGTTTTCCTTTGCAGTCCCGAGTCGTGGCGAGGTGTCTGAGGCAGATGGGGAGGAGGGGGAACCTGCGGGACTTTTAAAAGCCATCAGTGATGGAGACACGGGGACTGATAGTTGGTGGACACATCTCCTTCTGCCTCAGGGTGATGCTTTGAGTTGAAATGTAGCTAAACTCACTGGCTGATTCTGAAAAATCCTCATTTGTGCCACCAGCTGCTGCTGAAATGCCTGAAGGACTGACCCCCGCTCAACACCTATAAACGATCCGCCCCCGGCGCAGCACTCCCGAGGACTGCTGAGTGTTTGCAGGTTGCACACGCCAAAAGAAAAAAACCTGCTAACTATAGTTTGCATTTCTTTGCAAAGTAGAGTAAGTGCCTTGATATAAAGCAGCTCCTTCATCAATTAATTATCCTTTGTCTTGGAGTTACGGAGGAAGATTGGGGAAAAGCAGTAGAGCTTCTTAACATTTAAGAATTGTTAACATTTGAATTGAAGAATTGAACATTTTGAACAAAGGTTCCCAAGTTATGCCCATTTTCCCCTCCTAAAAATGAATTACAAAGCATTTAGTTTGCCTTTTCTAGGAAATCAGAGGGACGCAGTGGGTTGGGGTATGTTTGAGCGAGGCTGCTGTTGATTTTGCCTCCTGTTTTCTGATGGCCAACGGGAAATTATAAAACCTTGAAATAACCTTGATTTTCTTGGGGGGACGCTTTGCTTCAAAGCGTACTGTTTCCTTTCAGCATGACTAAGAGAATGATCTAGAAACAATGTGAAATCTTATTTTCTGCTAGTCATGGACAAACCACATTGAAGTCATCGTTTTGTGCTTGCCACAGGTTGGAAATTTGTCATTTTAATGTGGCTGGAGATCCTGCCGCAGTCCTGAGACATCACCAGTTGGTGCTGGGGCCAAATCCCCGGCGGGACGTTCCCCTGGTGGCAGCTCAGCCCTCGGCCTCTCTGTGACCTTCTAATTCATCTAATCGTGTGCCTGGAAAAAAATGAACAGCTCAAGGCAGGGAGGGGAGACACTTTTTTCTTCCTTTGCTTGGCCACCATCTATTTTGGAAGGCGGCTCAGCAGCATTGCTGGTATTTTCTGCTTTTCATCACCTTGCCCCAGACTCCCAAACAACTGCCACCTCCTTCCCCTGGGACGAACGCATTTTGGTAATGGACAGAGGACCTTGGAGTCCAGAGATGGGAATTAATAAATTAGGTTAAATTTGGGGGCAGTTTCAACAGTCTTGTTCTTGGAGACCTTCCTAACAGGGCTGGTTGCTGGCAAAAGTCCTGCCCGACTCGGGTCACCACCGAATGTGACCATGAAGATCCACGTGGCACCAGCCAAGTTGCCCCAAAGGCTTCATCAACCCACAGCAGAGACCTCCAAGCTTCATCCCAATCTCGAAATTTCCTGCAACAATTTTTAATCGTCTAGGGCTGGCCACGGCTGGAGCTTAAGAGACATCAGCAACAGGTGACGCCCCAGCCTCGTGCACGGGCGGCAGGACAGCCCCGACCCCTGGGGACCGCCAGGGAAGGCAGAGGGACGCTGGCACCTGCGGTGGCTGCATCCCCTCTGCCCAGGCGTCGAGACGGGCTGGATTCACAGCGGGAGCAGTGATTTGCAGAGTGTATGCCAAGCCAGGAACATCAAGGATAAATCACTCATAACTGGGAAGACGATAATAACAGAAGCCTCCGGGGAAATCTGTACTGCTGAATAGCGGGTTTGGTTTGTTTTTTTTTTTCTTTTTCACTTGAAGTCACTTAACGAACCCTCATGTTGAAATCTTCAGAAAGACTCACCTTGGAGGTATTGGGAAATATTGATAAACAGCGCTTGGCACTTCTCAGCAAGTGGCACAAACGCTGTCACAGCAGCTGGACTGGAGGCGTCCATGTTTTACCCTCCCCGTGGCTCTTCCTACCTGCAAGGTGCAGGCATGGGCCGGTGAGAGGGCAGCATCCCCTGGCCCAGCCTTCCACTCCGCATCCCCCTGCACCCCTCACCAGAGCCTGACCCCCGGGGAAGGCGCTGTTATCTCAGCAGAAAGACTCATTTAATCCAAAACTTTCCCAAGAAGCAATATATTAGCTGTAAAGCAGCTTCCACACTTTATTTGCTGGTAATTTACAGCCCACGCTGCGAGACAGTGTAATATTTGCAAGCAATTAAACGGAGGATGACTCAACAACAGCCACCTCGGGTCAGATTTTCAAGTGTTCATCATGCATAATTAAGAAGGGATTTGGGAAAGCAGCGGCTGCCGCCGCGCTTCCCAGGCACCTCGCTGCCCCAGCAGCTCCTGCGGCCGGGCCTCGGGGGCTCCTGCCCGCACAGGCAGATTTGCTGCTGGAGGAAGAGCAGGTATTTATTAAAGAGAGGAGGAAGAGTCTCAAGGAGCTGTAAGCACGCCTGCCTGCTAATCAATAAAAGGGAGGTCTTCAGATGCTGTCTGGGGCAGTTTAAGCCAAGCCTTGCAAGCTGCAGCCCACGGGCTGTGCTGGGTCTGGCACGAGGGGGACTAATGCAGAGGGAGGTTTTCCTGAAATCCTTCAGGAATCTGCCCTATTCTAGAAGCCTCTTGCCTCCAACCATCCTGCTCGCTGCCTCCCATCCCAGACAACCCGGCCAGGCTCGGCTGCAGGCAGGACAGGGAAGCTATTTTAAACCCGACTAAACGCAGCAGAGTCCACACGTGCAAACCCCTGGATTTTACAGGCCCCACCGGGGATGAAATCGGGATGCTCTGGCATGAGGCAGGACCCGGGAGCTGGCTCTAAGCAAGCAGCGCCTGGTGCTTGCGAGCGAGACCGTGCTCCTGCCCTCCTGCCAGCTGGGGTGCTGCTGTCAGAGCTAATTATTGTCTGATCTTCCCAAGAGATATGAAGAAGTGTTTGACTTGGATTTACATCTCTCTGCAGAGATTCTCACTGTACTTTGGCCGTGTGACATGTCACTACTGACACTGCTGATAACTGAGGTTAGCCTTGGGGTACAAGTGGGGAAACTGAGGCACAGCACTTAAGTGGCCACTTAGCGTTACCCAACAGAGCCCGTGGCAGTCCCGGCAGCGGCCCTGGATATCGCTCAGGCTGGGGGCCAGCCCAAGCCTCCCAACACAACACCGTTTGCCTGTTGGATGATACCATGCCAGCCCGGTGGAGTGACCCCAGACTGCTCTCCTCTTCCACCTGAGGGCATATTGCACCTTCCTTCCCTGCCCATCACATGCCCCCGACTCCCTGATCCTCCAAACAGCTCCATTTGCTCCTCTGCCGCTTATTCTCCGGGTTAACCTTGCTTTGGAAGATGAGTCTATTTACCATCTGCTTTTTCTCATCACCGCTGGTACCAGCCAAGCAATACCCCGGGTAGCGACGGGGGGCTGGAAAGAGAAGAAATGGGATGGGACCAGCACAGAGGCACCAGCTCTCCCCACGCCGTCCCCTTGCTGCCCTGCCTGGGGGGCAGCTGGGTTACAGCCAAGGGCCTGTGGACAGGGAAGGGTTAACAGCCCCTCCCTGGCTCTTTCTGGGAGAAAGAAGGTTTGCATCTCCTTTCTTCATTGGGGAGGGAGGAGGCCAAAGGCAGGTGCTGCTCGTGGGCAGCGCAGGGCTCAGGGCAGCCCCAGCTGGGCAGGGCTGCTTGTCCCATGGCTTCCTCCTCTGCCCCATGCTGCGGAGGGGCTGTGATGCTGCTGGAGGCATGCTGGCGCCTTCGGTGTGGAGCCACCACTGTCACCGGCGCTCTGAGGTACGTGGCACGTGTCCGCCGGCTCGAGAAACACGGAAAGACGGGTGTGCGCGGCTGGGAGCATCAGGTGTTATGTCCGCTTCTTGGCTCTGGTGGGAGCCACCTTCTCTCTTCTTGGCTGCTGAAATTGTCCTTTGGCATGTGCTGGGCCCATGCCAGGCTGCTGGTGGCTAAAGCTGGAGCTGGTTTGGGAGCGGGGATGGGACGGTGCGAGCAGCCACCTCCCCTCTGCCAGGGCGCGGGCAGGGGGGCCTGAAGGGCAGGAGGTGTTCGCCAGCTGACAGCAACACCTGATGCCGTTGGAGCTGGCTGTAGCCGATGGGGAAAGGAGGGGCAGCCTTTGCAAATGTGGGTAATAACTGGAGAAACCTGCCCAGCATCCTTGAACCTTTGGGAGGGGGAAAGCCCTGCCCCGCTCTCCAGGGACAGCCAGCGGGGTTGGGATCCCATCCCTGGGCTGGCAGGGGATGGGGTACCCCAAGGGACGTGCACCCCCAGATCCGGTGGAGCAGCTGGCGATGCCAGGTGAGAGGACGCTGCCCCATCTTGCCCCGCACGCGGCAGAAAGCAAACACACGCAGAAATAAAACCGCCTTGCTCTACCTCATGGCCCCTGCTATAAAAAAAAAGCAGCATTTCACAGCCAGGGATAAAAGGCTGGAATAAACCACAACGGCTGTGGAAGCAGGTACAGCTCCCTGGGCACAGCGGGTGGGCAGGGACATCGTGGCTGGTGAGGCTGGCTTGAGGAGGTGACCTTGTGTCGTTCCCCTCCTGGGGACCCCTGCTTTTCAGCTGGCCAGTGGTCCATGGCACCTTGCCTAGCAATTTCCAATGATTAAAGGAAACCACAGGGCCAGTCTATATAATAGCTGCTGAATTATCAGTTTTACCATAAACCATTATTCATTATCTGTGTTTCGCTGGATAACCTGGACTCTGTTGAAAAAGTGCTATTTATTCTGCAGTCAGCTGTATTTTAATAAGTTACGTTACGGGTAAAACATCCCCAGAGAAAATCCAAGCATCGTTCCATTTATCAGCCATGCAAAGTTCAGAATAAAAATATTCCAAGGTGAGGTAATGTACTGTGACATTGTGCAAGTTAATTTATAAAAGAATTAACTGTGTTTAGAACAGTAGGAGAAAGGAAGAAACTGCTTTCTCCAGCCAGCTTTGGAGTGGCCCTAAAATGAAACCTACTGGCAGAAAAACATTTCTTCCTTAAAAGATGGGTTTGGTTTTGGTTTTGTTTTTTACAAGTTCAGGTGCTAAAAGTGCAATGAGTAAAACCAGAGTTGAAGTGGACTTGCAGCTCCCTGGGCAGGTCAGCCCAGGGAGCTTTTTGGTGTTGGGTAATTCCCATCAGCCGGAGCAGTGCTACACTACCTGGTATCCTTGTGACCGTTAATTAAGTAACGTTAACGGGAGCTCTGGCGTGCTAGAGGCTATCAAAGGCTTGCCTGTGCTGTGGCATCCCTGCGGGGCTGCCCCAGGAGACTCAGAGCAGCTGCAGGGGCAGGAGGGCTCGCCAGCACCGGGGTGTCTCGGGGCTTCAGGCTTCTGCCAACCAAAGCTCGCAGCTGTTTGGCCATCAGGAGCACCCCGCGTGCTTCGAGGTCCCTGAGCAGAGAGGGGACACGAGCACTGCCGTGTGTCCTCTGCCGGCGAAGGGTGCTGCAAGCTGTGGGTGCCAGCTGTAAAAGGCCTGGAATGCAAGTATCCTGGGAGAGTTCCGTGCTGGTTTCTGTGGCTGCGCTTCTCTGGGTGCCTTCGGGACACAGGATCTCTTCTGGGCAAGTCACGGCACCTCCTCGGGCTCCTCTCCCCTCCCCGCTGTAGGTCCCGCTCTATGTAGCCGGAGATGCGGACGCATCCCAAGGCGAATTCTTGATGCCTGGAGGGGGACACGCATCGCACCAGCCTGTGCAGCACCTGCCTTTGCTGGCCATGTTCCCCCTGTGCTTTGGGTCCGGCCCCAGGCTGCAGTGATGCACGGATCCTGCACGCCCGAGCTGCCGCCGGCAGTGACTGATGGAGCCGGGAGAGACCCTCCAGGGCTTTGATCCCAATGAATGTTTGCAAATAATTTCTTCCCCCTTATCTGGCAGCTTTCGCCTCTGCTTTGCAAAAGCAGTGAGGAGTCTCTATTTAGTAGCTATTTTTCAATATAATGATTTATAACAGATCAAGAAAATTAAACTGCTGGAGGAAAAGAGGACCAGTTTGGGCGCTCGGATGGCCTGATGAAGTCCCATCGAAGTTCCCGTTTGTTGTCAGCTATTAATTCTCTCTCCGATTCAGTCCCCAAATTACTTTCCCTAGAACTGAATCTAAATATGAAAATCAATTAAGAAGGGAACGAGCAGCTACATCTGGGAGAGGGGAGAGGAGGCAAATGTAATGACAAATCACCCGGTTCCTTTTGAGCATGCAAATTAACATTTAGAGTGTATTTTGAGGAAGGGGAGCTTGGAAATGCTGCTTCACAGAAGCCGCTAGATCAATTTTCCAAGCCTGAGCGCTAGAGATTCTTCAAAGTTACTGAGGGCTCTGTCTCGGGATAAAAATATAAAAAAAGACAAGAAATCAATGCTGATAATTAATTTAACAGAATCTGTTCGTTCTTTCTCCTTCCAGTGAATGTAAAGAGAAAATCATACAGTAGCTGAATTTTACATTTCCACAGAGATTGTGCTGGGACAAAATGAATAAACGATCATAAATTACTTCTAAAGCTCTGCTACGTTGCTGGAGTGGGGCTTTTTAATTAACTGGAGGAATTTGTCATCACTTTCCCCCGCTGCCCTTGCAAGGGAAAGCGATTGCCATCCGACGTGCTTGGGCAGCCCAGCCCTTCCGAGATGATGCAACTACAGACCAGAATTTGGAAGAGCTTTAAGCTGGAAAACATCAGTGCCTGTTCCCCGGCTCCTTCTTTAGGGGGGATTTTTTTTTTTTAGCACTGGTTTCAGCTGGTGCCTGGTTTGACTTGTGGCCGGTGCATTGCAAAGCCCAGCGCCTGTCCCAGGAGCTCATGTCCCAGCCAGGATCCTGCGTGTGTCCTGCAAATAGGAGCCAGGTGGGTTTTTGTAGGGTTACTCTACTGGGGGCAGACTTTTTAGCAGGGCCTGTTGCGGCAGGACAAGGGGCAATGGTTTTATACTAAAAGAGGGGAGATTCAGACTAGATACAAGGAAGAAATTTTTTACGCTGAGGGTGGTGAAGCACTGGCACAGGTTGCCCAGAGAGGTGGTGGATGCCCCATCCCTGGAAACATTCCAGGTCAGGTTGGACGGGGCTCTGAGCAACCTGGTCTAGTTGAAGATGTCCCTGCCCACGGCAGGGGGGTTGGACGAGATGGCCTTTAGAGGTCCCTTCCAACCCAAACCACTCTGTGATTCTATAAATAGTTTGGGATTTTGCAGGGTTCCTAAATAGTTTGGGGTTTGCAGGGTTACTACACGGTGCTGGGCTCGGACCCTGGAGCAGAGGCGAGCGGGCAGAGCAGCGGCACAACCTTTGCTCCGTCCAGCGGCAGGCAGGCAGAGAGGAGCTGGCTTTTCATTATTCAAAACTCATCTTCCCTCCCATTAGAAACAAATGGGAAGCGGATGGGTTTTGGTAATGAATCCCCAGTAGGGTACTTAGGTTTAAAGCAAAACCTGTCCAGTTAAAGGTATCCTGTGGAAAGGGATTTGATTGCTCTTATCTTCCAACTTCAATTTGGTGGCAGTGTTAGCGTATCGCCAGGCAGAAGGGCTGTGCAAAGAATATGAAAGATCGAAAATAAGAAAGAAAAATCGTCTCAGGCAGGTTTTGCCTTTGGTCTCAGCTTCAACAGCGAGGTGGAGGCTGGGGGATGAGAGGAGCCCGGGACTAGCGGCTGCAGCATCCTTCTGGGTTCGCCTGGCTGCCCTCTTCCCGCCGAGCAGGGTTTGCCTGCAGAGCTGCCTGCGCTCCGAGAAAGGAAAAGAAGATCCGGATTGATTTTTCAGATCTATTCAGTGTATAGTTTGCTGTGACCTAAACCAGGCTGGGGTGAGAGGAGGGACGTTTCCGTGCAACACAGACATGGAGGAAAGCCCAGGGTGCTCATGGAAAAGGGGCTGCGTAAAAACTGGGGCTGGTGAGAGGAGTTTGCTGCTGTTATTGTGGGCATTTGGCCCCTTGTTCCATCTGCACGTTGTTCACGAACGGATGATTTCCATGAAAATACCCCATATCTCTTGATTAATGCATGGGAAACTCGGCCAAGGGCAGTGGGTTTGCTGTCGGGGGGTTTCATGGCCCATCCCAGGCAGCGGCTCCCCCAGGAACCCCAAAGAGCTGACGTCCCCGGGACGCCGGCCCCCGCCTCCAGTAAACCCTGGGTTTTGCCCACCCTCCGAGGGGCAGAAACACGGGATTTTCCTCGTGTACAAACACAACTTGTGGTTTTCACGTTGTTTGTGTACTAACACGGGGATTTTCCTCCCCCTGGGCGAAATCCTTTACTTCTCATTGCAGCCTGGGGACGTGGGATTGTGCTTCTGGATCCCGACTCACTGGTTAACTTGGGAGCATCCGGGAAGAAAGAATATACAGTATCAAAATCTAAAGCATCTGGAGCCCAGTCCAGAGGACGCCACTTGAAAACACACAAACCCTTCTAAATCCCCCCAAAACAGTGATCGGACCAGTTCCTTTTTTAGCCTCGATGGCTCAGTGAGGAGCAGCAGCCGGCTGCCCCGCGCGCTCACAAATTTTCATCCTTCGTGAGGATCCGGCCCCTGAGATCAGACCCAGACGTGCCACCAAGGAGGGAAAAAAAGTGCCGTGCCAGGCAGCCGAATCTGCTCGGTATTGAAAAGGAGAAAAAAATTCACCCAGCGCTTTGGAGTGAGGGATGGTTTCTGGAACAAGAAGGGCAGCCGAGGAAGGGTTGCATTTATTATCCTTGTCATGTCTTTTATTAGCAAAGTAATATTGTGGGCATTTTTTTCTCGTTGTTTTTCCTTAGGAGCAGCCGGGCTGTTCCCCGCCGGTCGGGTAAGGAGGGTGCAGGGTGCAAACCCTGTTAATTAGAGCTGGAGGATGGGCACTGAGATATCGCCTAACCGGCCTCTTTTAAACCCTCAGTGCTCTATCATCCCGGAACAAACCACCATCCCCAGTTCAGCAGGAGCCCAAGCCGTCCTGGGATGGGTTCAGGTGCCCTCTGATCCCAGTTCAGTTGGTGCAAACCCACACGGGCTCTGGGGCTGGGTTTTGCAGCAGCAGCAGCCCAGCATCACTCAGAGCAGAACTGAGCCTTGCACGGGCTTTCCCCCCCCGCCTCATTAACAAATAAATCTCTCGGCGGATGAGGTTTATGTGACGGATATTGGCCATGATCCGAGTAGGGCAGCCGATCGTGTTCAATTATTTTATTAGCAAGACGAGGCTCATCGCCGTGACTCCACGCACCGGCTCCGGGCTGGATGCAGCAGGTCGGCGCTGTCGGCGGGGTGGGATGCTGCTTGCCTGGGGGCGATGTGGCCCATCCCTCGGGGGATGCTGCTTGGCTCTGCAGGGACAAGGCATGTGCCAAGGAGCTCAGAGGCTTTGCATGCTCTGTACAGCCCCGGCAGCGATGGAAATGCGTCTGAAGCAAAGCACGAGCTCGCTTTACCTTTCTTTGCCCACAAAGCCAAGGCGAAGACAAAACCCATGCAGGGCTGTGTCACTGGGGCTGGCCTGCCGGACCCACACATCGCACAGGAGGAGGCAGGACCCCTCACCAGCCCTGGTTTGTCCTTTTTTCCTGCACCATCCATCCCGGAGGGCTCATACAAAGCAATTTTGGTCTATTGCCACCCTCGAATAAACCCAAGATACCGCTGAACCTCCTTGGAGGCCCTGCTACCCCTGTCTTACAGCTGAGGAGAGGAAAAACATCTACTGGCTGTGTGGATCCAAGCAAGGAAGGGAGCACACATAGTCATTAATATTGCCCAGAGGCGAGCAGCATGGAGGAGGGGAAAGAGGAGATGAAACACCCCGTTAACAGCCTAAGTATTACGTTCCAGGCAGCGTAGCACCCTGAAAGCCGGAGAATTTAATCAAAAAGATGTTGTCAGGCTGAATAGCATCAGCGGGAGAGGCACCCGGGCTTGGCGTCTCGGTCGTGGCAGCAAAGCCTTTCCAGCTGCTGTTGTCTTAACTCACTTTTTGCCAGGTTGGTTCCCACTGATTTTGGGGGTCGGTGGATGAGTGTTTTGTCCCAGGGTGCCGGGGTGAAGCAAGCCCTGCAGCCCGGCTGGGTCAGCTTCTTTCTCGGGCTGTAGGAGGTGGCAGCTCTGGGATTTGTCCCCAGGCGTGTGACATGTCCACCCTCTGCGGTGACAGCGTGGAGGTGGACAGTGTTATTTGCATGCAAGAAAGCAGATGTTTGTAAAATAAGAAACGTGGAAAAGCTTGGTAAGAGATCAGCCACGGGATGAATCCTCTTCTCCCAGTGGGAATCCCTCTGTTAAAGCCCTGGGGTGATGCTCCTGCTGCAGCCAGCCAGCCCCTGGCCTGGACCTGGGGCGATCCGTGCCCGGGGCTGCCAGTGCTCCCTTCCCTGGGTGTTATCCGCAGCGATCACAGTGCTTTTTGGTGCCAGCAAAGATGCTCCGAGGGGGATCTGCCTCCCCGCTTTGCTCTGCCACCCTCACCCCCTGCCAGCCCTCTCCCTGCACGCGCTGGGGTTGAAATCACTCATCCCTCCCCTCGTCTCCAGGCGCCGTAAGAGAAAAATTGGCTGATAGCTTTGCCCTCAGCTTGAGTAACACAGTGCTAATAGCGCACACGGTTTTATTTGCCATCAAGACATGGGGTCGGGGTGGGGAGCGCTGACCCGTGCAGATCATTACCTGTGCATAAAGATGCCACGTGTGTGACCTTTCTGGCGAGCGAGGCTCAGTGTCTCCCTCCTTTTCTGCTTCATTTGAGTGTTGCTCTTGACTCCTCCACTGTCTGATGTCCCCTTACAGCGGCTCAGTGACTCCCTCCTTTTCTGCTTCGAGTGTTGCTCTTGACTCCTCCACTGTCTGATGTCCCCTTACAGCCAGGAAAAGCAGCAGCGCTCCCCCCCTGCCGACCCCCAAAATGCTGTGGGGCATTCGGGCAGCGCCAGCATCCAGCCCAGACTGTGCCGTAGGGTTTTACCTGCCACGCGAACCTTTTGCAGGGGTTTTTCGCTGGTGCACCCAGCTCTTGGCCCGCTGCCCTCCTTTTCAGGGCACGAGGGGCTCTCAGCAGCGGGAGGGATGCAGAGCGGGGGGCAGAGGGAAGAGCAGGAGGGTCCTGGGGGGCACGGGCAGAGCTGGTGCTGGCTTCCTAATCCAGAGCAAATGCTCGAGGCTGTAAGTATTTACTTGTGCCTTTTTTCAAATGTGTTTGCCCCGGCCATCTTTGAACATTTCCTTTGGACTGGTGTTTGGGAAAACGTGGGCAAACAGGGGTGTTAAGGAGCAGCACTGAAAGCGGCTGGAATAGCCCTTTGGGAAAGGGATTGGGGGGACCCGGGACGTTGTGGGGGGACAGCAGGCTGCAGCCTTCGCGTTCAGGGCCGTGAAGCCAAAGTGAGCAGGGGCAGTGGGTATCCTGTGCCCGGGGCAGTGGGTATCCTGTGCCCTCAGGCAGGTCCCCTCTCTGTCCCACCGTGCCCTCCCTCTGCCACAAGCCATTATATCGATCACGTGTGCACAGCGGGACTTTAGTCCCCAAGTGCCTGGGGGTAGCAAGGTCCTCGTATGACTTACAGCACCCACAACCACCGAGCAACCCAGGGTGCTCCCAGAGCAGTTAGGCAAGGAGGAATAACCTCTCAGCCACTGAAACCTCACTGAGAGAGCTCCGCAAGCATCAAAATATGAGAGATTTGTCCAATTAATAACTGCATGTAGCAATCGTATTTGCTCAGCTGCGCCTGCATTCCTGGTGCCTTACTGATTCACAGGCAGCGAGGATTTGGGGCGTGCGCAGGCAAACAGCCGCTGCTGCCGGGCAGGCTGCTCGCTCACGCGGGGTACGAAATCTGCAGCTCTGTCGGTGCAAACCCTGCCGCGGTTGATGCTCTCTGGTGAGGTTCCCCAGCTCTGCGCCTGGCAGCTGGGACGGAAGCCAGGACGCTTGGGTCCCTCCAAGACCCCCCAAAAGGGGCCACCTCCCCAGACCTCAGGCCCGAAGGTATAAAAGTCCACCCTGGCACACACGAGCTCCTTATCCTCCCTTGGGAAGACCTGTCTTACAGGGGACCGCTCGGGCGGGATTCTTGGCCATGACGATGCTTTCCTCTTCTCCCTGTCCTGCTGCAACCCACCCCTTCACCCCCCCCCTCACGCTTAGTTTGGCCTGAGATCCTCATTCGGCAGCAGGGAGCGGGGAGCTGACTATCGGCAGGGCGAAAGTGGTGGTTCCCGTTTCGGGTGCGGGGTTTTGGCTCCGCAGTGAAGCTGCATCCTGCTGGGGGGGAACTGGAGGTGGGTAAACCTGACCTGCAGGGACCCCCCCAGGCACCGCGGCTTTACTAACGTTGGTGGGGTTCAAGGCTCCGCTTCACACTTCTAACTTTATCCAAACCCCTCTCAGGGAAACGATAAAAAAATCCAGCTAAAGCGGCCCTAGTTGGAGGTCCGACATTTTAGTGCCTGCACACGAAGAGAGCAGAAATGCAGCGTCTGTCAATGCGCTGCAAAACATCTGCTTCCAGCCCGGCCCAGCCGATGGAAACCCCCTGGGACTCGCTGGACCCCACTCGGATCCAGCACCCAGCCTCTGCCCGAGGCCAGCCGCTTTTCTGGCTATTTGTCCTGCCTTCCGCCTCAGGTTTAACTCGGCAAATGCAGCTGTAGGCGGTGATGCTGTGACCCCCCCTCTAAGCATGTCTGTAGGTGGGGGGGTGTCCTGCATCTTCGCCAGACATTCTTCTTTCTCCCACTATAACTAGTATGTGTGTGTGTATACATATGTAAATAGGCAGATTTGCAAGTTGATATCCAATCACGCTCTGTAGAAAAGAGAAGTGTGATTTTGCAGAAGGGGAAACTGAGGCACAGGCTGGCTGCCTTGTACCTGGAGTCACTGGCTGAAGACATGAAGGTTCCTCACATTTACTCAATTACCCCAGCGAAGGGACGGGCCTCCCCCCCCCGCCCCCCTGGCTGCCTTCATGCCAGTCCTGCCCGCTTCGTCTGCATCGCCCGTCGGTCAGGCTGGGCTCTTTGCAAATGCTTTCAGGTCACAAACCCACACCGGGCATGCGATGGTGCTCAGGGGGACGCTCCTCTCTCAAACCATGCTTTGGTACCATCGACAGAGGATTTGCTCGTTAAGCCGACGTAATCTTTATTTCCAGGTCCGTTTGCAGGCGGCGGTTATTTGGCAGTTTATTCTCTGCTTGGGTTCATCTCTCTTGTGGGGCGCAGCGTGAGTTCAACTGTGCAGAGCAAACCGCACGCAGACGGGGGAGGGAGCATCTCTTTATTTGCCAGGTATGCTGCTTTATCCAATGTTATCTGAAAAATGAGATCTGCATTGGGCTCTCGTGGGTATAAAAGGTACCAGTGTGAATTGGGATTGGGGTTTTGGTGTGTTGGTTTTTTTTTTTTTTTGCTGCTTCCTTTATTTCCGTGAGGAATGAAAGCAATAGCATCATGGCCGCAAAGGCAGAGCTTTCTTGGAGAAGATCCAGGCTGGTTTGACACTACGTTGCCCTGAATGACAAGAATCAAAAAAAAAAGGAAAAAAAAAAAAAAAACCAAAAACAGAAAGAAAGAAATTCCAGCAGCCACCGCTCCTGCTCTGGCATTGCTAACCAACAGCTGAAGGTTTATTTGTACTGACTAAGCTGAAGTGAGCAACTTAATTCCCTTTTAATTCTCTTCAGAAGGCTTCAGAAAGCCTAATAGCTGTTTTCTTACATGCAATTAACTCAGAGGCAGCCCCCAGGCTTCTCAGGCTCCGTGGATTTGGTGGTGGCGGCTGGGTTTTTATTACCCCTTCCCAATAATGGCTGCGACTCGAGCCCAGGAGCAGGACTGATGGAGCTGCTGAAGACGAAGCTATTATTTCGTGGGTGCTTTATGCATTATTCATGCAGCGATGGCAGGGCTGCTCTGACTGCTGCTGGCAGGGCGGCTGCCCGGGGGTGGCCTCGCTCTGTCCCCCACGGGACAGCGAGGAGCGACGTCACCCCGCCACGTGCCATGGGGCCATCCTGAAATGTGTCAGCCAGGGCTCGGCCAAGTGTGTCTCTTTAGAGCCTCCCCCAGCCCCTGTGGCTCCAAAAGGCATCTCGGGGGGGGTGTGTGTGTGGTGTGGTGTGTGTGGTTAATACACTGCAAATCCCACTTAGTATTTACAGCACCTCTGTGAGCATCTCCGGGCTTGCCGTGGACGTGGCAGAGCTGCTCGGTGCTGGCTTTTCTCTGACAGCCTGGACTGCAGAGCTGCTGAGCCCTGCACTGAGACCCTCACATCCCTGCGCATGCTGGCTAAAATCTTGGGAAATCTGGCAGAGCGTGCCACCTCGCTCTGCCCCGGGTCAGCATAGGTTATTCCAGCCCATCAAACTAATCTCCATCCAACCCTGGTGGGTGCAAGGCCACCTTTTTCTACAAGAACACCTTCAGCAAATAGACCATTTAAAAATAACCCAAAAAATCAAGCCAAACCAAAAGAAAAAACCCAAATAACCCAAAAACCCCCCAAACCCCATACTATTTTGTAGTGAAAATCAAGTACCCTTTAATCAGCGTGGACTTTCGGGTGGATTTCTGGGTGTGGGCCCTGCAGAGCAGGGGCTGCTCCTCTGCAGCCCTCTGAATCTTAGAAGACATTTTTAAGAATAGAAATGGAATTAGAAATTGCACTTTTTGTATTTGAGGGATGGGGCGCGTACGGCTGGGTGTCAGGACTGGAAACAGGGGGGACAAAGGGAGCCCCCAAATAAGCACTGAGGAAGGTTGGCAGGGGAGGTTTTTACCCTCCTGTAGTATTTAATATCTGTGATCCTCCAGCCCACAACTAGAGGTAGTTGAGAATTTGATGTAAAGCACCTTTTTTTTACTAGAAAATGGTAATTCCAGAGGATATTTGCAGGGAAAAGGGTTGGTCTTGATGGGTTTTGGTGCGGGAAGCTGGGGAGTTATTTCAAACTCTGCCTGAATAATCGTCCACTGGTGGTGGGAAACCGCTTCTCATTGGGAGGTTGAAGCCAATGTGTCGTCGTAATTCAATAAGTGAAAAATCAAATTGTTCTGCTCAGCTCGGTAACATCACTATTCCTCACTTTCCCTGGAACTAAGACATTTGCTATTTATTTGTTACGTTTCAATGCTGTAAGTGAGCCCAGCTTGCTGGAGAGGGGAGCTACTCCCATGTGGACGTCGCTATTGGGGGGCAGCAGCAAAGCTCCTGGTCTGGACGTCTGGAGATGGAGGACGCAGGTTCGGCTCGGTCGGAGGAGCTGGCTCAGGGGCTGCCCTCTGCCCCGCTCGCCCCGGGAGCATCCCGGCTTGGCTCGGGGCTGCAACGTGGCCCATCCCCAGTGAGAAAGCCGAAAGAGCCCTTCGTGCTTAGGGTGAAACCTGTTGCCAATGGGAAAGCGAAGGATCTGGCAAGACTCGGGAAGGGGTGGATGCTTTTAGGGGGATGTTAAATAGCTGACTTGGGAAGGGGGGGGATGCTTTTAGGGGGACGTTAAATAGCTGACGCATTATTGCCGGTAACAGGGCTTCGGGGACAGTGCAGAGCCCGGCCTGCGGGATGGTCTATGCAGCTCCCTCGGAAACCCCGCAGCCCCCCCACTCCTTGCACACTAACAAGCTGCTTGTAGTACATCCTTCAGAGAAACTGCCCGATTTCTTTCCCTTGCTGCTTTCCCATGCTGCTTATCACCTAACGAGGAGCAGCTGCCTGCTGAAGGACGCTGTCTGCTTAGCACCGGGGATGGGGAATGGGGACTCCTGATACCCTTGGCTGAAAGGTTCGGAGGTTTCCCCCGCGTCTCCCGAGGGGCCAAAAAGGTGACAGGTCGCACTAGGTGTCCCCAAGCCTTGCAGAGAGGGGTACGGTGGGATGCCCATACCCAAGGACCCCGCTTTTCCTTCCCCAGCACTGCTGCCAGGATCAGCCCTTCCCAAGCAAAGCCCCAGCTCCAGTCTTCACTGACATCTAGTGGCAATGGGGACACTTAGAGCCGGCAGTGGGGTGGCTGCCCAGGAGCCAAAAAGGAGAGTGCAACCTTTCTTGCAGGTCCCCATCCCTGCTGGGATGTCACACACACCCCCGGGGAAAGCCACCCCCTTGCTGCACACACCAGGCAGGGACCTTGCAGATAGTGTCCTTGGCTCTGCAGATGGGGACATCTGGAGTCATCAAATGGTCCAGGGTGAACAGGCTTGCTCCAGCGCTTTTTAAATACAACAGCAAACCTTTGCCAGCTGCAGGTTCCCCGCTCTGTCGCCCTTCTCCCCGCTCCTCCAGCAGCCAGGAGCACGGCTGCCCTCCTGGGCAAGGAGGGGTTTTGAAACGTGCTACTGGAGGCATCAGTCACGAGGGTTTCCCACACCTTTCCCCTCTAAAGGAATGAAAAGTTTTGGCAGGAGGGGCTAGCCTGGGTCAGCCTCCATCTGCTCGAATTGAGCTAGAAGCTGTAAAAAGGCAGAAAGAAAAGCAGCAGCAGGAGAGGTGGCTGTGAAGGGTGGGGGATGCTGAGATCGGAGGGGCTGGGACGTGCCCAGCTCCGCGGAGGTGGATTGGGGTGGGGGGCTGAGATCGGAGGGGCTGGGACGTGCCCAGCTCCGCGGAGGTGGATTTCTCTTGATGGAAATGGGTGAGATGCCACCCGGTTTTGTCACCCCACCGAGGACAACGGATGATGTTGCTCTGCACCCGCAAATCCAGTTTGCAAAACCTGAGCCGGTGCAGCCACCCAGCGCAACCCATCCCTCAGCACCGCCCGCCGGCGGAGCGGCTCTTGGGGCTGGAGCTGACCCTTGCTGCCTGGACTAATTTTACCTCCTCCACCAAAAAAACCCAAACCTGGTTCATTTTGTTGCAGTGCAAACACAGTTTTATGGCTTTTTTTTATCCACCTGGTTCTGAATTTCCCTCTCGAAGTGCCACAGAGCCCAACTCAGCCTCTAAGCTGCTGAGAATTGCCCGTATGGTAACACATTATTTGATAGGAATCTGCCTGTTTTTTTTTCTTCCCGCTGAACATCCTTATCGCTGCCACCGTTGTGTGTCTGCACGCAGAAAAGCGGTTCCTTCCCATTCATCTGCTGGAGATTCGGTCGATTCACTGCCCTCGGAGGACTATCAGAACACAATGGTCCAGCCATCCCTTTTCTGCAAGAACTAGGATAGAAATTAGCAGCTCAAAAGCCCCCTTCCCAACTCCACAGCAGGAGGAGTGGAGCAAGGAGAGCCTGACCCCACTCCAAAGGGGAAGGTGAAACCCTTGAAGAGCTGGGACCCTCCTCCATGCCCATGACCCTTGATCTACAGGGGTATCTAATCTAATTTGCTGATTTTCAAGCAAATTAACTCCTGGGCAGGTCTGAAGCCAAGTGGCTCTGCTGAAAAAATTTCTGCAGTTTGCCAAGGAGGTAGGAGCCAACAGCAGCTGGCAGACGTATATTCCCATTGCTCACCGCAGTCAGAGCCCAGCAGTGTAAGGCCCAGGGTGTTCAAAGCTTGCAGCTAAATGCTTTTTTAATGGGATAACATAGCCGTGATATTTATTTGAGGCTCATGTTTTGCATGCAGGATTTTTTTTTCCCTATTTCTCTTTTTTTCCTTGCCACTGGGGAGAAGAAAATAAAAGCCTGTAATCTTCAACTGGCAGGCGCAGAGGAGATAAGCTTCAGGTGCCTCCCAATGCTCATGGAGGAGTTTTGTTCTCCCACCTTATCTCCACCTCCAGGTCACATCATCTCAGGGCTTAGTGCAGGCCTCGGGAGGCGCGCAGAGCGCTGCTGTCCCCGTCCCCGCTCCGGGCGGGGGTCCGAGGGCGAGCTGCGGTCCCGAGCAATGCAAATGGCAGCGTGTTTCCCGACAATAACCCTTATCCCAGCCGGTGCAGCTCAGCCGCGACGCGCAGACTCTGCTGGCGACGACGCGAGCGCCTGGACCATAAACCCAGCCTGGCACGAGCATCCCTGGAAGGACTTGATGAGCACGAAGAAAACAGTTTTCCCCATCTCTTCAGGTACCGTAGCTTTCAGTGCTAATTATTGTGTGTTTTAATTCATCCATAACTGATATGATCTTCAAAGCTTAAATGTCTTGATCTAACGCTTCCAGATTTTTATTCCTTTTTTCCTTTGAACTCCTGCAAGGGAGCCTCTGGGACCCCACGGCTCTTGCTTTATGTTTGTTTTTAATCAGCTTGCTTTTCTTCCCCAAAACAAAGATAAATAATACTGCAACGGCTTCTCCTTGGAAATTTCTCCACATTGAGAAGAAGAGGGGGGGAAAGCGTGACTTGTTAAAGGCTGAATTTCTTGATGTCTTTCCTCCTTTTTATCTGGTTCGCTGCAAGACAAACGACTCTCTTAATTTAGTTGAGAAATTGAAGGGCGCCCGTATAATTCGGCAGCGGTCCAGCCAGCTGGCTGCCTGGGGAACTGCGGCAAGCGAGTACAGTGAAAATAAGGTGATGGGGTGTCGCATCCCATCCGATGCTGCAGGATCACCAGGCTGGGGAGTTCAGTTCTTGTGGCAGAAATCTGCTCAGCATCGCGGTGAGAGCAGACTTGGTCCTGGCATGGTGAAACCCTGGTCGCTGGTGCGGTGAAACACCTCTGGTAGATGCTGGGAGGTTGGTTGGTGCTGCTCCAACACGGGGATGGCTGCGTTGGGTTGAGGTGGTGGTTACAGAGGGGGAAAGCGTCTGTACCTGCCCATGGGTGCCCTTCCCGGCTGGCAGCATCTAGGGTAGCGCTGAGTTGCCTGGGATTATTCCAGAAGATGGATTTGTTGGCCAAAAGCACAAATCCTGCCCCTGTGGAGGCCCCAGACGTGAGGACCTTGCTGTACAGATGCCTCATTTTGCTGGTGAGCATAAGGAGTGGCTGGTAAATGCCCCCCTGCCGCCACCCGGACGGCTCTGTGTGACTCCTGGGGCACAGCCCCCGTCCCCCCACATCTCTGGGGTGCAAAACCTCACTACTCCGCAGCCCAGGCGGGCTCCAGAAGGATGGGGGGCTCACGTGGGCACAAGCAAAAGGCGATGCAAGGAGGTGTTGGAGGCAGCGTGATGGGTGTCCAGGCAGCCGCGGCTGAGCAGCAGTTCGTGCCGTGGTGCCTGCGGGCAGCGCTCAGAAACCCCGGCCCAGCCTGGGCGCCTGTACGGGCCGGCTGGGACGCGACCCGTGCCGGGAGGGCGATTGCAGGGCCCCTGCGCTCTCCTCCCTCCAGAGAAGCCAAGTGGAAAATTCGGGGTCATTTTTCTGCTTTTCTCATATTTGCTCCCTGCTGGAGCTGATTTATCCCTGCGGCTCGCAGAGCTACAACCAAGAGGGACATGTTTTGCCTTTGTAGTACAGGAGATTGCTATAAATTATTAGCTTCTTTGTGTCAGCTGGAGCCTGACACAGCCCATAAAACTTTCTGGCCATGTTACTGCACTTGAACGTGGCACCAGGCTGCTGGCGGGGGGGGGGGGGGGGCGGGGGCGGGGGGGGGGGGTTGCCAGCTCAAAGGATGTATTTTTCTTCAATGCGACACCCCCACCCTTGTTCCTAACATCACCCACGGACTTCAGGGGTCCATGGAGACTCAGGGGGAAGAGCTCTGTCCTCGCTGTCACTCGTGTCTCTGGATAGCCACCGCTTGCTCCAGCTCTGCGGGTACCGTGGCCACCCCTCCACTGTGAATGGGCGGGCAAAGCACCCCACAGCATGTGTCTGCCAGGCTTGCAGGTGGAATCATCGTCGTCGTCATCATCATCATCATCATCATCATCATCATCATCATCATCATCCATAACCCTGAGCATAGAACCAGTGAGATTAAAAATTAGCAGTCTCAAGGCAAGATTGCAGCATATTCAATATATTATCCGTAAGTGACGTGCGCGGGAGGGGGAGTGGGAAGCGAAGGGGATATCATGAGAGCCACAAAAACTGGACTTTTAATTTAAAACTATCCTTCACTGACTTGATCGTCTCTCTTGCGAGTCCATTTTTTATTTCTCCCTGTGCAGCAATAATCAGGAGGTAACAAGGGAGAAGGGGAAACGGATTGTCTTGCCGCTCTATCTGGCTGATTTCAGTGCTGTAAATTATAGATATACATGGTCCAACAGAGTGCTGGGATATTAATTTCTGTTGTTGAAAATCACAGACCCTCTGCTTTAATTTACTGCTAAATAATAAATGACTTTGGAAGATACTCAGCAAAGATAAAGACGCCCCAGTAAATCAAAAAGCTCATAAGCACTTATGGATCAGTCTATCTTGTATGTGTACTTAAGTGGTTTATATTGTTCTCACAAAGCAGAAATAAGGAGGCGTTTAACTGATGCTATCTGCCAAAATAAAGGATGAACCCGTGAATCAAATGGTTTCCTGCAAATCCTCATTTGCATTTGCAGAATTAAATGAGAAGTGGTGCATTAGGGATTCTGAAACATTTAGATAGAAGCCCAAAATGTGCCCCACAGGAGGCAACGGACGCAGTCAGTGGGGCCGTCACGGAGAGCAGCAGGTAGGTTTATATAGGGTTTATCCACAGCTCAGCAGGAGGAGGAGTGGAGTGCATGGATAAGTCTGGAAGAGACCAGGGTCTGGAGCTGTCCCTCCTCACCCCTCACCCTGCATCTGCAAAAACACCCTGAGCGCATCCGTCCTCATGGCACTTCACGAGAAATTGTGCAAACCAAAGCGAGGCAAGGGTGGCACCGGGAACCCAGACCTGCGGTGTGGATCTGCAACGGAGAGCCAGACCCCCGGCTGTTTCTGCCTCAGTTTCTCTCTTGTCATGCAGAAGAGGCCATCTGCCCCCCTGGGCTGCCACGCAGGTCTGTCTCCTGGCTCAACATGTGGTTTTCTCTCCTCCCTGGGTCTGTTTGTGCTGCGCAGCAGTGGCATTACCGCTAATTGCATCTGCAGGAAAGGCAGGAGCTCTCGGGCAGCTCTAAGTAAGATGGATGTTGGGCTCTCGGAGCGCAGCCCCGGGGATCCGGGAAGGCGACGTCCCTGGCGTGCCAGGTTCCAGCTATTTGCAAAGGCAAGTTAGAGTCAAAATGATGCAATCAGAGTCTGAAGTGAAACTAAGATATGGATGTGGCTGATTTTGACATTTATATCGTGTTTGTTATGCAAATTGGCCAAACTCTATAGGAATGCAACAGAAGGAGATCGCAAAGGGCACCAGCTCACCTGAGGCGCCTGCATTGGAAGGGTGTCTGCCGTGCGGCTGCAGCCGTGTAGAACAGCTCGTCGGGGCGGGGGGGAGGCAGCCGGGGGGGCTCTGTGAGCGGTGGCGGTGCCTGGCTGGGGATGGGGGACGTTTAGGGCTGTGGGTTTTGCAGAGCAAGAGGGCGTCAGTGCTGGTCCCCAGAATGCAGTACGGAGGAATTTCCTTGGGACAATTTCAGCGACCGGTGCTCCGGGGGTGCCTCCGGCTGCCTGTTTGCTGCCATGACTTGACCTCGCTCACAAAGGTACAGAGCTCCTGGACCAAGGACCAAGTGCTCTGGAGTATTTCAAAGGCATTTTAGAGCACGGCTACCTGAGCACAGAATAAAAGGGATTGCCGCGGTCCCTTCAGGGCTGGCCCCAGCTACCACCCGTCTCTGCACTGCCCAGCCTTCCTCCTGCTTACACAGGGGTCCGCTGTGGTTAAAGATGGTCATCACCCCCAATGTTTGCAGGCCCGCTAAACGCCTCGCTGCCAGCCCGCAGAGCTGTCCCTGTTGCACAGTTTTCATGGGAGGACCGGGTGAATAACTGCTGGTGTTGAGTCCTGTCCTGCAGGCATGCATACAGCCAAGAAACATCACCTCTGAGATCCAGCTGTGCTGGTGGAAGGAATTAGCATCCCGCAGCAGCTTGTGGCATGGACACTGCTGCCCTTGCTGATGTACTAGCCAAGCAGTTTGGGGAGGACTCGCCATCCCGCTTTGGGGTCTGTTTCAGCTCTATGAAGAGGCCTGAGGCTGCTGTTCTGCAAGCGTTACTTCACGCACGCAATGCCAAGCCACCAGGCAGCAGAGAGGAGCTCGGGGCTGGGCACAAGTTAGTCTGTGCCCGTGAAGTTAGCCAAGCTCCATGACGTACTGCTTGGCAGCTTGGTGCTGTCTGCTGGAGGATAAATAATACCTGGTACAGCTAATATGAGGGAAGCACAGCCATACAATACTGGATCTGGCAGAAATTTTGCCACAAGTTATTCTTCCAAAAAGCCCCCGGTAGGTGGGAGGCAGCAGCGTGGATGTGCCGCGATCAGCAGCACGCCTGGCCGCTGCAGCGCTCCTCATCGGGTTGCCTGCTCTCAGATTTATCGTCTCAGGAGTAGATGGACACCAGCCCAGCTGGCTCCCTCTGAAGTGTGCACACAAACTGTCCTGCTGGCAGGTTGATGGAGAGAAACCTCCAGCTGGGGACAGTGACAAGTGCCTGAGAGAGAAAACAACTTTCCGCAGCACAGCCGGATTTGGTCGAGGATGTTTCTCTACAAGCAAGTGGGTTTGAATAGCAATTTATTAGATACATGAACCTCTGCAACCTTCTCTGTGGCAGGGGATTGGGAACAGAGGAGATGCTGATGGGAGTAATTCTAGAAACAACTGAGCTCTGTGGAGAAGGAAATTTTCACTTTGTTTTTCAGGTTTAAGCCAGAGATCCCCAAACTTTCAGCTCAGAAGCACTGCAGCCCCATGGCGGGATGGACATGCATGCTTGGAGTGCCTTGGGCTCAGGTGTCCAGGTGACACCACCTGCCACGCGACCAGCTGTGACGCTCTCCATCCAAGGGGGACACGCATTTTGATCTCTGCTGGCCACATTTTCCAAGTGCGAGATGGGCGAGGGTAGCCCCGCTCACAGCCCGTTTCCGAGGCGGCAGGAACCGGAGCGCATCGACGGTCCTGCTCACGAGGGTGGACGAAGTCCCTCAGTGTGAGCAGCCCTAGGAGAGGCAGGAGTTTGTGTGTGGTGGGAGCAGGCTGGGAGCCCGTACAGAGCCGGGTTTTCACATCAGAGACACCCAAAGTACAAACTGACGCATGGGACAAGGGCTCAGCTTTATGTTTCAAACTCTCTGGTAAGTGCTTTTACCCATTTAACTCAATGCCTGGAAGTGTAAGAGACCAACTTTCCGGCAAAACTGCCCACCAGCGCCCGGTGGAGCTGGGTACCACCCTCAGCGTTTCTGATCTCACCAAGAGAACACGGGAGAGGCCAAAAGGGACTTTCAAGTACTCTCAAGACTTGGTGCACTGAAATGTTTCTCCCCTTTGCGGATCGTCTGGAAAAGCTCTGGTGGCAGCAAACCCTCCGGTCTGCACATTCTCCCCATGTATGTGCTGACCTGATGGATGAGCTGCAATCCCTCAAGCTGACGGCGCTTCCCACCCAAAAGAGGTGGAAAAGAGGCTCCCAAAGAGATGGGAAGCCTCGGCTCCCTGCTCTCGAGTGCCACGTGCTCCTCACCGCGGAGCCTACGTCCACGTGTCCCACGGGACATTCAGCATGGGGGCGATGGAGCAGCTGTGGTAGCCGACGGCCCCATCAACAGGAGTCGCAGCACTGTTGGTCTGCCACGTTTCGCACCGCTGCAGCAGCGACTCCGAACGCAGGAGGATCCAACCCCGGCGCGATCAGGCTCCCAAAGGCATATGCTATTTTGTTTCGCTAACGCTGTTGAAAGACAGGGCAGCTCTGATTTGCCCGGAGCTGCTCGGTTGTAACATGGTACTGCGGGGAAGGGCTGTACAGAAAACCACATTTGACAGTGAAAGCATTTTGCTGGAGCGCAGCATGAGAAAAACAAATTACTATGGCATAAATGAGCAAATCCATCATCAGAGGGAAGAGGAAGAGAGAATGGTTTAAGGATCCATGTATGAGACTGTGACAGTGATCACATAATGGTCCTTTAAATGTCAAGGGCGATGAACATGGTTTAATAGCAACAGATATGCTGCCAAGCTGGGCGACGTGTAACAAAGCAGACGGATGGATAGATCTACCTATTATCTGCTCCCTGGAAAAAAAGGAGAGGGAGATAATTCAGGTTTATGCTTGATCTAGTGTGTAAATCTCAGAGAGGTAATGTTTTCTTTTATCAAAAAGGAAAAAAAAAATAGTTTGTTGTCAGAGCTGCCCTTGCCATCAGCCAGACGGCACAGGTTCAGCTGTACAAACGAGATACCTAACATTTAAAGCTGGCTGCAGCCCTGGCTCTATTCCACCAAAGGAAAATAAAAGCACAGGGGGGTGTGGAAGCCAATCGGTCGGTGCTGAGTGGCTGCGCAGTCCCATGGCTCCTTTCAGCAGCTCCAAAGAGGCAAGACAAAAGAGGGTGTGTGGGGGGAGGTGGACGCGGCAACGGCGTGCAGCAGGTTGCACCGTGTGCGGCATCGGTCGTGAAATGCTTTTGCTTTCAGGCTCTGCACACGCATGCCCCCGTGCCGCCCCGGAGGGAAGGGGGTGTCTGTCTGGAGCGGGGTGTCCGGCTGCTTCCTGCACCCCCCTGCCAGGCGTTAAACAAGGTTGCGCGGGTCTCGGAGCCCCTCTAACTCAGTTGGAAAAGCCCATCTCTTTTGTGAGGGCGCCCGGGGTGCCTGCGCAGCCTGGCTGGCTCGTCCGGCCCTGCGAGGAGCCTCGTGTGGCCACTGCATGTGAGATCCCAGGGCCCAGCCTCGGACAGACTGGCTGCAGGGCTCTTCCGCCATGCTCTGGGCGCCTTCTGGCACCATTAAAGGATTTCACTCTGATAAGAAGAAAAAACCAAAACAAAACTACTGAGCATTACCACATCCAACATTAAACCAGCAACACGTGAAGATCTGGGCTGTGTTGGGAGAGAGGTGAACATCCCTCAGCTTGTGGCCACTGGTCGAGGGGCAGAAGGAAAGGGCTTTGTACCCTGAAAAACAGAGAAGCAGGTTTTGCAAGCTGAGCTCCTCAAATCTGTGGGTATTTATGTTTTCATTCATCCCTTTGCATCACAATTCTGTGTGCAAAATGGGGATCACAACCTCCAGTTTCACAGGGACTAGAAAGACGTTCCTTGGTATTTGTAGAACACTCCGCCTGCGTATTTACAACCACCAGAAGAAAAATCAGAAGAAAATGAACAGTTTAGTATTCAGAGCAGGCTCCGAGCAGCCGCGCAGCCGGCACAGCGCGGGCTGTGCACCGACTAATGGGAAACCAGAGTATTGAATTACCCGCTCAGCCGGCGGGGCCGATCTGCCCTCGCGCGGCGTGGGGACAGGCTGGTGGGATGACCGAGTTGTCACCGTGTCGTTCAAGCCCCTTGCTTGAACGTGCCGGCACCGAGAGGCCACGCTAAGGTTTTACGGGCAACCTGAAAGCAAGCGTTTGCTAACGGCGCGGTGCTTGGCTTTACCAGCTGCTCGTCCAGGTTTTGCATGTATGATTTAGATCCGTATGTATATTTTATAAAAGGTCTGCTAAAATGTGTTATTGCAGAAATAAAACTAAGCGCTTATTCATTTTTAACGAGCCATCAGGGAGAAAGCTATTGCACGTGTGTTGTAGTGTTTTTCTTCTGTCGGGCTGTTTATACCGAAATGCCTCGGAGGGAAATTTGTGATTAAACTACGCGCGTGAGACACCCTTGTTGGTGCTGGAAGGCGGCCCTCGCTCGGCCAGGAGCGGAGCTGGCAGAGCCACGGAAAGCGAAGCGCGGTTCGACGTCAGCCGGCGGCCTCGAAAACCGTCAAACGAAAACTGGATGTCAACACCGATTTCCTCCGCGTCGACGCCGGTGCCGCCTCAGCTCCGGCCACGAGCAGCCTGCGAACCCTCCGCCTGCGCAGATTCTGCCTTTTTGGGGGATATAAAACCAAACCCAGCACCGCCCTAGAGCGCGGACTGCTCCCCGCGCCGGATGGGGTCACGTTTTCTGTCCCCCCCCAGGGGCACCCCCCCCCAGTTCTCGGCTCTCCTCCCGGCACTGTCACGGAGAAGCCCGAGCGGTGCCCGCC
>NW_008795314.1:1557280-1563665 GCF_000699145.1 Aptenodytes forsteri
TGCGTTGGCCCTCGGCGCTTCCATTTGCGAGGTGAGTGAGAACCGGGCGAGTCGGGTGAGCCCCTCGCGTCCCTCCCGGGCAGGGGGGGCAGGAGAGGGGTCTGCGGGCGCCGCAGCGAGCGCGGGGCTGGGGAAGGGCTGCTGGGTGGTGGGGCCGACGGGCCCGGCCTCGTACCAGCCAGCCTCACCCGCGCCCGAGATCAACTCCCAGGCGGGCTCCGTGCTGGGGTTCATCCTGTGCAGTAACAGGTGTGAGCATCCCTGCAGCGTTTTGATGGTCATGTATGATACTGCATACAACAGGCTCCTACCTAAGCCATGGAAAAACGGCTTTTAGATTCGTTCCTTTAACGTATGCTGAATCTTCTTTTGAAAATATTCTAGCAAAATTAAACTGACGTTGCCCTTCCTTTGCAGGCAAATTTTACAGACCTGGAAAGCAGAACTTAGAGATGTTGCTCGTGTATTTTTTCACTTGATTTATCACTGGTACTATCTGAATTCCAAAACTTTGTTCCCCACGTAGTAGGGAATACTGATAAGGCGGTTTCTTTGCTTGAGCGAATTGTAAGGCTTTGTTGGAAGCTGTGTACTTTGCTCTCTTGTTACAGCTGTGATTTTCTTTACCGCTTGGTTTTTCTCCGATGGCTGGGGAGTTCAGCTGGGGTCACAGCTCGGGCGAGCACGTGCTCTTGCAAGGATGGGAAGGGGAGCAGGAAGGGCCTGTGCTGTGAACCTGGCACCAAAGCGGTCCTGGCTTCTGACAAAAAATTCTTTGCCAAAAAGAAAAGCACTTTTCCTGTTTTTTGGTGGTGTCAGCTGGGTGATCTGGCTCCCAGCGAGGTCACCCCAGATGGTTGCTCCTGTTCAACTGAGGAGCTGCCAGACGGTGGGAGGAAGGTGCTCCTTAAACCAGCTTTGCCATCAGACTGTGTTTTGCGCGTGGCTGCAGCTGATCTGCCGGTGATTGGCAAGCTCCCTCAGTGCAGTTTGGGATAAAATGAATTAATATTTCATCGCTGCTGAAATGGGAGACCCTCCCTGCCCACAGTCCCAGCAAAATGCTTCCTTTGCTCACCTTGCCCTGGCACTGGGATTTGTCAGGCCCATCTGTAAGCAGATTTAACCCAATAAAGCAGCAAAAACAAGCTGAGGAGAGAAAAATGAGTAACTTTCTAGCACGTTAATGAAGTTATGGGAAGGCTTAACAGTGTCAAAGGTTGGGAGGGAGAGGAAGGACTGTGTAGTTTGGGGGCGGGAAAAACAACTTTTCTGCCCCCCTTTCCTCCCCGCCGCAGTGGCTTTGCTTTGCGGGGGAGCTCTGCTGCGCTGTGGAGACCGCAGCGTGCACGGTGGCCGTGCAGAAGCTGCCAGATGCTCTGTTTCCAATCAAATCTTAAAAACGGGCACTGCGCACCAGCAGCACCTGAGCTAGAAGGATGTGATTGATGTGTCTGTCTTGGGAGCTCTAGCATGCTGTTGCTCTGTCCGGTTTCATGCCGTTTTAACCAGATGTGTGAACTGTCCCTGATAATTTTAGTGGGGTGTTAATTTGGCAGCCTGATGGTTTAACAAGCTCACTGTTAATTCTTTGTGTTGCACCTGCTTGTCCTTCAGGTGGTGAATTTTTTCCACCGTATCTCTTACCCAGCTGATTCTGCCAGGGTAACTGCAACAGTATGAAGTATATTTTTGAAGAAACACTGTTCGTACTGTGCCTCCTCTGCAAAAACGAAGCAGTGTCTCTGGCTCGGGGCCTTCTGGTGTCAGACCCGAGTGCTGCGTCCCCGTGACACAACACTCTGATCCAGTATAAGCTCACTTTGCTGGCCCTGATTTGCTCAGACCAGTCTAGGAGGTTAACGCTGTGCTGGCAGGCTTTCTGCTGGCCACACGTCTGACCTTCTGCTGTCAGCGTCAACCAACATAAGCTCTGGGCTGCGCGTTACGGCCATTTTGGCAGAAACGCAGTCACGTTCCCATGCCTGGTATGATCAGGCGCATGCTTGGGTGGATCTGGCAGCCTTATTTTACCATGACACCGCAGGCTTGAGAGTAGCTTCCCCCCAGCTGGAAAGGAGATGGTGCCAAAAGTGGTGATTGGCACCGGTGTGCTGCTGTTGGAAGTTTTCATGGTAGAAATGCTATCGGAAAGGACTTTAAAGAGAGCTGGGGGTGGGATGCTGCTTGTCTTAGATGCTTCAGTTGATGCTGATTGAGAGAAGATGGGTCTGTGTGGGGCAGTGGTCTCTAGCTTTAGCTGGATTTCTGGCTAACCCCCTGACCGGGTAATGTCTCCTGTGCCGAGTGAAGCTGTGCTCTCTGTTCACCAGATGCAAAGTCGCGTGCTTTGAATTTGCAACGTTGAACTGACCTGGGCAGAGCTGTCTGACAGTCTCAGGCTGCAGGTAGAAGACGTTTCACTTGTGTACTGCTGCAGACTGACATCTTTGATCAGTTTATTATTTGAACAAGCGTTTCCCTTTCCTTTCACTAGTGTCATTCTTCCCTGGGTTACAAATTGGTATTTTTGGCCACATGGGCTGTCAGAATAAAGCATAGGGAGCCCTAGATAGGGTGATTGCAAATATCCTGATCTTAGTTGCGCTTGGAAAATGAGCTGTATTTATCATTTAAATTCAAAACATAAAACATTTGCTAATATAACGTTTGCTATATTTAAAGCTTGTCAGGTTTCTAATAAAGGAGGAAAAAGTTGGATATAAGTCAGCAAAGTATCTTCTAAGCTTGAAGAATCTTAATTTTAAAAAGTTATTTGTCTGACCGAGGATTTTCCTGTCAGCTCACTTTTAAACAATAAAGCGTTTTCTCAGTGTAATTGATATGCAGCAGAACCATTTGCAGGAGGGCCCTGGATCACGAGCTGTTTGCGACAGCCTTGTGGGGTCTGAGTAGCTGGTGCCCACGCTGAGCGGCTCTGATGCCTGCGCCCAGCTTTCCCTGCAGCGTGCTTGCTGTGGCTGAACGTCCTGGTCATTTCTTTTCAGGTGGCGGGACCCGAAGATCGTTCTGCAGGATGGTGAGAGTGCTGCCCTTGCAGTTTGGTTATACCTGTGTGGTCTTTTTAGGTTATAGAAAGTAGTTTTGCCTAACTACGTGGTAAACGTGAATAAAAGCTGGTTCTCAAAGTTGGCTTTCTTCCTCTCTTCATATTTAATACTTGCTATCATGTGTGAACAAAGTAGAAAGACTTTTAACATGCTGCAAGTGTGCATGCAGGCAAGTAGGCATATAAAACTACTTCTACACTGACACTTGTGGCTTGTGCCTGGGGCAGTCACACGCCGGAGATGGTGCTCTCTAGATGTGGTGCTTTGGGGATCTGTAGGGGTAATTCAATCTTGAATTCAGCAGTGCTGAAGGATTTGAGAGCATCTCCTCAGCGTGCCAAGCTCCCGTCTCCTCCACTAGAGGGTGCGAAGCTCCGCGGAATGGTTGAATTTCACTGAAACTGGAAAACCGGGAGAGTTTCTTCCTTTAAGTGGATGCGTGGGCAGCGAGGCCTCGGCGGGATTACGTTCCTGTTGAAGATCCCCGTGCTGCACGTTGGCAGCAGCCCAGGTTGCTTGTGCATTACACAACCATCAGCCGGGCCTGCCGCGCGCTCCATGTGATGATGCTCGGCCCTGGCCAGGAATCACTCCCAAGCAATGTGCCTGTGTGCCCGGGGGGAGGCAGCTCTGCTGTAGGTTTGATGCAGTTAGCACCCACTTCCAGTGCTGGTACTTGGAAGAGGACACTTGGAGGAGTTAGCTTGCATGTGCCATGTTCCCTTCCACCTGGGTAGTAAAATGTACCCTTGCTAACAGCAAATAGAAACTTTTCACTTGCACTGCAAAGAGCCTGGCTCCTAGATTTCCTTTCACAGGTAGAGGGAATTTCCACCCGATCTGCAACGCTCCCACCCAAGCCTGAGGCCAACGTGCTGTGAAATGCCGTGAACCGGTGCTGCGTGCTGGGTTGCGTGTGTTCCCTGTGCTTATTGCTCGTAGGAAGTGCTGCAGAAGCCGCTCGGCTCACGGTGGCCACGCTGGCTCCTTGGCCAAGTACAGGATTTCTTCCTCGCTAAATTTTGCCTCTAAGTGTTGCGTTAAGAATGAATTCCTGAGCAGAGCCAAACCCAGCAATGCTGGCTTTGCTCCAGCACTCGCAGTGCTTGAGGAGCGATGGGAGAGATGGGCATCTTCGCGAGTACGTGATTGCTGCGCCTTGAGATGCAGAGGAGCGTATGGCTTTGCTCTAGCACTCGCAGTTGAGGAGCGATGGGAGAGATGGGCATCTTCGCGAGTACGTGATTGCTGCGCCTTGAGATGCAGAGGAGCATACGCTTCTCTCCGGCTGCTGGTACCGCGTGGGGTCCGTGGACATTTTGGAGCTCGATCTTTGCATCTGAGAGGGGAGGAGTTCTTGGCTGAAGGATGATGTCTGCCGGTTACCGCTCCTACCACAGCGGGTTGGGTGTTGGGGTGGAGGCTGGCTGGAGAGCGATGGGGAGGCTGTTGAAATGGGGTGGTGCTCGTGGGGCTGAGAGGAGCGTGAGTGCTGCGGGTGGGGAGGTGGGGCAGTGCCTGGAGGAAGGGCAGGCCTGCGAGGGCTTTTCTGCCTTTGCTTTGTTTTCAAGAAAATTTTACATCTTTTCGACTTTGTGGCTTCTGCAAAAATAACATCAATGTTCTTTTTGAAGGTTTTAATTCAGAATGGGTCAGCAAAGAGATGGTCACTGTTTGCCTTTCAAAAAAATGTGCTTTTTTTCCCCAGCTTCTCCTGGGGGATGCTGTGTCTTGCTACGGTCATATGCACATGACTGCCAAGCGTGATCCCCAGCCCATCCCGGCGCCTCTCCCGGGGTCTTGCTGTGAAAACAGTCCAGCAGCTGAAGTCATTAGTTGCGCTGGAAGCACTGTTGCAGTAAAAGCCTCTTTGGGTTGATGGGTACAGGCGGGACCCTGCCTCCGCCGGCTCAGTGTGCTGAGGTCTCTGCTTAACCAACACACAAAGTGGATTAGCGATTGTAAACAGCCTTCATTTGAGGAAAGCACGACCGACCCGGGAGAAGTGGGTCAGCTGGATATTTGGGGCTGTGTAACTTGCAAATCATGCTTAAGTATCCTATTTGTTTATCAGCTGAAGTGACTCAAATGGCATTGTAAAAGTGGCTTGTGCCTATCTGGAGCAAGGTGATGCATCCCCTGTCCCTGCTTGCCTGCTCCGGAGCCTCTCGTGGCCCCGGGAAGATGGGTGCATGTGGGTTTGCTTATCAGTTGCCCGTTTGTTTTTTCTACAAGTTGAAGCTGCTGTGCGCCTCTTAAATAGCACCTGAGAATTTATTGCCAAGACAGAGTAGGCAAACACTCTAGCCAGTCAGTGTTGGTATCGCATGGATATGTTTTGAAGCCTGTGCTGTTTTACTAGTTTTGCCCACTAATTGGGCAAGATTAATCCCCACTGTGGTTAGCTCCAGGCTCTCACAGAAAGGAATTTATTTCTAATGTTGTGGTCAACAAGGTGCTTGCCCCCGTCTCCCTCGCTGCTCTCTCTTGCCCGTATGAAGGTGGGCAATGTCAAACAGCTTGTCTTTTCCAAGGATTTCACACGTCCCCAGCAGGTTGGTGCTGGGCCATGGAGGGTGGCTTAGAGCCCTCTGTGACTTGCAGAGGGACCCAGGAGAGGTGCTGAGGGTGCTGGCAGGGATGGTGGGTTGCACCCAAACGCAGTCCTCGAGTGTTGCCACCAGGGCCCCAAAGCGGTCCTTTCCCAGCTCTCCAAGCACACACCATTTATTTTTCTTCCCCGGCTGTGAAGGAGGTTGTGTGCAAAGTGCTTTGGCCACCACTGTGGCTCTGTGTTTTTGCACACACAGCCCCACCAACGAAGCATGAGTAATTGTTTGGAGGAGCCTCGTCTGCCATTTGCACCCTGCACGCGGCAATAAGGTCGAGCCATGCACTTGCTTGTGCTGTTTGCAAGCCGTTCCTTCCTGAGCAGGTAAGAATAGCTCAGCTCACGAGTACATGAGTCTCCAGAGCAAAGAGTTATCTGCTTTGGCTTGGACGGGTAAGAATAGCTCAGCTCACGAGTACGTGAGTCTCCAGAGCAAAGAGTTATCTGCTTGGACGCGCTCCCCGCGCTGACGGTGAGCCGAGAGGAAGCGTGCTTTGCTGGAGCGAGGCCTTTGCTTGCTGGAGGGAACATTGCTCTTTGGCAGGTCACAGTCCTGGTGGCCCTCCAAGCGCTGCTTTACCCTGCCCTGGGGCAGCGCGGTGCCTTCCCTCCCCACGTGGCCCCTGGGTCTCTGCAGCTTCTGATCCATCTCCGGCTCTGTCAGCCTCCTTTGAAAACAGCTCCGTGGATGGGAGCCGCTCTA
>NW_008795314.1:1566019-1580568 GCF_000699145.1 Aptenodytes forsteri
GTGGGTGGGTGGGCTGCCCTGCTGCAGCATCCAACCTGTTCTTCCAGCCCCCGGCAGCTCAGCTCCCCTCTGCTCTTCCCTTACGCTCTTGGGTCCCCATTTCCCAGCACATGGGATTTCTCCGCTGGGTTTCACCCTGCGCCCTAACGCGGTTCCTCCGGCCGCTCTGGGGATGCAGGGGATGGGAGCTGCTCCAGCAGCCCAGCACCACAGGCTCAGCTCCCCTCTGCTCTTCCCTTACGCTCTTGGGTCCCCATTTCCCAGCACATGGGATTTCTCCGCTGGGTTTCACCCTGCGCCCTAACGCGGTTCCTCCGGCCGCTCTGGGGATGCAGGGGATGGGAGCTGCTCCAGCAGCCCAGCACCACAGGAAGGGAGCTGCAGCACTCGCTGTGCCCGGCTCAGGCTGGCTGCTCTTGCTCCTCGCAGGGAGCTGACGCAACTCACTTGCCTGGCAGAAAAGCATTTTATTGTTGCTGGATTAAGGAGCTAGGCTGGCCCACAGAAGGTCCCAGTGGGTGCTGGGTGAGCCGGACCTCTGCTTTTTGGCAGCATCAAGCCCTTAGGTCAGCTCTGCAGGTTGGGGAGCTACAGCCTCGCTGGCTCTGCTTGTCCTAGCCTGCTGCCTGTGCACAGCTTTCTCAATTCCTCCATTTCTGACTGGTGAGGTCATGCTCTGCGCGTCCCATGGCTTTTTGGAAAAAATTCTGCCCATTGTGTTTTTGTGGGGGAGATTGGGATCTGTCCTCAGCTCTCCTGCAATGTAAACCCAGGGCACCGAGCACAGACACTGCTTGCAATCTTCTCTCCTGCTTCTAACCACAGAACTGGGTTTTTTAATGAAATCTCAGTAGTTGTTCTTACTGCAGAGGAAAATCCTGCTGGACTTGATGCCCTGGAGATCTCACTGCTGAAGGTGAGGTCAGCCCCGAGCTCTGCCAGCCAGCCAGCAGCATCTGGTCCCTGCTGAAGGTGCCCAGGAGAGCAGGCAGCTCCACACTGACAGCAGCCAGATCTTCATCTGGGTATATGTGTACTGAATGCAGGATGGTAGAGTCAGAGCACTTGGGTTTTGGGAAATATTGCCCTTTCCGACACACAGCTGATTCCTTTTCTCTGGCAGGAAAGTGCCCCAGCCTGTGCCCGCACAGGGCTGCGATACCATCGCTGTACGTGAGGGTCAGCCGTGGCACAATAGCATCCACGGGGAATCACTTGGCTTTTCAACCCCTTTGGATGTCAAACTTCTTTTGGGAGAAGTAAAACTCCAGGCCAGGATTCTTGGACCAGGTTGCAAATTTTCTACAATAAATTTTTTCTTCCATAACAGAAACAAAGGGGGGAAAAAACCCTCTCAACCGGAGAGCTCTGGTTGCAGGTGCAGTAAAAGCAGTCAGTGCCCTCTCCACTGTGCTTGCAGACACCAGTGATAATGGATAGTGCGACACACAGCTCTGCCACCCTCCAACATGGCCTGATGAGGAGGCTTGTGCTTGATGAAGTCTGTATAACCTGCTGGGCCAGAGCAGCCACGTTCGTCTTCTTTTCGGACTAATCAGGATCTGCTAAGTGGAAAAAGAGGAAAATCAGTCTCGGAGAAGGTGGTGTGGGCTGTCAGGCTTCTCTTGGCAAAGCTGAGCGTGAGGCCGATGGCTGGAGTGGGCACTGCAGGTCCTCTGTGCTTTCCAAATGCCGCCATTGGAAATGTCTTCAGAACCAGAGGCCCAGCTTGAATTACAGGGCAAACCGTTCCCTCCTTGCCAGCCAGCACAAGGCACGGAGGACAAGCCAGAGCCAGCTTCCTCCCCTGATTTTCCACATCAAATTAGTCCTCCGGGCTGAATGATTTTTCTCTCTTCCAAGTAGAGTTTAAGGGGGTTGTTTTTATTGATGGGATGAGGGTTCTCCTCCTAAATAACGAATCCCGGTCACAGGGCCCCGGCCTGGCCATCTCCTGTGTATCCCCAGGCTGAAGGATGCTGCCTGGGTGCAGAAAGGTTGGGACGTTGTGATGCTGTGAGTGTTTCTTCTTAACAGTCCTTGATCCCGAATCCGGTGCTCTAGAATTACAGCTTCTTCCTTTTTCTTTAAAGTTTCTGAACACACACACACACCACACACCCCCCAAAAAAAACCCCACCAAACCCTCTGAATTTGGCCTGATTTGGGTTTTTTGGTGTTGGAATTTCCTGTGAAAGTAAAACCTGCAGCGAGGCACCCTGCTCTGCTGGGCTCCCTTGATTTTGCTGGAATCTGTTTTGTGCTCTCACCTGGGTTGTTTGTTTTTAACTGGTCCATGCATGATGTTCTGGATTTAAAATCTGTGCCCTGTTCCCTGAGCGAGAGGGCAGCCCCTTGGGACGGAGGGGAAAAAGGACCTGCTGCTTCCTGCAGCCAACTGCAGCGGAGAGGGGTGCGGAGCCTGAAACCCTGCGGGCACCCAGGAATACAGGATGGATGAAAGCGCCCTTCCCCTGGCCACGGGATGGAATAATGTCCAATCCCACTCATGAGACATCTAACACTGAGCATTTTTCCTCCTCGATGCAATGTAAAAGAGCAGTCGGTGCCTTTGGCCACCCATGGGATCTTGGCTTACTCCCATTTTATGGATGGGTAAAACAAGATTTGTGGGGCTCGGCCAGCAAGTCCCTTTTGTGCAGACCCAGAGCAACTGGCTGCTGTTTCTGGTGCTCTCCCCTCCTGGAGCTGCGGGCAGGAGGCCTGAAGCAGGGTGAGGGGAGGCAGCTCCGCAGGGGCGTGCAAGGGACAGGTCCCAGCTCCGGGGCAGGGAGGCCAGCGGGACCACCGGTGCCCTGACCCCTCCTGCGACATTCTCCGTCCAAGGGCGTTGTTGCCAACACTGCAACCCAGCTGAACGGGCACCGGTGGGAATTAACTCAAGGGCAAACACACACGCGCTCGCAGCCTGAGAGCTGAGCAGAGCCAGGGTCAAAGCTGAGCCATCCGGTGGAGGCTGGCATGCAGCGCCGACGGGAGAGGGAGAGAGGAAAGCGAGGCTGGTGGAGCTGTGCAGGGATGGTATTTTCTCTGCACCACTGGCCCCTCCTCGTCTCTCTCAGTGCATGGCCTTTGCCGTGCCCCGATACTGTCTCGCAGGGCAGAGCGGAGGGAAAGGACCGCCAGGGCCATGGTGATGGTGCCACACTGTGTGCAGCAGCGGTGCCCGGCAGCCGCATCCCGGTGTGCTCGCCCAAGCCCAGGAGTGATGATGGAAGGTCGGTCAGAGACTGACTGTGTCCTCCGGTGCCAGATCCTGGTACAAAGCCAGCTGCAGAGCAGCAGCCAGGGTCATAACCCAGCCAAGCAAATCCTCCATCAGCTGAGCATGAAATGGATATTTATGTGTGCAAGTCAAAAATAACGAGGAAGGAGGCAGAGGTGTTTGCATATACGCCCATGTTTTACCTCAACTGCAGACAGGCCAAATCCTGAGCGCTGGGGCCAGGCTGGGAGGAAAGCCAGACCCCACGCAAGGCAAGCAGGTCCCGCGCGGGCAGGGGAGATGTCCTGGCTGCAGCGAACGGAGGCCGGGGGTGGGCAGGCGGCTGCCAAGGTAGGGCAAGTTGGTGAGCGGTGGGGAAAACTGCTTTGACCTCCAGAGCACGTCCCAGCAAGTGCCTTGCTGTGGAGGTGGCTCCTCCCCTCGCACTGAGCCGTCAGCCCCGTAGCCGTGAGGCTACCTTGGTCCTCCGCCAGGTCGGTACTCGAGAGCCGGCCAGGAGCCAGCACCGTGCGGCCACACGCCGGGAGCCTGGCCATGCTCTGAGGCCGCTTTCTGCTCTCCCCTCCCCTGCTCCCGGTTTGTGCTTAGGCTGGAAAAGCTTTGAGGTCTGTGCCTGGCAGCCTGGACCTTGAGCTGGGACAAGAATCGGTTAATGCTGTCAGTGTGTTATGCAAAGCGTTGAACTTTGCATTGTCGGAAGAGGAAATGTCTGTACTTTCGCTCAGATTTGTACAGGAATTGAGAGCATGGAGACTTGGGGCTGTGGCCACTTCTGCTGGGTAAACAGCCGGAGAACTGCCTGGTTTCCACCTTTCCTCCCTCTCCACCACGCCTTGAAGAGGCTCCGGCAGCTCTCTTAAAGCGTGACATCTGGGAATAGTGCTAGCAACCACCAGTTCAAGCCGGATCCTTCCGCTCGGCATCTCTCAGCCTTTAGTGAAGGTTCACCTCTGCTAAGAGGCAGCTTTTAGCTGCTCCCTTGAGAGCTGTTTTTAGGTCTGGCTCTAGTATTGATCTTCCTTCAGCAGCAGATAAAGTCCTGCATTTACTGCTGGAGGGAGAGCGCAGGCTGCGGGAAGGTCACGTCCTGGTGTCTCACTGCCCCTGACCCTGGGGAAGGGACGAGGCTGGGCTGGGTACAGCCTGAGCATCACTTGGGCCCTTAGTTGCCACCCGTGCCAGGACTGCATGGCAGGAGTTGATTTCAATCACTGTGCTGTGATGATGAAGGGAGGGAGCAATCAAAGAAAGCTTAAAAATATGTATTTTTTAATCTGTAGCTAAGAAATCTGCCATGGCTCCAAGTTGGACCTTCCAGCCAGAGGTGAGCAGGCTTAATTTGACAGATATTTCTTAAATATTTAAAAAGCTGCCTGGAATAAACTGAATGCTTCCGAGTAGTGACCTAAATTCCACTTGCTGTAAATTTCATTAGAAAGTGGATTTGTGTGCCTGCCAGGAGCAGGCCACTTTGCAGCTTCATTGATCTTCCCAAACCATGTACCGTGCAAGTGCCTTCCTCAGCGGATTTTTAAAGAGCTCACTGCTGCATGCTACTATTCCAAAATGGGGCTTGTTTCCTTGCTTTTCTCCTCTCTTCCTCTCTTTTTTTTCTTCCCGGTGCAAATGCATCATTTGTTTACTAATCACATCGCACCGTTATCTGTGTGGAGTCATCCCACTGGCTGTGTGGGCAAGGATATAGCAGCTGGGAAGGAAAACATCACTCTCCTTCAGCTTGCTTGATGTGCTTTGCTCTCAAATCCCCATCCCACGCTGTGGAGGCCAAAGCCTTTTGCAACCCCGGGGGCTGCCTGCAGCTCTCTGCTCTCCAGCGAGGTCGCTTGCAGTTCTGACACCCCTCAAAGAAGCTTCCTCCTCTTCTGCTGTCCCCAAAGTGCTGTCTATCCCTGTGCAACCACGACTTTGGGTCTTGTGGAGAGGTGTGATGGTAGCACAGATGGCATATACTGAATCTTACTAGGGAAAAAAGCCTGGGGAGATGTGGTAATGGCAGACCTGTGGATGCATGAGCAACATGTGTCTCCCCAAGCCTGAGTAGGGTCACGCAGCTGATGCTGAATTCCCTTCCCATGGCAGCATGTTTGCAGCCCACCTGCCCAGGTTAAAGGTAGTGCAGGGGGGCTCCATGCAGCCACCATGAGGATATTGGGCCTGTGCAAAACTACAGCTGCTCCCGTGTTGTCAGACATGGAGCAATTGCCTGGTTGAGCTGAATTAATGGGCGAGGGGAAAGGTGATGTGTCCCTGTAGCCCTGAAGTTGGGCACCCAGCCCTGCCTTCCCCACGGTAACCCTGTTCTGGGGCTGGGGGGAACATGACATCCCTGTCCCCCTGCCACTTCTACCTTTGTCTCCGCACGAAGCTGATGGTCTCATGGGGACCTCCAGCCTGGGGATAGGCCACGTAACAGCACAAAACCTGACGTGTTTTGGAAGCCCTATGGCCTCGCTGTGGCTCGGGGAGGGTTGTGCACCCTGGGCACTGCATGAAGAGCAGGCAGACTGCGGCTGAGGCAAAGCAGCAGAAAACAAGGGACTGACAACCCTGTCCTACAGAATGATGTGCTGGCACCCAGCAGGACCTCTGACAGCTCTTCCCAGTTCACAGCATGTGGCAGAGCTGGCTTTCCAAGAGGAGCTTTCCTACACGAGGACGGTCCCAGCGCTGCCAGGCTGGTACAGAAAGCAGACAGTCCTGTGAGCAGGCAGGGGTGGGCTTGGATTCCGGAGTGCACAGTGATGACGAAAGTATGTCTAAGGGAATTGGTCGCACCTCAAAGAAGTGGTCTCCAAAGGGTGAGATTAGAAAATGTGGGTTTTCCTCAGCCACCTCCCGAGATAGAGCCTGTTCAGCTGGGAGCATGGGAGGGACTGAAAATACCCCAAACCCAACAGGAGGGGTGGCTAGTGTCAAGGGTGGAGGTTGGAGAGAAATATCCCCTTCTTCTAACCGTTGCCTGTGTGTCTTGCTTATGGCTGAAGATTGGGAAGAGATGTCTGGGTGGGCCTCCAGTGCTCCTCTTGCTGCACGGGTGGTGAAAGTGGGAAGAAATCCCCATGCCGGAGCCGTGGAACACAGGGCTCTCCTGCCTCCTGCCGAGGACTGCCACGGAGGGGGGCTTTCTTGGGCTTAGTTTTGGCAAGTTATTGGCAAGGCTGGTCCAAAGCAGCAGCAGCCTTTCCACTGCCTCTCCCTCCCCTTTGGCTGCCAGCACAGACGATGCCCAGGCACGGGGAACCTGGCTGTCCTCTCCGCTGGGAGAGGTGCTGCTTCACCTCCACTGTACCATGGTGATTTATTTTCGGAAGTTAAACCTAGGGCCTGAACAAAGAGGCCACAGCCTGGGCCAGCAGGACGGGCTATCTTGGGGACAGGGCCTTGATGGCTGTCAGCATCCAGACAAGGACTACATTCATTCCCCATAAATCTGAAATGCTCTGTCGGTTTCCCGGCTTCTCAGCATCTCTGCTGAGTTGCCTGTTATTTATTTGCCTGAGGTCTAAGGAGAATATGCAGTAGGTTTTACCGAGGCAATGGCCCAGGTCCCGTTCCGTCCTACAGCCAGCACTCTGAGCTTTCCCTTACTCTGGCCACTGATGCGGGGTTTCTCTCCTGGCCCCAGACGGCTTCATCTGTCCCCAAGCCTTGTCTGTACCCAGCTGCAGGAAAGGCAGGGAGGAAGGAGAACTGGAGGCAGGAGGTCTCCTGGCTCTCTCCTGCTTTGGTTTTGGGCAGCGTGGGTGGTTCAGCCCCTTTGAAGGGAGGCAAAGAGTGCCTGGGAAGGGGAGGCTCTGCAAGCTCACCTGCCTGCACCCGGCAGAGAGGCACCGGGGAGCGCGCTGGCCCAGCCGTGACCAGGCGCTGGGCTGGCACCAGGAGCTTCCCCGCTTCACGCCCCAGCCCGGCACGGTGACGCCGCTCAGCAGCCCAGAGTCTGGGCTTCCTGGCTGGAGCAAATGCAGCTGCACTTGTTAGTGCCGAGGAAAGGGGTGATCAGGGTGTAGCTGCCAGGGGAAGCTGGTTTTAAGTGTTGGGAGTGTCACCAAAGCAGCAGTTTCTCTCTGCAACCCATGACGGGGGGTTAAATAAAAAATGAAATTTCTCTCGATCTCCTGCCTTCTGCTTTCTCATCTCCGCCAACAGAGCTGAAGATGGGGGAGGATTTTTTTTCTATATTTAGCTTTGGAGAAATTGCTATAACTAATCGGCTTTAGGATACTGGGCCCTCTCTTTTATTTTTATCTTTTTCTGTCACTAAGACCTTGTCATGTGGCTGTGGACTGCGGCTCGCTGGCTCTCTCTGTTTGCCGGGCTCAGTTTTTTTCATGGAGTCAATTAATAACCCGTAAAAATAACACCTCCAGCTGTTCCACTTGCCGGGCTGGAGTCTAATTACCGGGACCTTGGATCCCAAATTCTGCTTTGCATGTAAAAGTGCCAGTGAATAGGAACAGGCAGAAGAGATGGCAATGCAAAAAAGGAATGCGGTTTGGGGTGCTATTTTTAGCCTTTTCAAGCCAAATGTAAAAAGACCCTTAGGCTGCTTGTGTCCTGCTGAATCTGATCACATGCACAATATTGTTCCCATGGCACAGCGCAGCAGCCAGGGTGGGTTGGGGTTTATTTTTGGCAGTTAGCTTGCCTACATTTAAAACCTCCTTCTGGGTTAGTTTGAGCAATGCTGTGTTGATGTGGCTTACATCCATGTTCTAATGGTGTTTTTGCAATCACCTGTAGTTCTCTGTGTGTTGCTGAACGTGCCGGTGCTGGACGTGGCCACGGCAGTGATGGGGAGGGAAGGCACACAGTTGCTCACCCAGTGCGGAGCTTTCATCTCACAGAGTGGTGGTAAGGGGTGCCCAGCCCCCCTCAGAAAGTCCTTTCCTACCGATTGAGATACAAAATTAATTTAGCTGGAGCTCTCGTGGATATGCAATGATCTCCCTCCTGTGTCATCCCGTCTATCTTGCACCCTCTTCTGCTTCCCGAGCTGGATGTCATCTTTGGGTGAACCTGCTGGGCAGATTTGTCCTCTGCTTCTCTGGAGCCCGGGGGTCTTGCCTCTGCTCGGCTGGTGCCGCCTCAACTCCCACCACTGCCATATTCATCTGACCTCTTGCTACCTCCTGGGGGCTCAAGACCCCTCTCCTTTCTTGCTCCCCATAGAAGTGGTGCAGCGAAGGCCCAGGTGCACACGGTGGGTTGGGGATGGGGCACTAAGGAAGCATTGGGCTTGTTTCCAGTCTCTGTCCAGGGAGTTGTACTGGGGCATATCGGTTCTTTTCATCATTGGGCTCCTGTTTAATTCAGACTCAGGCTGGTTATGACCAAAAGCAAATGAAACAGAACAGCTGTTCATTAGCTAATTTGAAATACTTAGTGGTCACACATTAGTCTGTAGCTACCAGCCTGAAACCACGACTGCAAATAGGCTTCCTGTGCTGGAGATCATCCCCTTCATTAAACCAAGTTATTTTGAGACTGCTGTTTGGAAGCTGCCCTCAGAAAAAACTCCTACACATCCCACTGGCACAGGGGTTGCAGAGCCAGGGCTTGACCCAAAAGGCAACTCCACCTCTTCCTTCTCTGCTCAGGCTCCCCCCGCCCCATGCTGACAGCTACAAGAGCCAGGAGGTGTTAAATATATAATCTCTCATCCCTAGAGAGATGGAGCCAAACTCTCGGTGGGTATCCCTTCAGCGGAGCTCTACTACCAGTTCACTTATCCAGGGGTAGAGGATGCTATCAATCTCTGTTCAACCTTGCCTAGCAAAGAGATTGCAAACGTGGCTTTCCATCATGTGGTACATCAGTCAAATTAATTCCAGGACAGAGAGTCAGCCAGTGGTGCTCGAGGCCGAGACAGATTAATGCTGCAGCCATGTCAAAATCAGCAGAGCTGCTGCTTGCAGCATGCCAGCTCCCTGGATGCAGCCAGCCTTCTGCTCAGCAATGCCCTCCGTCTCACACTTTTCAGGAGCATTGAACTCGCTGGAGTCAGTGACACAGACAATTCAGTTGGAAGGAACATCTGTCTCTAAATCGCGCTCCCCATTCAGGCTGCCGCCACTGCAAGTGGGTGACATTTTTTATGCGTCTTGCTCGCTTTCTTTAATCTCCCAAACACAGGCATGCCTGTGGAGCACAGGAAGGTTCCTCCCCCGTGACAAGGAAAAAGAAATTAGCAAGCAGATCGAGCGTGTATAGCAAATAATGAGATTGCCTTGGATACAGGACCGGAATTCATGCAAAGAATTCTGCTGATCAGAGAAGATAAGCAGCATTTCTAGGGCCTGCAAATAGCATCGTGAGAGTTACGTTTCTCAAGTGTTTTCTAAGAGATCCTTGGATGAAGACTGCCAGCACAGGCCCGATCCACAGACAGCGTGATTTAAAAAATAAACCCTGAAATAGCTATACTGGCAGTTATTTTGGTGTGCAAGTGCCTCATAATGATATGCCTCATTTTCCTTCAGGCACGGGAATAAGCTGTACAGATACACGCACTGTTATGCTGGCAGAGCAGCAGCCACAAAGGCGGCTTGTCCTGACGGAGCTCCAGTGAAAGGGTGCAGTGTTTGCCCCCAGGGTGCAGAGCCAGTACTGGTGGAGTCAGTGCGTACTTTAAAAAGGAGCTGGATTTGTGGAATACTTTTAATAATAAGCAGTTGTTTCTTATTACTCCTCTGGTATTAAAAAAAAAAAAATTATCAACATTTACAGGCAAATAGGGACAAAGTCTATACCTGGTGAGCGACCCGACAGCTTGACTCAACGCTTGTTGAAGTAGTTGAGAGTATTTGTACTGTCAGACTCATTAAAAAGAGGGATAGTAAACAGCCTTTGTTTTTATTTTTATAGGAAATTTACTCATCCTTGCATTTGCTATGCCGCTTGGCTGAGACTGATATTTTTCTGAGGATTGAAAAGTGTTATTAATGAACTGATCAGATCCAGGCAGTCCTTTAACTCACTTAAAGAGACGACTGGTAACAGGCTGTTCACTGTGAGGCAGGTACCAGGCGGCTCCCAGGCAGTGGCACACGGGCACAAGGGATGTTTCCAAAGGCAATTAGAAATGTTGGGCATTCCCAACAGCCCAGTAAACCCTTCCTTGCTTGCGACTCCAGCTCCCTGTAGTATGAGCATGACATCTTCAGCAACAATAAAATAACCCAGCAAATAAGTTATCATCCAAGTGTTTTTCCCTTTGTACTGGAAAAAAGGTGACGGGGGTGAGTTGCCTTTGACATTTTGGCCCCCCTGTGCCACCTCCTGATGTCTGAGGGATAAAACTATCCTGTGGGAGCCCCAAAGGGTGTCTCCCCCGCCTCACGCTCCCCCAAGAAGACTGCGCTATCAACCTTTTGGGTGTTACAAATATCCAACACGGGTATTGGAACGAGTGTTGGATTTGACACTTCATCCAGAATATACACTCCGCTAGCTCCTCATGCTTTAATTATTTCTGTACTAGTAGCCCCCCCTGCACCACCTGCTCACTTTTGCTTCAGCACTGCACTGCTTATGAGCGGTGACACCGAATTCGATGCAGGAAGCCTCGTACGGTTACGGGCTTTGCAGCAAAAGGATGTCAGTAAGGGCTGGGATGCTTTCCACACGCTCATCCCGATTCACGTATTTCATGAATCAGGACGCAGTCCTATTTGCTAACGGTCGTCTACGTAACCTTTGCTATGTCAATGGTGCCTGTGCTCTGATGTCAGCTGCTGGAGTCCAAGCGCAGGCAGCTGGTGTCTCTGGCCAGCTCCCAGCCTGCAATTCAATTTTCCCATCAGTCACTTGAGAAGAAAGGAAAAAACATGTTTCTGACTGTTTGTGGCACCAAAACATACAGGGCTCCAGTCTACAAGGTCATTTAAGGCTTTTCTTCACCGTGACACACGGAAAAGTTCAGATAAATCAAATAATGGTATAAAGTTAATACAACTTCACTTACACTGCACTAAACTACAGTAAACTACGGCCAGTTTAATCCCGACTAAAAATCTCAGCACAGGAGTTTAATGCTTTCTAGGTTTTGTACAGTGACATCACTTCTCTGAAGATGGCCTGTCTGGAGATGTTTTACCGTGTTCCCAATGGTGGAAAACTACCGCAGCGCTAAAAGGCAGCAGTGGTTGGGAACAAGGGGACCGCCCTGGGAGTGAAGAGCTCCGGTCTGCTTTCTCGTACTGACTGACTGCATGACTTTTCCTACAGCATTTTGTGAGCCTCAATATTTGTATCTGCATATTGGGATTATTAGCACCTTCCCTGCCATTACAAAGGGCTTTTAAGATCTCCAGAGATAGGTGGAGAAATTTCTCCTCCTGTGTACCGTTTCCCCAGTATGGGCTATACAGGGAGCTTACAAAAATACGTACAGCTGTTACAGATGAGCACATTCAGGTATGTGCCTGGAGCACTGAACTTGGGTGTCATGGTTACTTTAGTTTTAAGAGTAAAGGAGTGAAGGAATTCAGACCACCTCATATCCAGCACCACCCGATACTGGCTCCCTAGACTGACAAGGGAAAGAAAAAATTGTGACACCTAGTTAAGTATGTATAATGCAGTTAATAAGAACCCTGTGTAAACCAGAATTGTGTGTCCCCAGGGCACAACTCTGTCCTACTAGCTGTTTGTCAATCATCATGCTTGTTTTAGCCGGAAATGTTATCATTTGGGACCTTTTTCATGGTTTTAAAGGTTTAGGAAGCAGGCATTTATTTCAATGTAGCCAGCGGTACATAAAAAATTCCACCGACTCCGATGGGACTGATTTATTAGGGAACGGCTCTCGAAGAACTTCAGTATATCTGAACTCAAAAATCTCATCCCTCTTTCACATACTTTTGATAAATGTACAGCTTAGCAGCAAGACCTTGAATGAACGCGTGTTCTCTCTTGTTGAGAGCTCCTAACAATCTCCTCTCTTTAGTACAAAAGCTGCGAAGAGGAGACCTGCTGGACAGTAAGAAGCCAGGACCACTTCATTTTTATTCACTCTCTGGGATGCAAACAAGAGAAACCAGAGCAAGTCCCTGCCTGCTGAAATTCCAGGGGTTTGCATGGAATTACAGCAAGGCCCGGAGGTGTTTTGAATCTTTTCCTGTATACATCAGCCCTGCACCGCTCCCAGGCAATGGTACTTTAAGTTAGTTATTATTAATAATAAAGGATTGACTACCAATAGTCCTCATTAATTTCCATGGCAATCTTGCCCTAAACAAGATAAATGGCTGGGCTTTGAGTTGTATAACCAAAGTTCGTAACGTGAAGGAATGCAATCCCGGAAAAGTGTTCAGATGGTGGGGAGTGACCGACCTTGCACAGCCTCCTTAAGGCCCAACTTCCCTTCGTATCTCGCAAGCTGCATTCCTAATTTCCTGAAAATACTGAATGGTTTGCACTTTCAGCCTCTGTCCTCTGGGCTCCAGTCTTCAGCATGCCTCACGGCATTCCTTAAACATTTCACCCACCCGTTTATTCATTTATAGTCCTTCTAACGATGCACTGCTGGAGCTTCCACAGGAGAAGATGTAACAGGAATATAAACAGTAACAGAAAAATTTAAAAACATACTACTTTCCTCTTCTGTGTCTATCTTGTTACGATTATTGTTTCTGCAGAAAACAGATGAGACACCTACCACGATCGATTTAGACATTAAATTATGGACTTTCACTTCAATGCTTTCACTCTGTCAATAAACTCCGAATACATTTAAAAGTCCAAATAAAACTTTTCTGGCCATTTGGTTAAGTAGAATAGTGGCAGTCAGTATGAATTAAAACATTTCCCAGAATCTAAAGAGAGAAATGTTATGAACAAAGAGGAATCTGAGTGGGCGTAAATTCCTCGCCCTCCTATGCTGGTAGGATTATATGTCAGGCTTTCAGAGCAGGAAAAGGACGTTACAGGCATAATGGCAGGGAATATCAATCAGGTAACTAAATCTAATTACAGAGTTACTAGATTAACTAGTTAACTTCAGCTACTTGAAGGCAAATGACCAAGTGCCACAACAGAAACCAGATTTAGAGAAACAATTTCTCAACACACTAAACAACTTCTTGTAACAACGAGTTTCAGATTAGACAACAGACTATTCTTGACTAACTTTAAAAGACACATGGTTTGTGTAGGAAAGGACTGTAGCTGAATCACTCATTAATAGTAACAACAAATTCAGCCTTCTTAGAGAAAGAATTGCACCAAAAGGACAGGATAATGACCCTAAATTTTAGTAGAAAGATCTATTTTCTGAGGGAGTAAGCCAGTAATAAAACATGTTCTGCATAAAAGAATTGCCTTAATGGAGTCATTAAAGGGAACAGAGGCATTGGCCCCGAATTTTCAAGTCCTTATTTTATCACAGTTTGTGATACACTGGTACTGTACAAAACATAATTGCATTTCTTGGTTTTGTTACATCACAGTTAAACCATGCTAGACACGGGCTAAGACAGAACTCTTTCAGACATCCCAGACTGCAAAGCACCCCAGGCTGGGTGACTGCTGGCTAAAGAGGGAGGCAGAAGAGAGGCAGAAAGTTGCTCAAGCAGTGACCGAGGCAGGTCCCACGGCGGGTGCAGAGCTCCTGCTGGACGAGGCAGAGCTGTGTGCCGGCAGAGCTCCCTGCGGGTGCCGGTGCCCCAGCCTGCACGCCTCCGAGTCCCTGGGACAGGTTCTGCACCTCCTCGGGTGAGTAGCCTAAACGGGGCAACTGCTTACTACTCATGAAATGATACAGTACGTGGTCTCGGGAGATACCATCTGTGATCCTAGGCTGCAGTTCTTTGCCCTTTCAGCAGAGATAAAACTACATCCCAGCCAAGCCCTTGGGGCAGTTTCTCTCCTGTTCTTGCTCCCCCCAGCCTGGCACCGTCACCCTGCAGCACCCAGCGACACCACCACAGCTGCCCCATGCTGTGGCCGTTACTCCACGCCCTCACACCCCTTCGTCAGGCTCGGCGTCCAGCCTGGGGGCCTCAGACTCAGCATCGCTACCTAACCTCGCCCCCTGCTCCTGACCGTACCTGGCACCCGCCCAAAGCCCCTGAGGAGGTACAGGCCCAGGCTGGGCCACGGCCTTGCCTCCAGGGGGGACGTATATGCCAAGCCCCCGCACTGAGGGCAGCAATGAAGGGTTTAGGTCCAAGGTGATGCTCAGGGAGGCTGAGGGAAGGTGAGGTAGCACAGAGGGGTGCCACTCCCCCCGCCCTCGGGGGCTGCCTCTGTGTGTGTTTGAGGGGGCCTCTGCTCCCCCCCC
>NW_008795314.1:1581422-1599835 GCF_000699145.1 Aptenodytes forsteri
GCGAGGGCAGCGCCGTCCTGGCGAGCGGTGAAAAGAGACGTTGAGTTTCTTTGTTGTGTAACTCTTTTTGTCCAAGGATTAGAGAGGGTTTGCTTGCGGCTTTTTTTGCTGATTCAGGTGTTTTTTTAAAATGCAGGGTAGTCATGGGTAAATTCCTCTCCTGACTAGGATGTCGGGTGAACTTTCTTGTGACTCTTGGATTTATTGTTTTCTGCTTCTCGTGTCTGAGAAGCTGCGGTGCCCATCTGCCGTACTCCTTAGCTGGAGCTGATAACGCTTTCCAGAAGCACTGTAGATAACGTGAGAACGCGTTAAAAAAAATAAAAGTAAAGCTGACTTACTGTAATAAAGCCGCTTCTTGCCAAAATGAGTCTGGCTAGCAGCCTGTGGTTTCATCTGCGAGTGCTACTGCCAGTGTTTTTTCAATAAAAGAGAAGAGAGTTTGGGTCAAACTCTCATTCAAAGTCTCATTCAAGAGAGTTTGAGTCAAACACTTTGCTGGGGAAAGCAGACACGAAGCCATTGGAATAGCTCCTGTCTGTTTTTTGCTAGTGAATTTTTTTTTGGCCATAAATTGGAATGTTTGTAGTTTCTGTAAGGTTTGTTTCTTCCCCAGCTCTCTCAAGTTTCTCTCTCAAAAGTCTTAATTTGATTTGAATATGATGAAGGAATGCCTTACATCGTTTTGGTGTAGTGATCCATTTTTTTTTTCTTTCTTTCTGAAAACAAGGTTTTTTAACACTTGGTATATTTTTTTAACCTCCTTTTTTATTTCTGTTGTTTTTTTTTTTAAACCAATCCCAGTTCAGAGTCATTTATAAGCCAGGCCGCCCACTTACTGTGCTGGGGGACAGGGCAGTGCTTTTCTGCCTTTAGCCGGTATGTGTCAATGTTTGGTTCTCGGCAGCAGCACAGGAAGTCTCACCATCCTGATGAAGAGTCATAAAGTGTGGTGAAGACTTGTTACTAAAACTGGACTGAAAATGTGCTAATTTTCTGTCGCCTTTGGAAGAAATGATAAGTCATTTCTGACAAAAATATGCATAGCTTTTCAGGGCCCCATTGCATCTTCCCAAAAAAAGAGGAGTCGTCAAGGAATTGTGAAGAATTTCCTATAGAATTGCTAGTGTGGTCACACTCGGAATAATTGTAAGAGAAGACTGAAAATGGCTTCCTACATTTGACAGATGGTTTTAAAAATTTCTTTTTCAGGTTTGAGTTGATCTTACTAACTGCAGCTATGGTGCAGAAGTATCAATCCCCCGTACGGGTGTATAAACACCCTTTTGAGTTAATTATGGCTGTAAGTATTAATTTTTGCTGTAATTTTCTTCCTTCACAGTTCCTTGTATTGCTAAGTAGTTACTGGGCTCCGTTTGACAGGTACTGTAGAACACAGAAGATACAAATCTGAAATGATATACAGAATATGAGATATGTGTTTTGATGGTTGCTTCTCTACCCAGAGTATTTTTTTACATAATGCGTTCTCTCTTTCTCCCAAAGTTTAGATATAGTTCATAGATTTATTTTAAAGTTAGAGTAAAAGTGGGCTTCAAGTGTACTTCCCAGTTGATTACTGGGAGCAATCTATTCTAGCATGGGAGAAAGTGTCAAGTACATTGATTAAAAGATTGTTGTGGTTGTATCTTCATCAGTATAGAGTTTACAGGACTAGAGAGCACAGGGAAAGCCATGAAAGCAAGGATAAGCCTGAACGAAAAGAGGAGAAAGCATTCTGAGCATTGGTAATACTTTAGGGGGGGAGGGGAAAAAACCACCAAAACTATTGCTACGGAGGTCAGAGAGATGAACAAAAAGCCTTTTGGGTGCATGATTGCTAACTTGTGTGCCAATGTTACAAATAGTAACAAAGAAGAAAATCCTAATTAGGTTCCCTCTTCTTTCTCTCTCCCCCTCTCCCTTCCTTTTTTCTTTTAGAAAACAGAAAGGAAGTAGGTATTTGACATTTTAAAGTATATTCAGCCAAAACAACAGCTGTGTGGCTCTCATGAGTTATGAAGAGCAGTTGAGGAGAGCAGTCAGGTCAGCTTCTACCTGATAAGAACAGTTAAAACTAAATAATAATCTAAATAGTAATTGTTTTTGTTTCACTTGCTGAAAATACTATGTTTAATGGCTTCAGAGGAGAGTTTTAATAGTGTTCATAGTGTAAATATTTAGATAGATCACATGGTTTGGAGTGCAGAGTTCCTTACAGAAGTGATCCTTCACAGTCACAGTGCTAAAAAGGATTAGCTCGCTCTAAGGGGAATACTTGAATTTCTTTTTATCTTATTCCTGAAGCAGCTTCCAGTGTTACACATGCAGGTCTTGCTCTTGCAAACACTTCAAGGCAGAGAGTGATTATTTTCATGAGTGGTGAAGAATCTGACTGCGATATGTTGAAGGTCTTTTAGGACCTTACTACACTCTGACAGCTAGGCTTCAGATGGTTTCTAATTTAAATTTGATTGTGTGTGTAACTTTGGCCTTCAGTGAAGTACTGGTTCTTGTTTTCAGATCAGTCAACAGAAATGAGTTTCTAGGACAAAAATCTCTAGCTGTTTGCTGAACTGAGGCGTCTTTACCTTGCTGTTGAATTGAAGGCAAAAATTCTTCTTAAGTTATTTCTTCAAGGCTATTTTGAGTTAAAATGCTGACATCAGGATTTTTCACAATGCTTTATTGGGTGTAATTAGAAACACTTCTGACTATTAATATTAACTTTGAGTTCTCAAACTGTTCTGTAACTTGGGGATAATGTTTGAAGAATAATCTTTAACAAATATTAAATCTTCTCTTACATGAAAGGTTTTTTTCTCCTTTGGAAAGAAAGAGGCTATACTGCATATGCAACTAGGAGAAAACAATAGTTGAAAAAATAAACCAGTGAACTAAGAGGAGAAGAATGTTTATTAAAAGACAGAGTCAGCTGAACAGGATGCTTTCTGAGACTAAAAGTTTAGATTGGCGATAATACGTATGATTTATTTCGTCGGTGTCAGGGCAGCGACTTATCACTTGAACTTGTTCGGGATGTGATCACTGGATGAACATCCTTCTCCTGCCATGTTGCTTCTGTAATATGACTGTTTTTTAAAACGTATAAAATTCCTGGTGGTGATCTATCAAAACTGTTCAGGCATTTTCTGAAGTATGTAGAGGAGTGCCTCCATGTGCCAAATTCTTTAAAGAATATAAACAGTATATGATAGTTTGATGCTTTTTGTTACTGTTTTCCCTTGGTTGAATAGTGATTACGTAAGTTGATGAAGTATTTCTGGAAGGAATATTCCTGTCAAATTTTGTGCTCACTAAAGTGGAAGTACTATGTTGCATATTCTCAACAAAAAAAAGTGCTATAATGTTATTTTAACTGTATCAGCAGCTTTTCTGGGATGAGGAACACATCCTGGTATGTACCAACCTAGCAAACAACTTGAACAATACGTTTTTTGTTTGTTTGGTTTTTTTAATCCATCCCTCTCTTTCGTATGCACCCAACCTTTGAGAGAATGTGTCCTCAAATAGAGGTTTAAACACACACACCAGAAACTCTCAGCTGTCAGTAAAAAGCCTCTCGAACAAACCTTTGGTCAATGTGGCAGCGGTGTTCTTTATGCTGAGTTGTCTAACAGAAATCACTGTTTCTAGCCTGGGTCTTGTTGCGTGGGATCTCATCTTGTCTGAAGGTGCTGAGTACTTTTAAAAATTTTATTTGGAAAAATCGTCCTCCATTCCCTGAGAGTTTCATGGAGCTGAAGAGGTAATTCATTCTATGGAGTAGTAATGAAGATCACCAGTGTCAGTGAAGCCCATGTGGACTGTAAGGATTTCCTGGATGATATGTGTTCCAACTACAAAGTGGAACTCATTAAGTCAGACTAATATTAAGCTTTCAGATAGAGAAATCAGCATAAAATTCTTTTCTACAAGCAACCAAGTGAATGCCACTTGCAGAATGGGTCATTTACACTACAAACTTCCTATTTGCCCACTTTTCCTTTCCTGGGTTTCAAAGAGGTACTTGAGGGAGAATAAAGTACAATCAGCATTCCATTCATGCTGCTCCAGTGTGTTTTGAGAGAACTTTGTTCTCTCATGAAGGGTGAGTGCAGCTATATTAAGACAGAAAACTGGATTTAATTCCACTTTGATCTAAACCAAGATTGACGAGTGTTTTGCAGACAATTATGATATAAAGACTTTTAAAATAGACGCAGTGCAAATTCTTTTTCTAAGTTGAATTGGTGTTGAAAATAAGTTTCTCTCTTATGCCTCTCCACTGAAATCCAGAAATCATCTGTTGAGCCCTGATGTATCTCTGTGACAATATACTTTAAGGCACAACCCCTTATCTCTCAAGTCTGCGAGAGAACTGGTGAAGTACTGTTGTTGGTAGAGAGTTGGGAGATCCATTGCTGCATGCCTCTTGCCTGCCTTTATCACTAAAGGCAATCTACATAAAATCTAAGCTACTTCCCCTGAAGATTTCCTGTTACTGGCGAATTGTGCGGTTCCAGAAAATACCTAAGTTGCTTTGAAAACAGTAAGAACTGGATGCAAATCTTCTAATGAAACTCTCTCCCGAACTTGAAAAGATTCTAGAATCATGGGCTAGAAATTATCGCATTTTAGTCCAACATACCTAACACAGGCAATATGATTTCACCAAATGGTTACCAATGCTGACACAATGACTTCTGGCTGCTCTGTGGCATATCTGTCATAATCAATTTCTTGAAAACTCTGTGTGTATGTATATATATTTTAAAAAAAGAACCAACCAACTTGCACAGCTGTTCATCAGACTGAATAGAATCTTGCCTTGTTTTTTCCTCCTGTTCATGTTGAAGTTTACGTAATGCTGGAAGCAGCTGAAATGTGGAAAAATGACTGTTTACTTAGACTCGCTTGTCAAGTTACCAAGGTTAAATGTATTGGAGAAAAACTGAGAAGCTGCTTTTATAAAACTTTTAAAGATTGTAGATTCAGTTTTTGATATTAGCTTTAAAGAGGTTTACATTTAAAGTGATGTAGGGACTTTGCTGAATAAGTAGTTCTTAATGTTAAAAGACAGTTAAGAACTTGAATCTTGAAGCCTTCTTAACATACGTGAGGGTAAAATTAACTTTGGAGATTCACAGCTCATTTTGAGTCTGATGTGTTAGATAATTCCCCTTGAGTTTAACTTCTAAGGTAAATTTAAATAATAATAAACCATGGCATTCCAAGAGTGGAATTTATGCAAATGGAAAATAAGTAAGATTTTTGAAAAAAAAAATTAAATTGAACCATTGACCAGAGGTTCTTTTTGAGTTTCTGGAAGCTTGGTGGAAAATTTATTGCTCTTCAGCCCCTTTAGAAAATGTCCTATTTACAGCCACAAATTACTTAGTTTCAGAAATAAGTATGAATAGTAACATGACTGAACACAGCAAGTGTGCTCTAATCCTGTCCTGTTACATTTAGTCAAATTAACGTAGATTTTAAGAACATGTGGCTTTGTGAAAACTAAGATTTTCAAATTTGCCTGTGACAGGAGACAGACTTTCAAAGGTATTTTGCAGTCTTTTGAATACCTAAAATAATGTTTCCACTTTGTTAAAGTTCCTGGCATTTGTCATCTTCCACTGGTGCCAAACAATGAAGAGAAGTCTGTAGGTAAACTAGTCATCAATGTCAGGAGCTTGCAGTTGTGGAAATAACGCATTTGATCTTTATTTTAAAATAAAAATAGCAGTTAATCTTGCATTGCCTTGAGGCTGAAAACTACTTCCTTCCAAACTACATATTCTCATCAAAATCCTTTAAAAAAAAAATTTGGTCTCATGTTTTCCCTTTGTTCTGATAGAATATCTAAAGTATCTAAAGCATAAATCTTTCTTTCTTAGTATGTATAATATATAGTGCCCTTTTGATTATATTGTAATTTTAATGGTTCAAATTTGCTGCTTTTGGACAACAGGCTGACTGGCTTTCTTTGGTTTTATAGATCTGAAAAAAACAATGTTTAAGGTAAATCTCCATGATTTAAAGTATCCCTAAATTACAGGAAAGTAATAACATTGTAGATGGCATAAATACACTCTAATGATAGAGTAGATTAGAAAAAAATTATCTGTTTTTTTTCAGATTGACAAATCAAAGTGTAATCCCTTGATCTAGATTGTAATGAGGTTCCTGATCAGGTAGTACATCATGTTTTAATTTTAAAGGTTATTACTTTATAATGTCATTTAAAAAAAATAACTATGTATCAAGTTAAGTGCCACACCTGCTCATAAATCCCTACAGTTTTTATTCCTTCTAGTCTCACTTTCTTTCTTGGAAAAAATGCATTCCACACATCATGTGAAGAGGGGCTGAGAGGCCGATGAGAAAACGGAAGCCGTTCTCCAAGTGCTTTTGAAAGCACAAAGTAGGCTTTAAATGTACTGAGAAGTCATTTATTACCCCGATGCGGTGAACCTTCTTGAGGATTTGTCTTGGATAGTTAAAGCCTGGGGAACGGAGCAAATGAGTGTCCACTGCTGAAACCGCTCAGCGGTTTTCCCTTGTGTTGTATGACTCCCAGACTCTCATCTACTTTGCTTCCTGTCTTTGTTGAAAATTCAGGCTTATTTACTGTTGGAAATGCGTTGGTAAAACTGCGGTGGAACAGGGCCTTGTATGGATTTTCTTATTTTTGAATAAGTGTCTGCAGTTTAACTGCTGTTTTATGGCGTTGTTGATGGTCTCTTGTGTTAGCACACATTGTAAGAACAAATGAATTTTTGGCCACTTGTTTGGAATGAGCCGTGGTTAAAAAACATAAGAGTTAAGTTGAGCACTAGGGAAAAATATTGACTTAGCAGCCTGCTTGCTGTGCAATTTACGTGTTGTTTCATGGCCTGCTTAGATATTTTCATGGCTAGCTGTTTCCTGTTTTTTGTGGGCAAACACATGACCTGACTGTAGCTGACAGCTGCAGTTCTCTTGTTCGCCAAATGCTTTTAGTCATTTTTTTAACAAGTCTTTTACACTTTAAAAGCTAAAACACCACTACTGTCAAACTCTGAAAGGTGTCAATAGAAGAAAAATATGTATCAAAACAGTTCTTGTTGCTTTGTTCTGAAAGCACTCCAAGCTTTTCACCCTTCGCAGGTGTTTTAGCTCTGAGACTGGTGCAAAGTGCCGCTCTAGGATCTGTTGATCAGCCAAATAATGTTGCCTTTGAGTTAAAAATCTGTTAAACGTGTCCTGGTTTCGGCTGGGATAGAGTTAATTTTCTTCCTAGCAGCTGGTACAGTGCTGTGTTTTCGGTTTAGCATGAGAATAATGAGATAAGCCATGACAACATGTGGGAACCTGGCAGAAAGGAAGTGGTTAACACGTTCCGCAGAGTCCTAGACACCTGTGATACTACAGTTGTGATCTGGAAAAGGTGTAACTTCATGCTTGTAACTTAATGTGTGGTTAGCCATTAAGAAGTATGTGTAAAAAGCCTTTAAAACCTCATGGGAAGGAGATATGGTGTATTTTTTTTTCATTCTAAAAACATGTCCAATGAGGAGCCAGAGGTTGCTTACAAATCAGTGACGTCGGCTGGAGACGTAGAATGAGGTGCTTCTGTATGGTGTGGCCAGTTACGTGCACCTCCAGCATGAGCAATCTGTGTTTCCTGTTCCTGTGGAGCTCTTACTGCTGTCTTAGAGCAGAATATTTCAGCTGGTATGCTTTTAGGAAACAAGCACACCATGAAAGAGGGAGTAGAAGGAGACCCTGAGGGATTGGAAGCAGCCCCTGAGGACTCTCCATAAAGCACATTCAATCAGAGTCCAGATTCTGGAACACAGAGTTGAGGGGTATTCATTGTGATTTTCATAACCGAGATTGGTTTTGCTTTGCATTTAGTTTGAATTCAGTGTGTTTCTGGAATGAGGGCGGCCATGTGATCTTAAAACTGTTGCGTTCTGAATATAGAGTGAATCTTCTGAGAATTTGCAAGGAAATCTATTAATTAGCTCAAGTTAAAATTAATTACAGGTTAGTCTTAAATGGTCTATTTTCTTTTCTCCCAAGTGAATTTGTCTTCAAATTTTTCATGTAGTTTAAAATTACTGTGTATATATTCTAAATTAAGAACTAGGCTGTTAAGCTGAATTATTAACTCTTTTTATCTCACTTTTATGATATAGTTAAGACAGGCCAGGTTAGCAGCTCAGGTAAAATCTTGAGTAGGGCCTATTACAGGTAATTTAATAATTTGGCGCTCTCACAGTCAATTTGCATGCAGCTTGTTTCGGTTGTAATCAGTCAGTGATGTTTGAGGCGAGAGTCATGCCAAGAACTCACGCTGGTGGAAGATAATGGTGGCAACGTGGCTGGAAGGCCTGTGTTGGAAGGGCTGTCTGGCATCATCTGGGCTCCACCGCAGCGTGGGGCAGCGTTGCCAAGAGTACAAGCAAGCAATGAGCCATCAAAATTTGAGATCAGGTCCCAGGGTCTTGGCTCTTCTCTGCGTTGCTCTTGCTCAAGTAATACTGATTTCTGCCCAGTCTACTGAGGTTTTCAGCTTGTGGTTCATGGGCTTTCTCTTCTAAGGGTCAGAGAAACATAACCGAGTATGTGGTTTCCCATTACAGCTAAGCTGGTGTTCCAGCTTGCTCTTGTTGCTTTCTTGCAAAGACACGTTCATCAGCAAGCCACTTTAGGGAGACAGGATGGTCAAAAGCTGTCTTGGAAAAAAGGAAAATAAATACCTTGTCAGCCTGATCTCCTCACCAGGCTCACTTAAGGCTGATAAGCACCCCTGTGGGAGCAGGTTCTCGTCCCCTCCTGTGCTGTTAGTGAGCTCGTGGCAGCTGGCCACAAGAAAGAGCGAGCAACTCAGCAGGGCGTTTGTCAGTACATGTTGTGCTGTGGGAGCCCTTGATTCCATGGGGAAATAATTAGGGTTCTGCAGTTTGAAAAATGCTGAAGGCCGTTGCTGTAACAGTAAATGAAGGGGCCATTAGAAACTTGATTCAGCAGTCTTCAGGCCTGGTATTATTTAGCAGTGCAAAGTATTTGCAAATTGTGCTTTAATGGCTTGGAGTTGTGGATTCTGAGAGTTGCTTTGGCATAAAAGGGAATCTGTCCTTACCTTAGAAAAATGAAAATTAAAAAGTATTTTGTATGATCTAATGGGGTAGCATGCGAGCTGACTGGTTGGCTTTCTTGCTTTGTATTCATGTATGAAACTTCAGATTTGAACATTTTCTGTCTTGGATTCCTCTTGGATTTTGCTTTATGATAATAAGGTTTGGGGACTATATATCAGTAAATTTGAAAATAAAAATATCACAGGGCTCTTGGAGCTTAACAGCTTTAACTCTGGTGACAGCAGAGGGATTGTGGGAGGGAGCAAAGAGAAGCTACCCTTTTGTATTAAAAATGAATTTTTACTTAAACTGTTTTAATTCTTATTCTATATGTTTGGGTTCTTTTAAATTAGCATTTCAAGACTTTGTCGCGGTCAGATTTATGAAGTTAAATATCTAAATCTGTAGGGTTATGTACATTTTGGATTACTTGGTTAATTACAGCTGTTTTCATTCTGACGTTATTTACGTTCTCAAAACTTGAGTATAGGTGGGTTTTGGAATATATGCAGATCAATCTGTGTAACGGTTGAAAACTGCATTGCAAACCTCTTAACATGTCAGCCTCTGATAATTTTGTGCCTTGCCTACTGCTGCTGTAATATTATATCATATTGCTTTGATAATAATAGATCTCATTTTGTGAAAATGAATATTTCTCTGGTGATGGTCAGGATGGCGATGTGTCACTTATATTTGTTTGTGCCACAACAGAAGGGGAACAGTTAGTTTCCTGATGAGAGCACTTCCTTTCTTGAGTGCATTGTATCTCTTCGTTTAGAGTAAAATGTGAATGCCATAGACATTAAGTCCAGTTCAGGAACATCAGTCAGCGGAATCCTTTCCAGAGGACGTTTTTCTGGCTATTTCATTTGGTGTGTAAATTATACTACTTAATTTGCAGAACTCTCTTTGCTGTGCAATTCATTGGCCTGTGGATAAATTCTTCATTACTGAATTCGTGGCTCCATGAAGTTACTTATTTCTATTGAAGTGTTTCATGGTCTGCATGGTGCAGCCACTGATGTTGTGATGAACAGGATTTAAAGCAATTTCACTTGAACTTGTTTGTTCTGTGTTGACTAAACCGATTCTTGCTTTTGTCTGTCTGCCTTTCTTTGCTGTAAAGGAGGGTAAGGAACAGAGAACTGGTGGTCTATAATCTATGATTTTAATTGCTTTTTAGAAAAGAATCAAAGGGGTCTTTACTGTTCTTTTTTTAATTGGCTTATCTTTTGAAGCTAGGTGGTGTCTTTCTGTTTGTATTTTATTGGGGAGCAGATTCAGGGGTGCAGAAGTTGTACCACCTTAACATGCTAATGATGCATCTAGCAGTGGTATTACCTGGTTATTGATATCTTAATGATGTGTTTGGATGTGGGGAAAAGGATTGTATTCTGTCTCTTAATGAGATTCACAGTACTGAATTGCACCATAAGGCCTATTTAGCTAGTGTGCTATGTATCTGGCAGTGGCCAAGGGCAGTATCTGCCTCTAGGGAAGAGGATAAGAATGATACAAAAATATGGTAATGCTCTCTCAGGATACTCTTTCATCCTACAGCTATGTGTCTTGACAGCCCTTCTGGTCCAGAATGTGCCCGTTGTCTATAATATGCTGCATGTGGTTTCTTTATTGTGCCTGCCCAATTCCTTTCTGGAGCCAAGTAAATTCTATTGTGACACCCTCCAGCAGGAGTTTGTGCTTCATGACATGCTCTGTCGAGATGTATCCTTCATCTAGACCCTGGCTCCTGCTCGCTCAGCTTCACACCATCTGCTCCTTGTGTTAGAAAAGGCAATAAAACCCTATTCACATTCTTTGTGCTGCTTGCCCTGTTAGATCTGTAAGATATCTCCCTCAGTTTTTAAATTACTCTTTTTCATTGTGATGAGTCTTAGCCTGTTTAATAGTTTATGATTCCATATGAGGAACCACTGTTGTTCTGTACTGTTGATCTTCCACCATCAATTTCTAACCTTTTTGAGGCATCTCCGGATACATCAGACATGTATGTAAGGTTAAGATTTTTTAAATATTACATTTAACTTCCTAGCTTAAGAGGTAAATTGTTTGCAGGCCCCAGACCCTATCATGCTGCATTTTGATGACATGCCATTGACATTAGTGAATGGTCAAGATTTAATTGATGTACTTAATAAATTTTAATTGGTTTGCTTAATAGAGTACAGCTGCTCTCTACCTGGAAGCTGGTATTTTGCTGGTCCAAAAGCCAAACAGAGACCTTTACAGTTGAGCTGTGCTACTTATCTTGAATTATGCCCTTTTGGCAAAGCTTTCTTTACTGTACTGATTACAGTCTTGGTGGAGTGAAATCACTCTTGCAGTGCTTAGAGGCCAATTGCCTCTGGGCCAAATTAAAACCTGGTGGGTGCAGTCTGAGACAATGAAGTCAAACCTGTTTCGCTGAACCTTCATGTTAATCTGTATGGAGATCAGGAGACTTTGTGGTAGTACAAGTCTTTAACCTTTCAGACAATGGTCTGATGAGGAATTCTGAGCCTATACTGTAGCAATGCTGTAGTCATCCTTTCCTTCCCCACTCATAAATTAGATTTTGTCTACATAGTAATAATTTTATTTAAAACATCCTAACATATTCCAGATGTTAAACTTGTTTTAACAGACCTGCTTATTGAAAGTGTCTATGATTCTAAGACCAAAAAAGTGACGAATACCAATTGTAGGACTCATAAAAGTGAGACTTAAACATGGAGCAATAGAGCAGTAAGGAATATCTGACTCTTCCAAAAATAGATCCTCAGTGGACACAGTAGGATTGCAGCTGAATTTTAAAGTAAAACTGACTGCAGAGGAACCAGACATGCAATTTTGTTAACTGGAAAGGAAAGGGGAAGCTAAGTACCATATCCTGTGCATTTGAGATGCCTGTTAGCGATGCAGAACATATGTGTCATTGTTCAGCTGCTGTGGGACAAGTAGTGGTTATTTACAAGCAATGGTAAGACAAGCTTAATGGTTTAGAGTTATTTTGGTATGTGTATCTTAAAAATTTCAAACCTGTGTAAAGGTTTATATATTGCCATTGCTGTGGAGAAATAGGAAGTGCTTGAGAATAGCTCACATTCCCTGGGAATCACATGTCCGTCTCCAAGCATTTAAGCTTTCACTGGCCTGTTGCCAGCCTTTACTGTGATGCTCTTTTGGAGGTCAGACTCTTCTCCATAGTACTTTAACCTTGAGCCAAAACAGTCATGTCCTGTGCAATTGGGGTCAGAAGCCAAGTTTCCTATCCTAGAAACTACTGAAGTTGACTCTAATTGCAGGGCACATTGTGTCAAACAAAGTGTTGTGCTCAGAGCTACGTGGCTTCTGAGTCAGAACTGATTTCCATCTGTCTTGCCTGGAACATGGGCATCATTTTCTCTGTAGAACAGTTTTGCGCATGCATTTAATATAAACAAGTTAAAGTGAAATTGCAAGTCAATCTGATATTGCTATTGCCCCCACTAAGTCAGCTAAGGTCTGTGTATACTGAAGAGCAACTTATAGCATCGCTATAAAGTCTGTCCTTGAAGTTCCACCTTCAACCTAGACCAGAGCAATGTCAGTTGTTTTTTTCATAACCAGCAATTTGATATTGGTCTTCCAGTCACAAGCCAGCCTAACCTGAGTGATCGGGCTTTCCCAGCTTACTCCAAAGGAAAGGAGGATTAAAATTATTTTATTTACATTCAGCAAGTTTGGGTTTTCTGTTCTTAATCTTTTTTTCTTGAGGAAGGAGTGGTACTTGTCCAACTTCTCTATTTTAGCTTCTTGTTTTAGAGATTCATGTCTCAAGATTGTGCAGAGGCTGCAATTGGAGTTAGCCTCGCTCACTCTTTAGTGGAGTGGCACTATGCCTTGGGCTCTTTTGGGTTCTCTGGACTTCTTGGAGGGAGGAAAAGGATTAATGATCCTTTTGTGAGTGTCTGGGAGGCAAACAGGTGTAACTCTTAACTCTTACACTGGCTATCCACTTTCTCCTCAAATCCCACCCTGGTGATTCATTTGTTCTCTGAAGATGGACATTCAGGCTCCCACACAGAGAATCAAGTATTACACAGTTCCAGCTGTGCAAATTTATTTAAGCAAACCACAAATGACTTGTATCTGTTTTAAAGAAACCACTCTTCCAATTAAAGTACCATTGAGGCATGCCTGTGGTTATTAAAGATCATCTTTTACAGATAAAAGATGGAATGTTGGCCCTTGACTTCAGGTCAGATTCTTTATCCCCAAACTGTTTTGCCTGCTGAATCAGTATACAGTTACCACCAAAAGCTCGAATAAAGCTGCATTAAATCATTGAAGAGTTTACTTTTCATCTGGAAGATGATTGTGCCTCTGCATGTAGCAAAATGGTTCTTAGGTAGTTAAGAGCCAGTCCCCTTTCAGTTTCATGACATGCAGCTGCATGCAACAATCAGGCCACTATAATTTTGCTAGTAAAGCTTCTCTATGTGACCACTCTTCTGAAATGAAAATGCCCAGCTGTTGAATAGTACCCATGCAGGAAGGGTACACTGAGGGGGATAAAGTAGTGATCTGTATAGAAACAGCCTACGTGGGTGGCTTGACTGGTCACATCCCTCATGAGAATAAAGGTTTCTGTGTCTGGCTATTTCTTCCGGTGCAGGAAAGCAGAAGCTCTTTGCTCGGTCTGGTAAGTTGGTTACCACAATTGCATAACTCAACAGTAGAATTCCCAGTAAAATTCCACTTATCTGGAAGATTGCTTCATAGCCTGTTTTGAATCTCCTGCTTTATTTATAAGGTCTAAATTATTTTAATGAAACATTAAAATATGGGAGTAACTTTATTCATCCTTGAAAACACTGGATGCCCAAGCTGATACTCACTAGCTCTATAGCCTACACATTTATGCTCCAATACAGAGGAAGTTTGCTTCAGGCTTTCCTGTCCCCCAATAACTCCTTGCTCCTGCTTTTTGCCTTTCCTTCTATCCCCACCTTGCTTTTGGTTTTGGGCAGTTTTAAGCAAATATGTTATGCTTTTTTGTTAGTATAACTCAAATTTGTCAAGAATGCTTTATGAATATATATTATCAAGTATTTCTTTGGATAAGCTTAGAGTTTTACTGATGCTTAGTTGTAGGTGTTATCTCAATGGACCATCTTTTCAATAAGCTGCCTGTGAAATCCTTTTGATTTCTGGTTTGTATGCAAGTAGAAAAATGAGCACTTGCTTGGTTCACATATGCTTCACAGAGAATGTAAATGAAAACTCTGAAATGTGTGTAAACCTTCTAAATTACTACAAGAAAAAGGGATTTTTTTTTCTGAAATTGTTACTGTCTTCTTGAGGTTGGGTTTGATGTCTTCTATAACTTTTAATAGCAATGGAAGATAATTAGTTCTAAGTCCCGTTAATGAAAGTGATACTAATATGCATAATCCTATCTAGTCAATGCATACTTAGCATGAATTTCTCCAAAACATTCTTTGCAACAGCTACCTAAAGGCGTGCTTGTTGCAAACAGTATACTGTGATTGACAGCTAAGATAATATCCCAAAGTGCACGTGGTTTGGGGTAATGTTTTGTGCAGTAAGGATATTTTGATTTCAGTAGGGCTCTTGATGCTATCCCTGCATGGTGGCCTCAAAGGAAAGAAGTTTAAGCACAAGCAAGACAAACCTATTTTTAAGATGGGTACCAAAGTTTTGGAACATGGTGCAGATGCTGTGGTGAGATTGCTTGAAGATCCGTCTGGTTTCAGTGACTGCTTTTACAAACAACCTGGGTGATATAATGAACAGTATGCTTGCTAAGTATTCAGGTGGCACTATAGCATATTTGTGAGTGCATCGCACCTCAGAGGGACTCAAAGTTAGCTTACAAGAACAAGCCTGCAGGGTAGTTATTAGGGCTGTTTAAAATGCCAAGCTGTGCATTTGGTCTATATTTGGAATGTACTTAAAGCCAATAGTGATCAACACTGTAACCATGGAAATGCTGCCTGAACTAAAGAGATGAACAGAAATGTCGGTCTTTGTGTGTTAGTGCTATTACATACACTTGAAGGTGCTTTGTAGCACTGTTAACACATGAAAGGTCCTGTTGTCAGAAACCCAGGGTGGTGTGTGATGTGTTGTATAAGCAGCACTCTTAACTGCAAGCTATTGAGCATACACTTTCATTAATAATACCATTTCAGTGGTGTTTCATGATTTTTGTGGTTGGCGGTGTGTATAAACTATCGTTATGCCTGAAATTTAATGTGAAGCTGTTCCTTTTACACTGTAGAAGACTTCAAAGAGATTAAGTAAGTGTGAAGTAGCCTGGACTGTGTCTACAGAGCTGCACGAAGATACGTGTTGATACTTCCTGTTATCTGTAACAGAGCTTTGTTCCTTGTCAAAAGCCGCACGGTCTCTATTCTGAAAGGTTGTTTTGCTTCCCCTGTGTACATCCCGTACATGTTTTGAGTGACTGGGGTAAGTGCTGTTTGGAGTGGTGGTGATCCAGAAGCAAACAAAAAATTGTCTCTAAATTTTTATGGTCTTGGCTGGAGTAACTTACTTGAGCTAAAGCACAGAAATAGCTTCTGTGCTGTTTCCTGACTCCATAGAGATTTTTAGTTTATTGAATCAAAGCTCTTCATGCAACATTATGAAGCAGCTATTGAATTTGAGTTTAGTCTTTATACTGGGTTATTTTGTGATGGTTGTGGGCAATGTCCTCCTTGCTTTCAGACGCTTTCTGTTTCAGGAATTTGCAGAATGGATGTGAAGGTCATAAGCTTTCTTGCTGTCTTTCTAGGATTTGAGCAGCAAATTGCTGTGCCTGCTTTGCATGCGGCAGGCCTTTAACCTATTTGGTAGAACAAATAGGTATTGTTTATTCTGTGGTGACACCCACAAGATTCCTAATAGATTTCATTAGCTCTGTTGATACATTTAGGAGCAGGGTATATTTAGAATATGCAAGAAACATAACTGGATACTTACTTAACTTTAAAGTACTACGGGCTTCTAATACAGCTAAATGTAAAAATGGACAGAACAGTCTTGCTCTCTTCATACAAAGTGTTGAAAGCTAAGGCTTTATATAATTAAGCTAAGGGGTGAATTTAAATGTATTGGAATAAATCTCTCTTCTCATCCTCCCTCTTTCTGTGTAGACGTTTGCAAAGTATAAGTGGGTCATTCATAGCAGTGTAGGGTCTGAAATCCTTGTCAATGAAACCTTGATTAAATCAGAGGACCCCTTTAAACAAGCATGAGCATCAAAAGATGACAAGGAGGAGTAGGGATTATGCTCTTCTGTACACCTAATAAAAGCTTTTCTTCCATGCAGAGAACTCTTGAGTGACAGAGGAGCTGTCAGCAGCAAGAATTTAATGGCTTTGGCGAATGCTGGGGAAAGAAATGTTTTCTTGTCCACCTCTGCTTATAGTTGGTTTCATTTCCCTCAGCTCCTGGTTTCCTGGAGAATTTCTCAGGAATTTCATTTCCATTCCACGAAAGGAGAGGCAAGCTGAGAAAGCTCAATTTACTGGCTTGACTGGCTTCAAATGCTTTCTTAGAGGCAAGGATACTGTAAACAGCAAGTCGTCTTAGCACTTCATACTCTTAACAAGATCAAGTGAAGCCCTGGCGATGTTAATGAAATGGTTTCTATAGTGATCTTCTGTGTTTGTAGGGCTGTATGGGCTGTTTAGAGCACAGGTTGTTTAACACCTGTGGGTGTTTGAAGCACAGGGAATACTTTGAGACCAGTGCAGGATCCAATAATGTCTACGTGGTCATGACTAATTCAGTGTGTTAGTCTCTCTTGAATCAGTTGGGCCCTTGATCTTCTGAATATAAGAGACGTAGACCTGGGCTATAAATTCGACCATCGCTTCAGTGCAATATTATAAATACAGCATTATAACAATCTGAATATCATGCTGCAATAAGTTCTTGAACCACTGACAATTTTTCTTCCCAGATACTCTACCTGAAAGCTCTGTTTACCACATTGGAGAACATCTGAGGTTGTTTTTCAAGCTTGCTTCTCTCACTGTTTGAGAAATTAATTAATCTTCAGTTAGAATTCATGAACAGAATCTGTGCAGAGTAGATTCTTGTTAGTACTTGTCTTAACTTGTATAGCAATATGTATTTGTGTGGTTGATATTTAAAAAAACCACAAAAATTAAAACTTCAAAAACTAAAAAGCCATTGTAGTTCAGGGATTTGATGCATAATTATATAAAACTTTAACAACCCCCTTTTTGAAAATTTTAGACTAACTCCATTGTTTTGAAACTTTAAAGCTGGGGTGTATTTCTACAAAGTAGAAGCAATTGGGCCATTTGGGGCAATTACTTGGGCATGCTTTGCTTTGGTAGACTGTATGTGAACAGTGCAGGCACTGCTTGTTCCCAGTCCTGTAAGCTTACACTCTAAATACAGTAATGATCACTTAATCAGAAAGTCCTAGGTCAATAATGCTTTGTACACTTGTGTAGTAAACAAGAATTTTTTAGCCTCTAAAATGAAGCAGATGCTTGTCGTCTTGATATTGACTTGTCCTATTGATTTTCCTGTGTAACTTATAGAAGCATTATTTATTTTATCTTGGATATACTTAATAGTCATCATTAATACTCAAGAGGCCAAATTTAATCTTGTACCAGGGGTCGGAGGGTGAAGACAGTATATCCTGTTCCTGCGTGCTACAACAGGGTAAAACGCTTTTGGACTGTAACGGAGGGAGGATAGAAGAGAGGCAAAGTAAAATAAGACCGGGATGCAGTTGCCAGCATGGTAAAGTGTGATGGGGAGAAAGGAAAGTTGTTTTGCAATTTTTTGCCTGTAGTTTAGGGTAAGGGGCTACTCACATTTGCCAGGTGAACATCAGTCAGTTCTCATTTTAAGAGATTCAGCGGAATACATCCCACCACACATGCAGCTCTCCCCTCAGAGCCATCTGCACGGCTGTCAGATTGAATGTTCTGCCAGTTCTTCTCTGCTATTCACACCCTTCTCAAGTACAGCTCAGTTTGTAAAGGCTGGATTTTCCTCTCTTCAGTGAAATTCTGCTCTTCATAAAGTGGAAGAGTTTTTCCCCTTCCAAAATTAATATATTAAAATGAAGGTATATTCATAGAATCATAGAAGAGTTTGGGTTGGAAGGGACCTTTAAAGGCCATCTAGTCCAACCCCCCTGCCGTGGGCAGGGACATCTTCAACTAGATCAGGTTGCTCAGAGCCCCGTCCAACCTGACCTTGAACGTTTCCAGGGATGGGGCA
>NW_008795314.1:1600978-1608658 GCF_000699145.1 Aptenodytes forsteri
AGTCGGTGGGGACTTCAATAGACTGCCACGACTTCTCAAATACAATGGATAGTGGCTTAGCAACTTAGCAAATGTGGGGCATTGGGGTTTGGTTTCTTTTTTTAACAAAACAAGATGGAACACAGAACCTTCCTTTTTAATGGACGCTCACTGCCTGCTTAATTTGTCTTGATTTTTAAAATCTTTGAAGTAGCTCTCATTCAGGTTAAGGATTATAATTTTTAATTCAGACAAAGGACTTCCACACAAGGTATTACCTGATGTCCTTTCTCATTGCTTAAATCCAGTTCAGTGATAAGGCATTACGTAAGCATTTTGTTTCTTGATCTTGCTGTGATAACCAGCAGGTTAACCATTGGTGAATCTTGCTGGAAAAGCTTTGGAGGAGCATTTTGTGTTCTAGTTCTAATTTGATTTTTTTAAATGCTTTTTTAGTAGAAATTGCAATGGAAAACTTAAACTCATTTTTTCCTTTTAAAATAAAGTCAGTGTTCTCTGTTAAGAAAAGTAGTAGGGAAGGTCCTCTTGCATCTAATATCCACTTTTACAAATACCAGTTGTGCAGTGGGTCATCATCCCAGTACTTTGAAAATCTGACTAGTCATATCTTGATGGCATAGATTGGGCCAGGATTTACAGACAAGTGAAAAATAAGGTTGCTTAAACGACCTCCTATTTGTCAAGGACCAGAAATGTGCATATAGAAAATTTTTGTGTTTCAGATGACATACAGCCATTCATTCATCGGTCTGAATCTGCCTCTTTCATGCTGGGTGGGTTGTCTGTAGTCCCCATAAGCCTCATCTGTACTCTTGTGTAACTAAAGCCTTTTTGGTCTTTTCCAGAGAGTGAGTTCTTAGTACTGAGTCACTGCCAAGCAGTGTTTGTTTCCCAGCAATAAGAAAATAATTTCTCTCTTTGTAAATGAGAACATTTAATGAAGTGAAAACACAGTGGAGAAAAAAACCACTTAAGCCTACTTTGAACAAGGGCTGCTGTGGAGAGCCATACTGATGGGGGAAGTTAACTGCAAACAAGCAAAGTTTAACTATGCTGCTTGCATGGTGCTAGGGGTTTGGCTTGCAGCAGTGATGGTATCCTTTTAGAGGACTGTCCATCCTTCCAGAACTGGCTTCACAGAAATGTTCCTTTCCAGAAAGCTGGCTACCTGTATATTAAAGATGGCTTTTGTTTCCCAAGCTGCAGTCCAGTTCACTTCCCCCTTTCTGGTGCCTGGGAATGCTACCTTACCAAAAAACTGTTTCTAGAGCTTTTTGAGGTATATCCGCTCTAACCATCTGCTCTCTTCCACATACATGCCCTCGAGCCGATTACTGACACGTGAACTAACATCCATGAGATATACTGACACCGAGGTACACACTTCTTTGTAGAAGTATAATGACTTTTAAACATATATATGTATTATAAAGAGAATGGTAGAGAGCTATGAACAGCAGTATATGGGGGATGAGAAGGTATTTGCTGATTTGCAAGAGTTAATCCAGAATTGTTTCTTTCCAAATGCAGCTGCCAAGAATTTGAAGCCTCTTGGTTGGCCTCCCATGACTCAATGTTTTTCCTATTGATCTACAGTGCTCTAATGCAGGGGGAGAAAGGGGATACAGTGGTGTGCAGGAACGATCAAGCTGCTGGAATGAAGCCTGTCAAGCTAGGGCAGCATCCTGCTTGAGTGACCCTTCTTGTTTCTTGTGTGTTTAGGAATAATTCAGAAATTCCACATACTCCAAGTGGATAGGAAAGCATGGTGAATGTTGGTATGCACTTGCAGATTAATACCCAAACATGGTCAGGTATTGCAGACAGAAAATGAAGTTTATATGTGGTGCGCACAAAATGCAGCGGACTAGATTTGATTGCCAGGATGAATCTTTTCATGTGTTCTCTTGAGATGTCCTTGGAGAATGTTGTGCTACTTTTAGAAGGTTACTCTTCTAGCAATTTTGAACAGAAAACATCTAAAAAAAATCATCTTCACAACTTGTTTCATGCAATTAAGCTATTAAGAAAGCACTCAATATGCTTCATTTTCTGAATGAAAGTTAGAAGTTCTATTTGAAGGATTCGGCTACTATAAGAATAACAGCACAGTGTAAGATTGCTTGCAAGTTTTGTTAGATCTTTTTTCTTCTTGTAAGCATAGAAATTAGTTTTGAGTCATCTAATGGAAATACTGAACAATCCCTATCCTTTAAGGCAGGAGACTGGGAATATGTATTAATCTGGCTAGAGAAGCTGAGTAACTTACTTGCATAAATGACTGACTTTCTCCACTGAGGACTGAGCATGTACCTATTATGAAGGTATTTTATTAGCCCTAGGCATGGTTTGAGAAGCAAAAAGCCAGAACATAGCCTTTGGTCCTCCTGAAAATTGGGTTGGGGTCATAGCTAAATCCTGTTCTAAAGGTGGTATTTTGAAAGGATCCTGTTATTGCTGATACTAGAATCCCAAAATCTAAGGGCAGCAGCAGCAAGTATAATTCCCTTGGGTATGAAAAATGACTGCAGTGTGTTTAAAATAGTCTCACTTGAATTGCTTTCATGTCTTTAAACACAGCTGAAATACTAGCAAAGATAAAAGTAAAATCCTGTTATTTTGACTCTACTCTGAACATGAGTTGCTAAGGGAAGCAGTTGGAAAAGAAGCTTTAATACAGTGCTATTTTGGTTGGAATTATGCTTGTCAGTGTTCTTACTGTTAACATGCATTAAGAAAGTTAAGGGTTTATATAATGAGCCCATTAAATTTGAAGTTCAAGCTGCTTCACCATACTGTGTTTTTCTTGATGCACAATGCCAGCTTCTAATATATCGGAGTACACCAATGTTCCAGAGGCTAGTGGGAAATTGTAAAAGTACTTTATTGGGGAACAACAGAATTGCAGGCTTAAAATCATTTTTTTGAAAGGTCTGTACATGGATGTCTCTCTTAGCTGAAGAGGCGTTGCGACTTTTCATGTCAAGCCCAGCACCAGTTTTAGAGGTTTTGAGGATGAACACGCCTGTGTTTTTTACTTGTGTTACATATCAGAATCTCCACACAACGTATTTTTTCAATGTGACAGAAGAAAATGGTAAAATTAAGTAATGTCCTTGCAACATCCTCTTTAGATGCACTTAATCCTATAGCAACAGCATTTCACTCTCGCATTGAGTCCATCAGGATTATTGCAGCTGCTTTGCTTTTGAGGAACTAATTGTCTTTTGTGATTGTATCTATATAGTACAATTGAAACCCTGAGAGAAGGGTGTATAATATCTAATGATTTTTTGTGAAGAGACCTATCATACAGGAAGAACGTGTAGCATTTTATAATATACTCTGCTTTATCAGACTGCTAAAGGAATATTGGATAATGCAGTTTTCTCCTGTCTGCAAAGCTGGACTTGAGACAAAATTTCTGGTTCAGAACACCCCAATGATGTAGAAAAATCCATTCAATTCTATTATTAGAAAAGAAAAAGCATTTGATCTTTCTTTAATCTTCTCGTGCTCTTTTAATAGCTCCAGTCTTGGCGATGCATGTGCTGCTTTGACTTGTGTCTCTTTTTGTGTTGTACCACAAATTACAGGTTTTCTTCCTGTGCTGTGTTGGTCCATGGTGAAGTGAGATCTTTGAGTGTCCTATAGTCTTTAGCAGCTTTTTCCTGCCTCCTCTGCAGTGTGGAAGAGAACTGTTTGCCACATGTGGAAGAGACAGCTATGCTTAAACCAGATCGAATATTTTGATGTGGCTACGGTTTACTATAATCACTTTTTCTTCAAACAAGGCTGTGCTGAGAAATGATGCATTACAAGAACATATTGGCAATGGTACCTAAAGAAATAAAACCAGCCTAATTTAAGAGCCCAATAAAATTGACTGTGAACAGTCTTCAATACTCTGTGCATGTTCTTTAGGGAAGAAAGAATCCTGTGTTGCTGTTTAATCTCTTTGAAACCTTCAAGTACTTTGTTGCTGTAAGCATTGAGCTTGCCAACTTTTGGCAAGGTAATTATTTTGTTCTCTTCCAAATTGAGCACATTCAATTCGGTCTTCCCATTCAGAACAACAAATTCTTCTTGGGCGGTTTTTTTTGCTCACAGTGCAATAAACACTTCTCAGCAGGTAATGTTGTAATTTGCAAGTGTTCACAGGGCAAATGGGAAGCATTTTGAGGACTAGGATGAGAAATGCATCAATACGTGCAATGAAGGAGACTTGCAAAGGCTTGGCATAGAGGAGGCTACTCAGATGGGGAAAATTCATTGTGATCCAAAAGTAAAAATACTTCTAAAATAGTGAGAAGAATGTTAGATACCTACTTTCCCATCTCTCCTGTCCATAAAATAATTGTTGTAACATAAGGTCCAAATAAAAATATTAGATGAAGCAATCTGAAATCCAGAAGTACTTCTCAATTCTGTTTCTTCTGGAATTCTTTTCTTTTTCTGACTTAGGACAACATTTAACTACTGTCAATATAGTTAAAATAGGGATTAATTTAGAAAGAATGACTGTAAAATGTACAGCCTTCTGTCCAGAACAACAAAAGCCTCATAAAAGAAATAAGAAACTTACTATATCATACTAATAGGACCCATCCTTCCTTCTGTTGGAGCTGTGAAAGGTTTTTTGCCCACTGCTTGCTATTGCGTTACAACACTAATGCTCTGTGACTTCTATTGTCCACACATCTCTGAACCCAGAAATTATTTCTGTTCTTAATTTAAACAAAACCAGCTGTGCACAGATGAAAAGTCTGAAAAAAGGAGCATGTGTACTCATTCACTGGTTGTACTTCTGGTATGTTACAGAGGAGCTTTATGAACTCAGGACAATCATGCTGCAAAAATGGTTAAAAAGTATGCACGATGGGAAAAAAGCTGACACTGTTAGTGCATTGCACTGCTGTCACCATAGTAACACTGTGTTCAAACTAAGTATTTTTATTCTTATAAAGGGAGAATTAAGAGACCTTTTCTCTTCCAGTGCTACCATTGCATACTTTCTGCAGCTGCTGCTTATTTTCTTCCACACCCTCTCCCTGTTTTGCTGTTCCTGTGCTGCAACCCAGCTATAGGGAGAGCAGTTAGTTATTTAAAAGGACAGTGGATGTTTTAGCTCTTTTAAAGAATTGTTTCATGTTCTGCTCTCAAATTTACTTTATGTTACTGAAGTTTTCTTCTGCATTGGGACACCTTGTAAATCCTACCTTTTCACCAAAGCCAACTAGGTTCTTATAATAGCAAAAATGAAAATTCAGAATTTGGAAAGAAGGCTAAAGAATTAGTTACTTTACTGCCACCCATGAGGAAAAAAAGCCAAGGAGAAGTGGACGTAAGCTAGTGACTATGAAAGAAAAGGAAAAAAAAAAAACAAACCAGTTGTGTTGTATTCTCCAGCCATGGTAGTTCTAAAACTAAAATTCAACAAGTTTACTAATGGGGATAACTCCCATTGTCCTCTTACCTGTTTTACTGATCCCAGATTCTTAACTATCCTTCAAGTATTTAAGAGATGAACTTATTTACACGTGGCTGATTTAATACCATTTTCCCTGTGTGTGTCAAGTATTTAAGAGATGAACTTATTTACACAACTATATTCTTTAACCAGAATCAAAGCTATTGCTAGCTCTGCATTATTGCAAAAAGTTTGAATTTTCAAAAGTATGAAATGGCCTCATTGTATTGGGAAGACTTACCACATGTTGTTGGACAAAATTGTAAGCTGATAAACTGTGCAGTGAAATCATTATGAATACTCTGTGCATAGAAAGCTTGAGACCTCTATTAGCTTAAGAAACAGGCTTTGAAATGTTGTTAGTAAACCTTTGGGAGCTGTGTGGAAAACTCTCTAGACAGCTTGGTGAAACACTGATAATTAGCATGTGGGTTTTTTAATCCAACACATAATTGTTTTGTCTTCTGGTATTTTAGAACTAGAGGGTCTTATTTTCCTGTTATTGCTGACAAGAGGATGGTCACTGTACATAACGAACAATTTCCTTTTTGGAGGGAGGGAGAAATGGGGTATTTCGTGTGTTGTTTTAAACATCGTTTTACCTGGAAAGGGCTATGTTAGGAACGTATTAATAAATGGATTGTTTGGAATGCACGTGACTTTTCTCAGCTATAATGTGGACTGAAGGAAGGCTCAATCTCCTCTACAAAAGGTATGAAGGGCATTGTGCCTCCAAATGCTGGTGATGTCAGTGAAGGAACCATATGCACACCCTCAGGAATTAATTGTGATGATAGTTTGTTTTCTTCTCTTTCCATCTTTATAGGCATATGAAAGGAGGTTTCCTACATGTCCTCTGATCCCTATGTTTGTAGCCAGTGACACTGTAAACGAATACAAGAGTGAGGATGAAGCTATCCATGTGATTGAACGGCGCTGTAAGCTGGATATAGATGCACCACGGCTATTGAAAAAGGTGATTAGGTTTGAAGTGCCTGTTTATACTTTTGGGTATCCTTTCAAGTGAATATTGTATCTTAACGGAATCTACGTCATCTTCCTTAGATTGCAGGAGTGGATTATGTCTACTTTGTCCAGAAGAATTCTTTGAACAGACGAGAAAGGACTTTGCATATAGAAGCCTACAATGAAACCTTCTCTAATAGAGTCATCATTAACGAACACTGCTGTTACACGGTGAGTAACGGGCTCTTGGTGGTGCTACAGACAGAGCTAAGTCAGTGTTTAGATTTCAGGACCCATACACAGAAGTTAGGTTGTTCTTGGCTTTTGCCTTGCAAGAAAAAATAAGCAACACACCACCATGAGTGATAATTGTTCTTAGTGTTAAATGTAACACGCTTGAAGAACTGAAACAAGTTTGGCACCCTCTTGCTTTGAGCATCTTCTCAGAGAGCAGAACACAACATAATTTGCTGTGTTTGACAGCTCTGTTTAGGCAAATCTGTGGTCTGTAATAGCAGCGTGCGGCTTGGTGAGGCTGATGATACCCTGACAGAACTGTTAAAGGAAAGTTCAACGTAGCTTACTTGCCTTCTGCTCAGCTCAGACAAATGTTCGAGTCAGCTATGTTTTAACCTAATTCTTTCCATTGTGGCTGTTCTTGGTCTTCAGTACAGACGTTTTCTGATACAAAGGGGTCTGGTGGCATGCTTACTGCTATGCTCTGGCCATGTTTTTTTCTGAATGGCTTAGCCAATACTCATAGGCTCATACAGCACACATGTATAGCAGTAAAATGTCAAATCAAAGCTAGCAAATGTAACCGATATATTTGTATTGTAGCATTCTTTTTACGTGCAGGTGATAACATTTTCTGTTGTGTACAGAACCATGGTTAAAAGGTCACTGGATGTCAAACCCATTTGACCCTATTATCTGATTTTTTTTATTATTCTTTCTGCAATTATTTCCAAGGTATGTTTAAAAATACTTTTCCACCTGCAATTTTTTTTGTGAAAGCTCTGTTTAAACAGGGGAAATGCTATACAGAAAAATGCATGTGATAAATATACAAAACAACTTCTCCTTGCCTTGGCTCTACTCGATCAAGAAATTAGTAGGTAAATACAAAAGCAGAATTTTAATTCAAGAATAAACTGGTTTTAAAAGTTCATTCTTATTAAGGTTATTTTATAATTGAATTTATGAAAGGACAGGAAGATTCTTAAAAATTATTATTATGATTT
>NW_008795314.1:1608767-1632195 GCF_000699145.1 Aptenodytes forsteri
GTACTTAATTAGGCTGTGCAAGCTATTCTTGTACCCCCTGTTCCCTAATACAGAAGAAGCAAGTGAAGGGGAGTGGTTTTTTTATTCTCTAGTTGTCTCTTTATAAAGTGTTGATACTGTTCCCAGTCAATTTTAGCATGTTGTGAGGGGGAGGGGAACCTTAAGGCATCAGAACAATTGCATGCTCAGAAATCCAGCCTTCCGTGATGTTTGTATAACTACGAATTCAGGGCCCAGCCTGGAAATTCCTTAGACAAGTCTTTTTTAGCTGAAGAGAGTTTAGAAAACAGCTTTCCTTCAGAGTAGCAACATCTCTGTTTCAGGATCATCTCTCAGCAAACTAAGATATAAGCTAAGAAGAAAGTTGGGAGTGCTCTAAGATATCTTATTCAGCTGTCAGCCAAATGAGAAGCTTACACTTCTTTCTGTAGCATTATCATAGGAGAACAAAGTAAAATAGTTGTCAGTCTACAAAATACTAAGGTACTTCATAGGTCAACGAGGGAACGATCTATTGCAGTGTGTCTGTTGCAAACATGTCTAGACTGCAGTGCTTGGAAATGCTTACACGGTACTTGCTGCAGTCTTTAAGCTAGCTGGCCTTGGTCTATCAGTCTAACCTGCAGCAGCAGCAGAAAGTTCACTATGGAGTATTTTACCCTGTTCCACAGATCAGTCACAGCCCGTATCTAGAATGAGATAGTGTTAATTGCATAAATGTGCTAGTCCTTTGGCTCTTGGCTGGTGCATTGGTATTTCTCTACCCTCTCCTTTCTTGTTAAGAAAAAAATGCACTGTGCTAGCCATGAGACTATAGGAGGGCTTCTCAGCTTTTTGGTTTTTAGCATTACCTTTTCCAAACTGTGTTTTGCAAAAGACTGCAAATTCCACTTGAATGTTTTTGACTATGTGAACCTGTAAAACAAGAAACAGCCATTTCGAATATTGTGAGGAAAAAAAAATGCTACATGGGTATCTAAACTGTATGACCTCCTTTTAACTAACAGGTTCACCCTGACAATGAAGACTGGACCTGTTTTGAACAGTCAGCAAGTCTGGATATAAAATCTTTTTTTGGTTTTGAAAGCACAGTGGAAAAGATTGCCATGAAGCAGTACACCAGCAATATTAAAAAGGTGAGCTTGCAGTAATGAAGGAGGTACCTGGCTCTAAGTTGCCAAAAGACGATGGAGTTGCTGCTAAGTAACAGGCTGCTCTGCTCAGAAAGCTGGGCAGTTTACTCTTCAGCTTGGGGCAGCGTGCATGTAGGTCTGTGTATTTTCAAGTGGAATCTTTAGAGAGGTCTGGGTTTCATGGGTTTCCAGCCCAATCCTTGCTGTATCTAAATGGTTTTTTTTAGTAGCTGAAGTAAATTTTCCTTTTTGAAGGGAAAAGAAATAATAGAATACTACCTGAAGCAGCTGGAGGAAGAAGGAATAACTTTTGTTCCTCGTTGGACTCCTCCTGTTGCATGTAAACTGGAGAGCAGCACATCACACACAAGACGACCAGTTTCACCTGCCATTACTATACCAGACTCTGCCACAAAGGAGGGCTTGAACAATAAGGAGCTCCTCAACACCTCGAGCAGCCCCTCGGAGCCCACAGCAGGAACACCTGATGGTATGGTGATCTGACTTGTTTTAGTGGGATTCTTTGTACTGTAGAGGCTCTCAGCACTGTGCTGCTTCTCATGGGCAGCCGAAGATCTTCACGTTGGCTCTTTGTTTGGCAACATGCAATGTTAAAGTGCAGGCTTGCAAAGCAGTAACGTGGGATAGCTTGGATAGCTGTTACAAGCTGATCTTTTTAGTAAATGAAGGTCAGATATGAGTAGAAAAACTCTTCACTTTGCTGTTCATTAGGTTGCAAATGGATGGCCTTCTTGCCCTGAAATTCAGGGATGGGTATAACTATAGGAACAACGGGGAGGAAAGGGCTGAAGCTTCCCTGGATGCAGTCTTCTGTTGTATCTTCCTTCCCCTGTTCATAAGGGAATTTGGGAAAATTCTTGCACTGGGAGATTTAGATCAAAGCTTCTCTAAGTATTTTCAGAAGCAGCAAGCCCTATGGTGCTGTGGATTGACAAATCTGAATATACTGGCAAAATGCTCTTACAAATGTCTGGTTTTACTCCTTTCTTAGTTGCAGAAGGAAAATTAATCTTCTTGGTTTACCATTACGATGACTGTGTATGTTGCCTTGCTCATCTTTTCATTGATTCAAAGAAACTTTATTCAATTCTGACTGCACAGAACACAGAGCAGCTGCTTCTCTGCCTCAATATCGACATCTAAGATCATTTGCTACTTTGACTAGGTCAGTTCAGGACCACCCTAATCACACGTACATCTCCTTTTAGACAAGCTAGACGCAGACTACATCAAGCGGTATCTGGGTGACTTGACGCCGATGCAGGAAAGCTGCCTCATTCGACTGAGACAGTGGCTCCAGGAGACACACAAGGGCAAAGTAAGTTACTGTTGGTCTCTTGTGGCCAGAATGTGTGATACGCAAGGTGGGCCTGATGAAACATCATGCCACACCTCCTGTGGCTAACTGTTCCTGTTAAGTGGCCCTCCATGATCAAAACAGAGTACCTAAATTAAGTCTATGCAGTGGCAATAGAAGTTCATTTTGACTGTCCAGCTGACTTTGCCAGCTGAGGTGCTTAAATGATTAGCATGACTGCCTCTCAGAATTTCAATAAACCAACACAGGGGAATAATGTCAGTTTTGTAAGTCTGCCCTGTTCTAGAATAACCTTATTTTTACATTTGTTTGTTTTGGTCAAACATCATATTCTCAAATCTATGTCCCGAAGTGCAGTACTGAAAGGGAAGCAATGTGGCCAGTTAAATCACTGATAGCAAGGCTGGGGGTTTTCCGGTGGCTTGTGATTTGCATGTATGTCTCCGTTTCCTTTTACTTAGCAATGAAAATACAGTCTGTGTTTTGTCCCTCAATTCATTTAAATTGGACTGACTTAGTATGGTCATACAAGTGTAAATGATTACATTAGAGTTCATGAAACTTTTATATCCCTCATATGAAGGTAGCTGCAGTACCTGACAGGGCTTATGTTTTTGTTGCAAACAAAGACTGATTTGCTTGAGTAACTTCCAGTGTTGCATACCATCCTCTTGCACTGGTGCAGGGCTGCACGTTTTTCAGCTTCTGTTGTTTGGATTTTTTGTTTTTGTTTCAAACCTTGTATACAAAATTGAGGGTTCTGTTTGTTTTGTTTTTTTTTAATAGATCCCAAAGGATGAGCACATTTTAAGATTCCTGCGTGCCCGGGACTTCAACATTGATAAAGCAAGAGAGATTCTTTGCCAGTCGCTGACATGGCGTAAGCAGCACCAGGTAGACTATATTCTAGACACCTGGAACCCTCCTCAAGTACTCCAAGATTACTATGCAGGAGGCTGGCATCACCATGACAAAGGTATGCTCTATAGGGTGGATATGGAACAGCCTTTTTATGTTCTGAATTAAAGGTGATAGCTGTCCCTCTGTTAACTAGAGGTGACTGGAAGGATGGTTAGAACTTCTCAGTTGTTACGTACTAAATGCATTTAAATTGATGTTGCCAGCTACTTAGTTGGTGGAGACAGACTCCTAGGTTCTAATCTTTCTGACTAATACCGACATATTTAACTCTCTAAAGAGCTCTGCTTTGCCAGTAGCTTAGTTATTAATTGCACTTCTGTAGTGCTCTGAGATGCTTAGAAGGGTGTTATGCAAATGCTGACTATTCTCTTTCAGTGATTAAAAGATGTTTGTAAATAAGTGTATCTTTCTAATCAACTTATTTCTGATGTTGTAGAAGTCTGCGGATGGCATAAATGAATACTTATTTGGCATTACAATCAGCTTAATGATGAGAAGTGGGATGTTGCAAAAACATTAAATAGAGCAGGTTTATTTAAGAAGGAAAGAAGCTTTGGCTGAATTCCCTTTGTATGGTGAGCCACGGCCAGATCTTTAAAACACGGATGACTATGCCTGACACGCTCCCCTATCCCTCCACTTGCTTTATCGTGCACTGATCTTGTTGCTAATACATACACAGAAATGAAACGTTTTGGAATTTGTTGCTTGAGGCGAGCTGGGCTCTTTAGATAAGGAAATGATCTCTTACTGTGAGCTATCTGTGTTCCCCGCTAGGCACCATTGTTTCTGCGAGCTCTTCCTGTTAACAAGAAGCGTACAAAACAGGACAGCAGTAGTGGCCAGGAGACAGGGAGGACACAGCAGAAGTTTAATCACTGTAAAGCTGAAGAGCTTGAATAGCTCTCCCCTGCTGCTTTGGGTTTGACAGACCTCAAACTGAGAAAATGTAAAATGAGAATATGCCTGTAAAGATTGTAGGGAAAAAGACCTGTGAAGAAGTTCTCCCTTTCTGTCAGTTCCTTGTCCTTACTTTGCAAAGACTTCCTGTGTCAGTAGCACGTAACTGGGTCCTGCCAGTGAGTAGAAAGATACAGAACGCATCAAAGGGTTGTTCAATGTTTTTCTGAGAAGTTCTTCAGTCTTGTGGTGAACTTCATGCTCCCCTCCCTTCCCCTCCAGTTCCTTTGGTCTCTTTTGCAGCATGCCCACAAGTAAAGCATGGGTTTGTCAATAATGGTAACAGAATTTCAAAACTGAGCAATTCTCTACAATTTAAAATTTTACAGTGGTAGGTTCTTTTTTTTAAACCCTCTTTTCTGGTATTGCGCCTTTCCTCCTACATATGCTAAATGTGCCAAACTTAAGCTAGCTGAATTCTGTATAGCTTTTAGCGCTGAAGCAAAGACAGCAGTGGTTAAGCGTGTTGTCTAGAATGAGCTATTAGTACAAAAGGATAAAAGTTATTATTTTGGCTTACAATTGGCACAGTTTTCTATACATCTGAGTGGCTTTTATTTTCACAAGAGTGCTTCAGTCAAATTTTTTTTTAAATCACAAAGCTCTAATGGAATATAAAATATACAGTGATAATACAGCACTGTCAGTTGAGACTTTCCTTCATGTGTCATTTGGGTGGACCAGGGTTAGTAAACTATTAGTTTGGTTTTGGATGCATGTGCATCTGTGAGGGAGGGAGACCTGCTATGAAGCTTAATAGCACTTTTTGTTTAGTGTTTCAAAAGCTAAACAGTACATTCCAAGATACAAGTGTGTGCTGATGTTAAAACAATGTTTTCTTTTAGACCACCTGATAAAATACAAAAGACTGAACTTTCATGGGGGTAATGTCTTTGCCAAATAAATAACTTGCCTTGACTCTGCAGTTTTGGTTGTTTGGTTTTTTTAATAGCATATCTTGACAGTTTCTTTCCTTGTGTCCCAAAGCACTTAATGATAATTTGATACCTCTCTTTGCAGTTCTTGGAGGGAAGTGAAGCTAAACAGACAACAGGACTTCAGGGAGGTTATTATGTAGAAAGCTCTTTTTTTTTATTTTTTTTATGTTGTGTCCTAGCATACTCAGTTTCATAAGTTAGTGATTGTTTAGCTTGTGTACTAGAATAGATGGAGCAAAGCTTAAAAAATGCATCACAGCTTTGGACGGAGGATGGAAGCTCTTTCAGACAACTAGCTCCTATTATGAAGAGCCAGAAATGCAAGCTTTGAGTCTCAAATTCAGCCAATGCAGTTGTTAAGCTTAATGCCTTTGTATCCTGCCCCAGTGTGCAGCAAGATGACCATGAAAAGGCAAGGCTTTGAATGCAGAGGGTCCATCCGAAGCTGATCTCTGGAACAGAGTCTGTTCTCACCAGGCTTAACCTGCATAAGTGAGGCTGTGTGCCAGTTCGTATAATAAGTAATGACATAGCTGAAAGGTGTGACTCCAGCAAATACTGCAGAAAGCAAGTCTCTGGGTTAACACTTTGTTTCATTAATTCTCAGAACTCAGCGTAGCTAGTTTTCCAAAAAGGTCGCTGTAAGCTGTCCAGAGCAGTATTGCGTCATGTGTGATAGAAGGCTTACAGCCTTCATTGCAACTCTTCAGTTACACTAATGGACTAAAACTTTTCCTGTATCTTATCTGTCCTGGAAGCTAATTATAGTCCTGTGTCATTAATTGTGTATACCAAGATTGTGTGTACCAATATACTTGATGAAGTCCTTTGGACTTTCCTTGCAGATAGGGGAGCTATTTTTGCATCAAGACGTCTCCATTAAGCTTTTGTGGTTCGTTTACAGGCAATCTTTTAGTGTAGCTGGACAGGGTAAAGTTTATATTGCCATCTGCTCCAGGTTCTCCTTCTTGCAGCTGTATAACAAAGTTTGAATTGACTATGACTTGTTTCCATGTGGATTTTTAGCATAAAACTAGCTCGCTCAAATTGTCTATTGCTGTAAAAATAAGGGTTATGTTGATATATTTGTTCTCGTTATTCAGATGGTCGCCCGCTGTATGTGCTGAGATTGGGACAGATGGATACCAAAGGCTTAGTGCGAGCTCTTGGGGAGGAGGCCTTGCTTCGATACGTAAGTATTTTTGAAGCCAGCAAGTTGCTAACAATGTGATATTTTCATTTAGAAATTTCCTCCTCTGCCAGAACATTCATCACTGGATATTTTGATGTACTCTGGCCGTCTGTTTTTGGTTTGAATACATATGAAAGCTCCTGGTAGCTGATCTTCTGCATTCTTTCCAACTGCAAACTGATGGAGGAAAGGCGTAGTTCTTGGCAGCTCCTATAGTTATCGGTTAGCATTTTCACAGATTCTTCTGCAGTTTGTGCAGTGCTTCAAACTCAAGTCTCTGCATTTGTACAGAAGAGAAAATGCCATGCTCAGATTTTGTCAAGCCTGTACGCCAAGGATAAGAATAATTTATTTTTGAAGAAAAAGTACTTGCCTGTAATTTTGCCTCCTCTAAAGGCATCACTCAGACTGTGTTACTGTGGATCTGCTCAGTTTCCAAGCAGAAAGCTGGCAGAATTCCATGTTTGCAGTAATTTTTTTTTGACTCCTAGTAATGACAGTCAAGGCTGTAGTAACCACTGGAAGCGGGGCCTGAATTTTACTTTTTCTCTTCCAGTGGCATTTCCAGGCCCATACTAAACTTTGTTTGTTTGCCCTAGTTCTGTTTCAAGGTTACTTTCTATGACTTAAAAAGGGGCTTTAATTTCTGAGTAAATAGGAAATCAGTGCTTAAAGGGGCAGAAGTGTAGGGAGACTTCTTGTCTATATCACTCCTGGGTCTCCCTTTTCAGGAGGATCTTGTTTACATTTTACTGCTTTTATGGAAAGGTATGTCCTTTTCAACAAGATCAACCAATGGGGTAAATGTAGTGATTTCTAGTTCATTCTTTGGGAAAAAAGTTTATGCTGGTTTGAGCTTGTAGTTTTAATTAGTCTTTGGATATAAACGTTGTTTTCCTTTATCCCATGTACTGAGTTTAAGACTGTCTTCTCTAAACAACATGTTTTCTTGTACAGGTTCTTTCAATAAATGAAGAAGGACTGAGGCGATGTGAGGAGAATACGAAAGTATTTGGCAGGCCAATAAGGTAAAATGCAACAAGTGGATCTGCTCTTTGGGAATTACCTGGTTTCACGGTGTGTGTGGGGGGAACGTCAGGCAATGTGATGCTGCTGAGCAAAGTTGAATTAACCTGGTTTCACGGTGTGTGCGGGGGGAACATCAGGCAATGTGATGCTGCTGAGCAAAGTTTATTAAATGGAACGAGCAAAGGGTAGGCTGTGTCTCTCACATGCAGATACAAGCACAGAGTTAACTGAGAGCCTCCCTAGTTACTGCTAGAGTGAATCTGCATGGTCCAGAGTTAACTGAGAGCCTCCCCAGTTACTGCTAGAGTGAATCTGCATGGTCAACCCTGAGGGAAACACAACACCTGCTCCAGCAGTTTCAGTGTCATGCTCATAATGGTTCTACATGGGGGGTGTTATGCTTCTATTCTATTCTACTGTTGGATGTCTACAAAGCAATGCAGCCTAACTCCCCATTTCTGTTTCTGGGGGATTTTATAGACAGACGTTGGTACAGGCTGCCAAAAAAATCAGGCCATGATAATATCATGGATAACCTTTCCAGTATTTTCAGGTATTGTTTTCCTGTCACTTGTTCATCCATAGTCCATACCAAGGCTCATTACACTCAGTTCTTGTTTGCATTCTCCGTTTATTATATGCAGTTACTCAACTCTTGATCCAAGGTAAGGTCATGAGGCTCCTGTGAAACCTGGGGTCTAGTTTTCCAAGTACTGGCATGACTTCGTGTGAAGTTCAGTCAGAAATGCCTTGCTATCCCATCTTTAAGTCATTGTAGGGGTCACTTACAAAAGCGTTAACTGCAAAATGGATTTAAGGGTGTGGAATGAATGCAGGACTGGCCCTGAAATGAAACAGTTTCTTGGACTCTTTTCAATTTCTGACTCCTTCCCTCAATCTGTGAAGGTTCAGGGATGCATGGTATGTCTGCTTATCTTTTCCCTGTTAAAGAACTTGGTGTCCTAGCTCTCAGTGGGAGGTCAAATCCGAGAGATGGATTTCATGTGTGTAACTATGAAATTGTGCTGCGTACTGGATCTTCATTTGTAGAAGTAATCCTAAAGGACTACATATTAAACACTTAAAGTGAAACAAAGAAGTATTTGCTGTTCCACAGAAGCCTTATGCATAATTTCATGGATGCTAGCTGGTGCAGCACAGCTGTAAATCTTGAATTCATGCCCAGGATGAGACCTGAACTTGGAAAGTAACTAAAGCATATGCTGAAGCTCAGTATTTAGAATTAAGAACATACCTTTTCCTATAGAAAAAGCTTCCCTCCCTGAGATCTGACAACAGAATTAGCTCTGATGTGTAACGGCACTGTTACTGTACTGTGTTAGTAGGAAATCTGCACCATGAATGTTAAATTGCTTCGTAGCAGCATGGCCACTTAATTAATTTCCCAGTAGAAGCAATGGTTTAACACTTGGGCTGGCTGACAGGATCTCTTTTGGCTTCATATTAACCTTCACCTGGAGTCTGAAATGTCTGTGGGGGAATACGCATGATGTGCAAAATGATCTGTGCACATACTCTGTAACCGTGCTTGGCCCACTCTAAGACATTTCCGACCTAAGGATCTTAAACTCCAGTGTCTGCAGGTAGCGCAAAGCAAGGAGGTAAAATAGAAGAAACCAAAACATGCGGTGGGGTCCATGCATTTCAGTACGCTGTACACTTGCATAAGAAAGGAGAATTTTGATGCCACTGAGATTTTTTTTTTCTTTTTGTCTTTCTCAAATTCAGCTCTTGGACCTGTCTAGTAGATCTAGAAGGCTTGAACATGCGGCATTTGTGGAGACCTGGTGTCAAAGCACTGCTAAGAATCATTGAGGTGGTTGAAGCTAATTACCCTGAGACTTTGGGTCGTCTTCTAATCCTAAGAGCACCTCGAGTATTCCCAGTTCTTTGGACACTGGTATGTTTGTAATTCAAGGCATTCCTCAGCTCTTTCAGTACACTGCTGCACACTTGTAGTTTGTAAAAGCACTTTAGAAATCAGGCTTTAGAAGCAGGAAACGTTACCATTTGGAAACATCTCTTTCCTAGGATTCCTGGAATGGATTTAAAAACACTACCTAAGAACTTGCTTACATAGTTGGTTAATTTAACTTTATAGTGTGAACTTTGCATAACAAGGATGGTAACGCTTAATGTGATCAGATTCCTTCAAAATTGACTCAAGAAAATTGTGGGAGCCTAATCTATTCTGTTTTTCTTTGTTTGTAGGTTAGTCCATTCATTGATGACAACACTAGAAAGAAATTCCTTATTTATGCTGGAAATGACTACCAGGGTCCTGGGGGACTGCTGGATTACATCGATAAAGAAATTATCCCTGATTTTCTTGGTGGAGAGTGCATGGTATGAATATAAACTAGTGCATATAGCAACTTATTTGTGGTTTTTTTTATTCCCCTGCTCCTATAAACAAAGAAACCTAGAACCACAGAATGATTCCTAATGTAGTTTGGAGGCAGGAGCTATGATGTTGTTGGATTCTAGGCTTAGTGTTTTCTTCCGGATCCACTTTAAAAAGAGAAGTACAATACTTCTTTACAATGAATATCAAATAAGTTACCAAAGTAGCCAGGCATGGTTAAAAACTATCGTCTCTGTTACCTGTCAAGTTCAAGCAGACATGGTAGCACAGCACTGAGCAAAAGCTGTCACCATCAGCTAATCAGAAGAGTCTGTGTCACCTAGAAGAACTAACTGATACCGTAGGGAGCCCCAGGAAGTATGTGGCACATCTGCTAGCAGGGCTTAACAAACAGGCAGGTCTCCTAGCGCAATATGCGCATTGACCACAACAAACAAAAAAAATTGTTTTACTGCAGGATACTGTAATTTCTCAGTCCCTTGTCGTGTGCCTTAATAGCTGCTTTCTGCCTAGGCTCTGGGTGTCAGTCGAATCTGTTGTTTTAACATCTCAATGATACTGTAAGGTTTGTTTTCTCTGTAATGTTTTTGACAACACAGGCTCGCTGGTGTGACTGAGGTGTAGGAGTGCAACTCGGGCATTTTCTGGAGCCTCCATCACAGTAACACTTAGATGAATTTTTTTTCTGAACGCAGCTGTGTTAAAATACAATTTCAGGCTTGCTTTTTAAGCCCCTGTACACCTTCTAGATTAATTTCTGTACCACTCTTGAAAATTCATCTAGGTCTGTTCAAATATAGTCTCAAATTATAATGAAGTACTGTTAGACGTGTTGGAGTAGAGCATGTGTTTATCTTCAGTGGGCTGCTTTTTGCTGCAGCAGTAGCTTTCAGTGGTGAGTTTGTGCTATCTAATCTGGAGCTTGAGAAGCTGGCAAAATCCACTGCTTAAGTAAGCAAAAGTCAATGTTACCAGAAAACAGATTGCTACAATACTTCCTGCTGGTCACAGACAGTAATAGAGTCTCTTTCTCTTCTTTACTTCTGGATATTTGAACAAAAATGACTTCTCAAAGATCCTTTCAATTCTCTGTTGTAATTCAGTTATCAAACACTTCTACTGTGCCAAATACTTCTATGGAACCTATTCCTGATCAGATAGTTGTCTAACTTCATTACTAGAGACTTCTTAAAGATGATTGCTTGGGGAAGTTGTGTAATTGGTTCCAGTACTGAGCTGTCAAGACAGTTGTAACTTGAAAACTGTTACCTTCCTGACTGCAATATCCTTTTACCTGTTTGGAAACTTACTGTATCTCCCCACCATCCTTCGTCCTTAAATTTAGCTACCCCAGTTCTTTCAGGTCTCTGTAGGCTATATTTTTTAGACTGAGTCGCTATTGCCACTTTCCTCAGGATTCCTAAGTGGCTCACATCTTTCTTCAGTATAGGGCAGTACGAGTGATGACTATAGCGTTTGCACAGTCATTTTCTGTTGTGGTGGCTGTTGTGTATATACAAGATCTGTTCCTCTGGTGTCTAGTTCTTTAACCTCACCTAAACCAAATAATTGTAAAATACATGTATGTATGCATGATATACAAGCTATAAAATGACTTTCGAACTCTCTTCATATCTCATTCTTCAGAGCACTTGCTGAATGTGAGTTTTTGTTTCTGAGAGAGAGGGCATGCTCTGAGAGAGCATGACAGGGTGTGGATGTACGGAGGGGATGCTTCTTAATGGCTGTTTATGCTTTTAGTGTGAAGTACCAGAGGGTGGGCTGGTTCCCAAGTCCCTCTACCGGACAGCAGAAGAGTTGGAAAATGAAGACATAAAGCTTTGGACTGAAACAATCTACCAGTCTGCAAGTGTCTTCAAAGGAGCTCCGCATGAGGTACGGTTGCAGCCTACCCTTCTTTTCTTTCATCTCAGCCCTCTGCTCTGGACTCTGTCTCTTGAACTGAAAATGGTTTAGAACTTGATTATTTAGTTGCTGTGCTTCCACCTTGTTCTTCTGTAGTTCTGGTGCATAATGATGCTTTAGTAGCTGAAGTTTGTGACCGTTCCTGGTATCATCTTGTTGTCATTTAGAGCATATCACTGTTTTTCATTTTATTGAAAGCAGTGTCCTTCTAAGCAAAGACAAACGATATTCTCAAAGCTACTTGAGAGCTTCTGAAAGTCATGTCTTAAAATAAGGACACTCAATCAGGAGAGACTTTGTATCTGCACTGCCTAAATTAAGCCCAGCAACAAAACCTCTGGGTTTTGTCTCTTTTTCTGGTAAGAGTTTGTCTTTACTGAGGAAATTGCTATTGTCTAATATGACTTTTCTGTCTCAGGTTCTCATTCAGATTGTGGATGCCTCATCTGTGATCACATGGGATTTTGATGTGTGCAAGGGCGACATTGTTTTTAACATCTTCCATTCCAAAAGAGCCCCACAGCCTCCTAAAAAGGACTCCCTGGGAGCTCACAGTATTACATCTCCTGGTGGGAACAACATCCAGTTGATAGACAAAGTCTGGCAATTGGGGCGTGATTACAGTATGGTGGAGTCTCCCCTTATCTGCAAGGAAGGGGAGAGTGTGCAGGTAAGACCGCCGAATCCTCGTGTGGGAGCAGATGGAAAGCTAGCTCCAAAACTAGATGTTCTAATCCACAATTGTTACTGATGACTGAGTGGTGATTCAGCTCCAGACTGTCTGCTTGCTTTTGGCCGACATTTCAGCTTATGTTCCTAGCTGCATGCTGCAGGGAACAGGGATAGTATTTACATGGGATCTGCTGTGATGGGAGGTTGCATCAGGCTAATAGTGATTGAGATTGATCAGCAAGGAATATAGGGAAGCCACCTAGAATGTAGTGCACATCCAGAAAGTAGCAAGATGTGCTTTGTGCTGTAACTTTGACCGTTATTTTCTGAAGCAAACATCTGTGTTTGAAGAATACCATAGTGTCTTACCTCAGTAATGAGAGAAGTCTGGAAATTAAGAATGAGCTGCTGTGTGTTTGTCCCCCTAACAGGCACCTTAAGGAGCTCCCTATGGCCAAAGTTCCTGACTTTTTTTTATGGCATTAGCAACCTTTAATTACCAAGTTTGATATTCCATGCAGTATATTTACAATCACACTCTGCCATTGCTGTTCCTTTTGACTTGAAGTAAGAGTTGAACAGCCTTTGAAAAAGGAGCTGCTTAAGTTCCATGCAGCATATTTACAATCACACTCTGCCACTGCTATTCCTTTTGACTTGAAGAGTTGAACAGCCTTTGAAAAAGGAGCTGCTTAAGTCACCTGATTGGAAGCGTTAAACTGGAAATATGGGCAGTGACCTCTTGAACTGCACTTTCTGTTTCTGTGAGGCAGGAGCCTTGACTGCTCTTTTCAGTCTCAAAGGACAGCCATTAATGAAACTAAATGGAAGAAATGGATATTGTTTTAAACAAAACTTTGTTCTTTCAGTGTATTTAAATCCTAACCCCTTGACGCTGTCAAAAAGCGGGAGGAACCGCTGGTGTTCTATCATAACTTTTATAAGCATGCTGTCTGGGGAGAGTTGAACAGCACTGCCAGGTGGCTGAGGAGCTGAAATACTGGCATTGGGGAAAAAATTCTGGACATGTAGGCAATTTTTTAAGCTTGGAAAAAAAATTTTAAGCCTACAAATCCTTGTGTTAACAAAGTTAATTTTCAATTTTTGCTGTGGCTGCTCCCAGGGATCGCATGTGACCAGGTGGCCTGGCTTCTATATTCTCCAGTGGAAATTTCATAGCATGCCTGCCTGTGCTACAACCAACCTGCCTCGTGTGGATGATGTACTAGCATCTCTACAGGTCTCCTCTCACAAATGTAAAGTGATGTACTATACAGAAGTAATAGGATCTGAAGATTTCAGGTATGTCTGGCCAAGGTTCATGAAGGTCAGCTGATGTCAAACCTCTCTGATACTTAGAATATCAAGCCAGGGTCAAGTTCACTTAAATACAAGTAAATTGTGAGGACTTGTGTTTTCTTAGGCCTCACAAAAAAAAACCCACAAAAAAATTCAACCAGTACTGGCACTGGGGGCAACTAATGTATAATGAGGTAACTAATTAACCCCTTTTATAATCATCACTGGTCATTTTGCTTCACTTTGAAAGCATTGTGTGAGTTCTTAGGCTTGGCAGGTTGTCATGTAGAAATGGGTGCAACTCAAAATGGAATCGAGTCAGTTCAGTTGCCTGCCAGTTGATATACTTGACTGAAACTAGTTCTCAGTCTCTTCGAACGGCATGTTTTTTGCAAGAAGGTGTTTGGTGTCCCCATTATCTTATGTGGTGAGGCAGAAAAGCTTTTGAGTATCTCCACCAAAACCGTTCCACTACACTTCAGTGTGCAAATGAATACGATATAGATACATAGCAGAAATCAAAATCTTTGTATGTTCTGAAGCTTAAAACTACTTTGTTTTTTATTGCAGAGGATCTATGACCAGCCTTGAATCAAGCCACAGTGGATTCTCCCAGCTCAGTGCTGCCACCACCTCTTCTAGCCAGTCCCATTCCAGCTCCATGATTTCCAGGTAGTGCCACAACAGTTGAAAATCAAATGGATGAGATGGCTGGACCCTCGCCTGTGGCAGCTGACTGCAATACAGCATATTCAACGGGCAATTGCGCAAAAAAACCCCACCCCACAAAAGCCTTTTATAGATAGTAAAGTAGCTGTTTGAATTTTAAACTTAGTGGTTTTGGTCCTTGTTAGATCCAACAGCTTGTCTCTTAACTTTAACCCTTTTTTCCTAACTCAGCCATAAATATTTTTGCAAGTGTGCTTGCACAAATCCTAACTCTGAACACAAGGGCTCTCACTGAAAGGTAAAATAACCAGTGCATCAGTTAACAATACTTTTTTTAACTGTGTAAATGTTAAAAAGCAAAAAAGAGACAAACCCTACCAAAAATGCTCCACAGTGCATTAGAGATCAACTGCAAGTCTCCTGTCAGGACATTCCTTGCCATCTTAAGAAATCCCCTGTGATTCAGCGCTGCAAACTGTTCTCCCATTGCCATTGCCACTAAGTGATGTCCGAGACAAAGAAAAGCAGTTGCTGGATACTTGACTTTGTGAGTCCATTTTTTTCAAAGCATGCCCACGGAGCTGTGGCCAGGCTGTAAACACTAATACCTTTTGTATAAGCACATTGTGGGGGAATTCGAGCTCTGGGTCTTGATGGGTTAAAGCAATTCATTCTTTCCTTGGATTTGCGCTTGAAGCACTGCGGAGAGAGAGGCAGAGAGCAGGCTTTCCCTCGCTGTGTCACACTGGGCTGATCCAGAATTGATCTGAGGATTTGTTCCCAGCTCTGTGCTGGAGCTTCACTCCACTTCCTTAGTACACTCCACGTGAATTGATTTTACTGAGACTCTGTTCTTGTCAGGAACTTATGCAGAGCTTAAGCTTGCTTCTTAAATCAGTCTAAAGGAGGTATGGCTTACATCCTTCCTGTGCACTTTTCAGTCCCTCTTGCCTCCTATCCTTCCCTGCGTGTGTCAGAAATAGAGCGCTTTAGTTCTGAGCAGCGGAAGCTTTAGTGTAGGCAGGGAGCGCAGGGATCGTCACTCTAAATGATATAGTAGAAGACGCTCTAAGCGGTGCCTGCTCGACCATTTTCACTATTGCTACTGCCAGTGGTGAATGGCCACTTTGTATTTTGTCCCTATTCTACCCAGGCCCAAGCAATCCTACTCGAACTCTTTTTGTTAAAGTCTGTTCAGGTATTCTTCCACTTCGAGCAGTCTCTCCCACGCACAGCAAAAGGTACAAAAGGCTGAAGTGCTGAGGAAAGGGCTGTCAGCAGACAGCTACAGACCACACCTGGCAGTGGAGCAGAGAACATCTCAGTCTGAAATGCAGCAGGATTTGAATAGTTAGACCCTGCCTGGTCTTTCCTCACCCTCTTAGAGCTAAACTATCTATCCAGGCAAAGAGGAGCTCCTGTGCTGGCTGCAGTCCCTACTAGAAAGCTGGATAGGCTCTATTAAGTCTTGGGGAGGCAGCACTGTTTGTGGGTAAGCGGTAGAGGAGCTTGCGGAGGTCTTGCACTTTCAAAGCAGAACTCACTTAAGATACTGGATGCTCTGCCTGAGGAAAGCTGGTTCTGAACTCAGTATAAATCTTTTTTATGACTGCAAAGCTTCTGAGAGGCAGGTTACCAATGTCTAACTAGGAGCACCTCTCCTGCTGACCAGTTCTGGCTGTGGAATGTGGCAGACAGAGCTGAGGAAGTATTTTAGTAACAGATTTAGAGGTGCTGAGAGGCCAGACTCCTTAAACTGAACCAAACTGGTCTATTTTGTCTTTTTTGGACTTAGAAATTGAAGATGGAGGCTAGACTGTTACTTAGGCTGCCAAAGCATGCTGTTCCACGAGGCAGGCCACCGCTTTGGTGTCAAGCAGCTCCCCACCCAGAGTCTGCACAGCAGCCAGCCCCACGCTGTGGCTCTCGGGCTGCTCATCTGAGCTGTCTGCCGAGGAGGGACCCAGCTTGCTGAAGAGGTGGTTTGATTCTTGACATGCAGGAACCAGTATTCCCAGGCGCAGGGAGCTAGTGCAGCAGGAGGCACAGTGAGGTTAACTTAATGACACTCATGGCCCTTTGCAAATGCCACTGTCCGTTTACCAGGCTCTAAGGGTTGAAGATGGTCCCCTTTCTTTCTTTCTTTCTCTCTCTCTCTCTCTCTCTCTCAGATGGCGATTTTGCTGACAACTGTAAAGAAACTGCTTCATTCAACACTCCACATCTGTCCAGAGGTGTCTGGCTTTGTAGACCTTTTTGAGTTGCAGTCACTTTTCAAGTCTGAAGATCTGTATTTTTGTTTTTTCACTTGAGCTGGCTCAAAAGTGGCACTTTGGGTTTTTCCTGCTGTTAATCTTAACACATCTTTTAGAGCTCAAAGCACATGACAGCACAAACAGCTGGGGAGATAAAATTCCAGAAAAACAATAGTTAATCCTCCTCTAAGCAAAGTGCTGTGGCAATATGACTTGATCACTGCAGTCAGACTAATTAATTTCCCATACCCTGGTCTTTCTTTGTGTGATATTATTGCTCTTCTTCCTTCTCTCGGCCAATAACTCTTCTGTTGGCTTTTTTTCCTGTTATCAGTGTCCTTCTGCACTTTCCTGTCTGTACTCATGAACTGCATATCAAATTCTGTAAATGTTTTGTATACGTAATACCTCATTCTTGGTAATAAAATACAAATAGTCTTTAAAAGATTTTTTTATCGTTATCAATAAATGTGAACTGTTTGGAAAAAAGGGTCAGCCTCTTTATTTCATTCATCTGATGCAAAGCTTCCAGGTTACTTTATGTGCTGAATTCAAGTCTGCCAGGGCTGCTCTGGGGCAATGCTGTTACGGGGGACGCAGGAGGCGCTTCGGCTCTCTGCCACTGTGGAGGAGTTTCAGCAAAGCAGGCTGTCTTGGGGAGTAGAAACCTGAGCTGGTACAAGGCATGAGGAAATGTGGTTTTAGAAAGAAAAGGGCCTCTGCTGGGCACTTCCCTGTCACATAACAAAATCCTGTCTTCCCCACAGTGTACACATACACAGGTTTGGGTTTTTTACTAGTCTGTAAATACACAAAAGGAACAAAATACTGTGCTGAAAAAGTCTTCAGGTACCCCTAAAAAGAAAATGATTGCTTTCATGGGTTATATGATGACTTTATACTCTTTTATCACAGTTTGAAAGGGAGCTTCAACCTCAGCAGTTCAGCTGATTGCAGCAGCTTCCCTTGTGGAGTGTATTATGTGTATTATCTAAAAGGCTGGCACTGGCAAGCTTAGCACAGCATGGGTACAGATAAATGTCTCGCTCGCCCCTGGGCAGGCTGAAATGTGCCTGGCTGCCTGAACTAGCAAATGCAGTAAGTTTTCCACCTGCTTATTTCTTTTTACCCAGTGGCCTTGCCGTAGGCTTTCTGGCAGAATAAATGGCTGACTGTATCCCTAGGCTGAGCGTGTACTGTCCTGGGAAAACCCGAGTGGTCTTGGGGCAGGCACAGCTGCCTGGGCAATAAAACTGCCCCTAGATCCTGGTCTCTCCGGTCACACTGAGCCCTTGGGGCCTTGCCTCGGTGTGCTGGGCGGGAGCCGCTCTGCTCCCGGGGTGCAGTGTGGGCCTGGGGAGAGGGACTCTTCGTTAAAGGTGAAGGTTTGCCTGCACTGCCCCGTGTTTTAGTTTGGTGGATGCAGCTGTTGTGAGGGTTGGGTTTTTTTTAACTGAAATTTAATAATATAAAGGTACAATAACTTTTTCTTGTTCAAGAGTAAGCATGCTGATCTACGGAGCTGCCCATGCAGGGGTTTGATGCTGCCCACTTCCAGGGGTGAGCCAGCCATACGGTCTGGAGGAGATGGGCTCCTTGGCTGCCCCCGCCTCTGACGCTGCCTTGGTGTGAGGCTGAGACAATAACATTTGGGGAATTAAGATTTTTTTTTTTTGTATCAGTAGAAATAGACAAAGCTTTAGCTATTTTTAAAACAGGAGCCAATAAATGTCAGGCTATGGTTTTTCTAACCCCTGGAGTTGGAGCAGTGGCTGAAACATCCATTTATGGTTGGTCTTTCAGATTTTATCCAAGCTTTAAAGTTTCTAAAATGAGAATCTTTAACTATGGTTGTGGAGGTCTGTCAGCAAGACCAGATGGCTGCCTGACCTACTTCAAGTTTTAACATGTGGCCACTATTTTTATGCCAGCACATAATTATAATGGACTGGCTTACTGCTGCTCTGGACGTTACTAAGTACAAAAGCCCTTGAAAAGACACCGTATAAGGAGGTGGCGTTGGCCGTTCCGCTGTGCTGTGCCCAGGGAAGCAGGGGGGAAGCTGCCTTTCTGGGCCAATGCTCCTCTCTTGAAATGGCAATTAAAACTGAGAGCCTCAGAACTTACTTGAGCTGAGCAGGTGATAACGGTGCCTGCTCCGCCATGCAGCTCCCCTTGGCAAAGCATTGATCTGGTTGAATCGTGTATTTTGGTTTTGGGGGGTTTTTTGGTGGATTTTTTTTGAGACAAAGCAGAATACCTGGAAGAAATTTCACCTGCCCTTTTCCACCTGCCTCCCCTGCCAGCCCTCCCTGCTCCCCGCAAAGCCGAGGGCTCCCTGTTCTCCAGGCGTGAAACCCTGTTGTCCTTCTCCATTTGCAAATCTAGCTTGCCAACGAGCCTGTAAATTTTGTCACCCAAGGCGAAGGGTCCTGAACTGCCATTTCAAAGTCTCCCCGTGCATCCCTCCTGCTGGGGCAGGGGCTGGCGCTGGCTCACTGTCCGGCACCGCTGCCCGAATAGCAGCACATGCATTCCCTGCGGGAGCAGCCAGGACCGTTTGCTCTTCCCATCGCTTCGCAGGGTAGGCTAATTCTGGTGCTTGATGTAGGCAGACATGTTAAAATGAAGATGGCCCATCTAGCTTGCCAACGAGCCTGTAAATTCTCAGTCACCCAAGGCGAAGGGTCCTGAACTGCCATTTCAAAGTCTCCCCGTGCATCCCTCCTGCTGGGGCAGGGGCTGGCGCTGGCTCACTGTCCGGCACCGCTGCCCGAATAGCAGCACATGCATTCCCTGCGGGAGCAGCCAGGACCGTTTGCTCTTCCCATCGCTTCGCAGGGTAGGCTAATTCTGGTGCTTGATGTAGGCAGACATGTTAAAATGAAGATGGAAAAAAGACTTCTGTAATCCCTGCTAGCTCACAGACAGTGCAGGATGCACGCGGAGCCCTCACCTCCGTGTCGGTGCTGTGCTGCGGGTACCCGGTGCGTGCCGGGGCCAGCCTGGCACCCTCCTGCACCCCAGCTGCTTTGCTCCGAGCTCCTCGGGGGGCTGCATGGTGCCGGCAGCTTTGGAGGAAGGTGCAAGGCCAGCGCAGTGCACAGCAGCCAGGAAAGCTGCTTCCCAGGGCGGGGGCTGCTTAATGCCTCCGGGAGAGAAAAATCCTAAGCCTGAAGTGTTAGGTTTTGGCTGTCTTTCAAAAGTCATTAACATCCAGCACAATTCATGTTCTAAAAAATATTTGCCATCTCCCTTTTTTTAGGAAGGGGAGGAGAGAACTTACTGTATTTCGCTAACGCATGCTGTTGGAAGGAGTTTGGATGCTGGGAAATAAAAGGTCGGGATTTTCTAGCTTGTTTTTCTTTTCTTCCCTCCCCTGTGACCCCTGCTGAATTCATCCCACTTCATGCTGTAAGCCCTGGTCCCGCAGGTGGCACTCGGCAGCCGCAGGCCCGAGGCGAGCAGGGAAGGGACCCCGGTTTTGTGGCTGGTGCCGGGTCTGATTCAGCCCTCTCCCCCGCGCACGCTGGGGGCTGCGGAAACAGGGGCTAACGCTGGTCCGCTTCACAGCCCAGAAAAAGCCCCGAGGACCCTGCCCTGGCACCAGCACACATCCCTGGCGAGGGGCAGAGCTGAGCCTCCCCCAACCCTCCTCCTGGCCTAATAAACAAACAAATAAATAAATCTCAGGCTCTTCTCGGTGCTGACGGAGCCTTTCCTTGCTGCCGTGGGGTGACCTGAACGGGGCACTCCCCCCCTGGGATGGGCAGTCCGAGGGGAGTCCTGGCTCCCAAACCCCCCCAGGCAGGTCAGGCTTGGGATGCTGCTGTGACCCAGCACTGCCCCACACCTGAGGGTTGTGTTTTAAATTGTTTTAAAAAAAAAAGGGGGGGTAAGGAAAAAGGAGTTAATGTGTTACGTACACTTCACCCTGCCGCTACCCAGCACCAAAAAAGTGCAGGGCAGCCCCAGGCACCAGCTATTCCACCCACCCCCTCGGTTTACACACAACTGCTTTTCCTAATTGCATTTTGCGCAGGAAACATCCAACTGGTTGGTGAAGGGCGAGCGCAGGGTGGGACCCTGCGCGGCCCCAGACACCCCCCACAACCCGAGCTGTGCAGGGGAAGAGCTGCAGGGCAGGGAGCTCTCGCTTGCCTGATCTGAGACCCAGCACTGTGTAGCGTCCGTGGCTCAAGCAGGACGTCACCCCACAGCCTGGTGTCCCACGCTGACCCCTCGGACCCCCACATCGGGGTTACCGGTCCCCACGGCTGCCAGCTCCGGGGTGAGGCCGGCTGAGCCGGGCTCTGCTCTGCCCAGGCGCGATGCTGAGCCGGTGCCTGGGGGAGTCCAGCGTTACAGGCAGCCTCTGTACCCCCAAATACACCGCTGGCACTGCCGGGGGGGGCACCCTCCGGGGGGTTAAGGCACAAACCCAACCAGCCCAAGCCCGGTGTAGAAAACCCACGTACCAGGGGCAAAGGGCTGGGGGAGAAACCCACGAGTGGGGCAGCACGCAGGGCAGGGCGGGGGGGGGCCGGGGCTGTGCTGCTGCCCCAGGGGACAGGGCACAGAAATTGGGTGGCTGCAGCACAGCAAGGCGCTGGCAGAAACCCCACTAGATGGTGCCAGCAGCCCACGCACGGCCCACGGTGACTGGTGTCCCCGCTGCCAGGGGGCTTGGCGTGGGGTTGGGTCTGTCCTGCACCCCACTGGGCTCTGCCGTCCCACCAGCACCCCAAGGCACTGGTCCATACTGGGAGGGCTGAAAACAGGGCAGGCATCCCCTGCATAACCCCCTCCAGCAAAAGGAAAGCCTTTTGCAGGGAGCAGCCGCCTCTCTGGTCCCCGGACCCACAGGGCAGCAGGTCTGGGTCATCGCCCAGCCCCGTGGCCAGACCCTCACCCTGTGCGCTGTGCCCTGCGTGAGCCCCAAACCACCCGGCCCGAGACAAGAGGATGCTCGACTGTCCTTCAAGCATCAGCCTGTCTTTTGTTTTCCTCTCCTGCTACTAGGGATCTTCCAAAACAGTCATCATTTCACAAGAATATCGAGAAAGTTAATCAACATTGGAGAAAATCCTTGAGGAGCTGGTAAGAGAAATCCTATAGAAGTGAAAGAATATTCTGCTTATTGCTACGGCCCCAGTAAGAATTAGCCCACGAGCTGCAATGGGCTGTAACCAAACATTTAAGTTTAATTATGTGCAGGACTCCACCAGGGAAAGGGAGATGGAAAGAGGAACAGCACAGTGAAAAAGATGGGACCTGAAAATACAACGTTGTTCCTCACAAGAGTATCATAAACCGACCCAGGGCGGGTATCGGCCAGGGCCACCACACCGTGTAGTAAACTTTATGTCCCTCTTGCCCCATGGGACTGCAGGTGTGAGCATCGCTTCAGCTCCCACCCTGGGGCTTTGGGGACACAGGTAGGAGCTGGGCAGGGAACAGGGTCCCCGGCAGGAGCCATCATAGACCCTCTGCGGCTCTCCAGGGCCGCCTGCTCTGTCTCCAGCAGCAGTCACAAGCTGAAAAGGGCAAGAACAAGGTAAACGCATAAAATCCCCCCTCTGAGCCTGTCTGTGCTTGCATGCATTCACACCTGCAACATGTCCCCCCTCTCCCAAGTTGCTGGGCCCCTGCCCTGCCTCCCAGGGCACCCCTCAAGACCTCCTTCGGTCACTTATGCCCCCCGCCATCCTCCACGGGAGCCAGCACCTTCAATGGGCTGGATTCTGGAAATCAGAATTTGGCATAAATAGGGAAATCCAGGCTTTTGCCCATTCCCATGGCAAAGCAAGCACAGAGAGAGAGAAATGCATGAAGCAGTGAATGAATAAATACAAGGAAGCTGAGGGTACAACTGCATTTGGCTAAGGCAGCCGAGGACCAGGAGAAGTTGTTGTCGGGGCTCTCTTTGGCATGTGCATTTTGATAGTCCCTATAATAACACGACTGTGTGGTCCTTGTCCTTCCTTGTCCTTCTGGGGCTGCCTGCAGATCAGAAAAGGGGCAGCTGGCAGGAGGTAAGAGGAGGGTCAGGCAGGGGAAAGCCGGGTCCCAGGACACCCCCTTTTTAAGCATTAAAATGAATGCTTAAGTCCCAGTCATGAGGATCTCCAGGATCAGCCCTGAAGAGGTTAATTAGCACTCTTTCTAATAAATGAATTTCTATGCTTTATAGCAAGCAAAGCTGTTTAGCAGAGGCTGACCGGCCCGTGCCAATTAATGCTGGTTGAGTGTGCCGCCGAACCGTGTGCCCCTTGGCTAGTGCTACAGTTCCTGCGTGGTGACACATAATTATCAGCAATAAAGCAGCCCCCGAGCAGGGCCGGGTCTCTGGTTATTCTCAGCCCCGTGGCAGGAGCAGACATTGCTGGCACGAGGGCCGGCAGTTCGGATGTGCTCGTGTCCGCGCCGGTGCAAGACCAGGGCAGGCAGCAAATGGTGTCCTGGTTTGAAATGGATGGATTTAGCCCAGACTTGGCCGAAAAGAGCCCCAACCACCCCGTCCCTGGGTGCTGCCTGGGGTGTGCGCCTTCGTCTCAGCATCACCCCACTCCATAGCATTGACGCGCTGGGACCACAGCCCCTTCCCCCAGCACTTCTGCATCTGGTAGGGGGGAGCCCAGCTTGGAGGGACCCTGTGGGAAAGGGCTGCACCCTTTGCAACCCATCTGGGGGCGGGGGGGGGGGGGGA
>NW_008795314.1:1632249-1651388 GCF_000699145.1 Aptenodytes forsteri
CGCATTCGGGGGGGGGGGGGGGGGGAAGGCACTGACTCCCCCCTCCAAAATGCACCAGGTACCTTGGGGATGGAAACCCCCCCCCTCACCCTGGCAGGACTGGGGGCTCCCATGCCAGTGTGCCCGGCGGCAGCCACATGCAGATGTGCTCATGGGCAGGAGCAGGCAGGCGCTGGCCTCTCTCCCTTTCGGGCTCCTCTGGGTCCCCACACACATCCCTGGGGCCGGGCCACGGGGATGCGGGGACGTACCCACACAGGACGGTAGCACACTGGGTTTCAGTCTTGGTTTAGTCCTGACCTCCTTAAGGCAAGGATGCGACCGACCTGTGCAGCCACGCTGCTGCAGCCGTGCTGCACTTCATTACCTTGTGCATGCGAGTTAACCCAAAAAAAGAGCCTTGAAGGAACAGCAAAACAAATTTTTCTAAAGTTTTTTTGCCTTTGCAAAGTCATTTTTATTATTATAATATACTGCCTCTTCCTGGAGGTGCTGAAAGAGCAGCAAAGGGGCTGGAGGACTCTCAGGCGCAAAATGTGTTTGCCAGAGCAGGGAGGGCAGGACTCGCTCCTCTCCCCACGGCTGGCACAAGCACTGCCAGGTCCTGGCCAGGGGCTTTACCAGCCCTGGGGAGCGATGGGCAGGTCAGCGCTTCTGCCATTCCCTCTGGCCGGCTGGAGAGGCCAAACAGCACCAGCTTCTCTGACCACAGCCCCGCTCGAACCGCAGAGCCCATCTGCCGTGGCGGCGGCAGCCACACGCTACAGTAAATACGGCCGGTTAATTGATTGCTCTTGCTCCAGTGGATTTCCCTGAAATCCTTCATCGGTCGGTGATGGATCTGTTTCATAACAGCTCCCAGAAACCTTCTCCCATTGCAGCTTGTGTCAGCAGAGCATCACTGGGCTCACTCACATCCCGGCTGCGTGGTACAGCCCCTGCCTTGCTGCACTTCGCACACCGAAAGCCAGCAGCTCACTGGCACAGGGGGGGACAAGGGCTGCCCAGGGGGGCCAGGGACCCATGAGGACAAGGTTTCTAGACCAGGCTGTGGTGATGCCGCTCATGCTGCCCACCCCGGGCTCAGCACCCTACGTGGAGTCAACACAGCTGGGGTGGGTGGCCCTGCAGGACCGCAGCACCCGTCGCCACCCCAGACTGGACCAAGCAAAGCAGCCAGCAGGTATTTTTCTTACCAGACATGGGCCCCTTCGGGGGTGAAAGCTCCTGGGGCAGCCCTGGCCCTGGAGAGGGGCCAGCTGCAGATGGGGTCTCTGCGGGGCAGCCTCCTCTGCATGTTTTTTCCTAACAAAACCCTGTTTTCCTGAGCAAGGGAAAGGCCCGTCTCTCCATCAGACCATTTCCTCAGCCCCTCTGCAGCAATCTCGCCAAGGAGCTCGCTGTGTGCCTCTGCCTTTGTCTCTGAAGATGAAATAGACACAGTTGCATGACAACATTGATGCCCTGAGCCAGCTCTGGGCAGCCATGGACGCGGGTGTTTATTCGTCCTTCACAAGAATTTAACATGAAAAGAAGCAGGGGAGGATCGTGTGAGCTCTCCCCAGGGAGGGCTGGAGGGGGGATGGCTGCCTGGCACCGGCAGGAAGATGTCACCCCACTGCCAGCATCCACGGGCAGGGTCACAAGGCCCCTCCAGCCTGCCCAGTAACGCTCCCCAGATAACCCTACAGCAACCCAGGCGGCGGGGCAGAGCTGCCCTGGGCAGGGCAACCCTGCAGGCAGCGGGGCAGAGCTGCCAGCCCTGTCCCACCGCCCTGCTGCAGCCACCCGGGGCCCGGCGGGACCCTCAGCATCCGAGAAGCGCAGGAGCAGGCGCTGCTCCGCAGGCAGGCCAGGAGCTCCAGCTCTGCTTTGCACCATCCTCCTCCTCCTCGGAGCAGAGGGTTTGGGCCATGTGGAGCTCCCCAGTGCTGGCCAGCCTGCAGCAGCTGCAATGAGCAATTCTCTTTGAAGAAATTTAATGCTCTGCTGTGCCGCAGAGAGGAATAAGCCCGTTCTCCGCCCGCCTCTCTGGCTCTCTCCTGAGCCCTAGATGCTGCTGAGAGGAACTGCAAAGAACTGAGAAGAGGGAGGAATGGCAAATCCCGTCCCCTGGGACAAGGGGCCTCCCCAGGGTGAGGAGCAGCCTTCCTCCCCCCCCGGGATGAGGCAGGATCTTGCCCAGTGGAGGCTGGTGCTGCTGCCCAGGACTCATGCAGAGCAGCGGGAGGTTGGAGCTGGAGCATCCCAACCCCCAAGCACAGCCCAAGTGGTGGCCCTGTGGCTGGCACCCAGCGAGAGCAGCGGGCACCGTGCAGACCTGTCCCACGCTGGGATCAGGGTGGCCACGGGGAGCGCTGGTGTGAAGGCAGACACACCAGACTGGCCCAGTCACCCCTCCTGGCACTGTGGTGGTTGTCCTGCAGGACCTCCCACAGCAGGACACTCGGCAGCCACGTCTCCAGGCCCTTCCCCTGGGGGACCTGGAGAAGTGACACCAACCTGTGCAAGCAGGTATCCAAAACCCCATTGAAACGTGGGCCAAACCCCCATGGGACACACTCCTGCTGGGGGAGCCGTGGGGAGGGAACCCAGAGAGCGTGCCACAGGCAGTGCTGGGTCTTTGCCTCCTAAAATAGAAGAACAAAGGTTTTCAGGCTTAAAGGCTGCAATGCTATTCCATGTTGGCATTGCTTCGCCCTCTGAGATCACCCTCGCTGTGCGCTGGGGGTGGACAAGTGCGTGTGGGCGTGAGTTAGACCCATGGGGCACTGCTGGTGTGTGGCTCTGAAATAGCATCCTCGGGGATGGTGCTGGACCCCTCCCGGGGCAGTGGAGGAGCAGGGCTCTGCTGCGGGGGCCGGGGGCCGAGGTGGGATGGGGACTGTGCTGTGACTCGCAAGAAGCCTGGCACAGGACCCGATGCGGAACTGCAGGAGGAGGACGTGGGTGAATTAGCAAGGGGCTGGGAGAGCGGGTGAGAAGTAGGTCAGTGGGTAACACACAACACTGAGTTCTTAGAAAGCTGCTGCGGCTTCATGGCATGTCGGGGACCTGGCGGAGCCCGCAGCTGCCCCAGGGCTCTCCGTGGAGATCGGACAGGAGATGCAGTCATCCACTCCTCCAGCCCAGCCCCAACAGCAGCCCTAACCCACCCCTGGGGAGGAACCGCTGGGTTAAGAAACCAGTTCAAGGAGCCCATCAGGGATGAAGAGAAAGACTGTGGGGACCTGGAGTGACGTCTGGCACACACACATACCAACCTCCCCCAGGAGAGCCAGGCGAGCATGGAGATCCCGGGGCAGGCAGGGCCTCGGGGCTCTGAGTCAGGCCACCGACATCACAAGCTGCCAGCTCCTGCGATGCTGGCGGCACCCGAGAGCCCCCGCGGCGGCCGGGAGATGCTGCTGGGGTCAGTGCTCACTGGAAGAGGTTTGGGGACAGACGCTTGCAAGCAGGGACCCGGAGAGCTGAAACCCAGCAGGTGAAGGCAGAGCAAAGAGCAGAGCTGCTGCCTACGTCCCACAAGTTTCGGTCTCCTGGTTCAGGGAGGGCAAAGTCATAAATTTCGACTTGGGGAGAGACTTGCAAGCAGGGACCCGGAGAGCTGAAACCCAGCAGGTGAAGGCAGAGCAAAGAGCAGAGCTGCTGCCTACGTCCCACAAGTTTCGGTCTCCTGGTTCAGGGAGGGCAAAGTCATAAATTTCGACTGTCTGCAGCTCCATGGAAAGTGCTGCCAAAAAAAAAAGTGTTTTCAGCCCTGGAGCAAGTGCCTGGCTGAGGGCAGAGGGACATCGAAGCTGAACAAGTGCCACGTTGCAGCAGGGGTGCTCAGTGGCAAATTTAAGCCCCCTGACAATGCGAGTGTTTTTCCTAACCTCCTGCAGCCCCTCTTTGCAAGGAGCTTTGCAAGGAAGTTTCTTAATGCCTTCTAAACTGCAGGCTTCCAGGGGCTCACGCAGCAAAGCACCATCAGCCCCAGAGCAGCATCCCTCCCTGGGCAGAGCAGTCCTCTCCAGTCCCAAGCTACCTTAGCTGTGCTGGATGGGAGAGGCCACAAGCCATGTCTTCAAACATGAGCTTTACAAAGTGCCTGTAGCCGGAGTGGGCTTTAAACAAGCCAGGATGGAGCAGGCTGCAGCTAGAAGTGGCTAGAAGCTCGCAGGAGGACATCCCTGCAGCCCGTTCTCAGCAGGGTGCTTTACCCAAAGGCAGCTCAGCGCTGGCGCCGTGGCTTTGCAAACACTTTTTTTTTTTGCAAACACTCTGCACGAACACGGCCATGTGTGTGCAAACACTATTCCCCCCATTCACAGGTGAACACAGCCCTGAAGGACACACTTATCTGAGTCCACCTGAGGGTAGGAGCAGACGCCAGCACTTGTCCGAGGCTCACCATGCAACCGTGCCCCCCCCCGACACCGGGGCACACGTACCGTGCCATCTGGAGCGTGACATGGTGGCAGCAAATCCAATTCGTGCGGCAGCAGGGCCAGAGAAATGCCAAACACATCTGGCCATGGCAGGTCGCCCTGCACCGCTGGCACTTGTCATACGGATCTAGGACAAACCCTCGCCTTTGTTTTCTCCTGTTTGGGCATCACGAGTGTCCTGGGCTTCGTAGGACGGCAGCTCGGGAACATTAACTCACCGTAGGGTTATTTTGTCTTCATGCTAAACTCTTCCTGGAGATGTCAGCTGCCAGAACATGTCATCTATGCTTCACGGCGCTGCCTTAGCGTGTGACAAGAAACAGCATCCTTGAAGGAAGGGCTCAATCTGGATGGTTCCACACAAACAAGTGCGAGCTGGGCTGGGCTGAGCTGGTCACTCGGGGTGACTCTGAAGGGGCCAGGGATGTCCGTGGAGGTGGCCGTGGTGGTGGGGACATGCTGTGAGCTGTCCTGAAACAGCCTCAGTCACTGGGAGGTGCTCCCGAGTCCAAAGGCAAGACCCGGGCTGTCACAGCTCTGCGTCAGACCCGGCAAGTGCGGTGGGATGCTGGTTTCTAGTGAGTCATGGCACATCGCCCTGGGAAATCGGAGGTTACAGGAGTTAACCGGGTTGCTGCTCTCCTTGCAGCGGGCAGGCAGGAATGGCAGAGTCAGCAGGGCTTTTGGAAATGAAATCGTGGGGTGTTTCTGGCAGCTACAGGTTAGTGTGCTCATGGGGCTCCTCCTCCCCATCCATCCTGGGAAAATGCTTCACCAGTGTGAGCCTGCCTGCAGAGACCGGCAGCCCGCTCCGCAGCCCCTATTTCCTGGCGTTTGCCTCTCAGAGCCGGGGCAGGTTTCCCCACCGGTGCTGGCGCTGGGTGCGGATCAGGCCCGGGGGGACCAGTGCAGCGCTGCTCCAGCAGATCACCCTCCGCTCCCCGCCTCAGGTCGGAGCGATGCCACATGTGCTCTCTCCTGCCGTGCCCTATGGCGGGATGGAGAGCAAGGGCTGGTTAAATAAACACGCTTGTCTCTTACCCCTGAGCTTGCAGCAGCCCCAAATCCCCTCTCCCTGGGCTCAGGCAGGATTGGTCCCAGTCTCACAGCTTTTAAAGAAAGTTTCAAAGCGTAGGTCAAGAGGATTGCTCCCTTCTGGATGTTTGGTCCTCTGATAATGGCAAAGGTTCGTGCTTCTGTCAAGCACCGAAGGAGGGATGCTGCACAGCCCAGCAACGCTACTGCCCGCAAAGTGCCCCTGTTCCTGCTTTGCTGCAGCGGTCCAGCTCAGGACCCTTTGTGCCCCTCTGGAGCTTTCTAGAGAGCAGGGAAGGGATGCAAGTTTGGTGGATAATTAATTGCACAGATTAACTTGTACCTGGCAGCGGCCACGGTGCAAGTAAGACGGGTCTGAGCACCAAGGTACCAGTGAGCAGCTCCCCAGGAGGACAAAGTGCATTTGCACGCTCACGCACAGCAGTGCATGGCGTTTGGGAGCACCTCAGAGGCGTTTGGGTGCTTTCCTCTAGGTGTCCACAGCCCGGCTGGACCTCCGGCTGGAGAAGACCCCATGCAGGGTGAGCAGCACCGTGCAAGGGAGCAGGCTGCAGCCCTGCCTGGGGCCCAGCCCTGGCTGGCAGCCCCCGGGGACGTGTCTCCGCTGCAGCCCAGGTGGACAGTTGACAATTTGCAGCTTTGCACTTTTATCTTCACCTTTAAAGAAGCTGCTCTGTGAGCAGGGAACACAGTAGCGCTTTGCCTTCCTTGACTCAGTTTGCCTTGTTAAAAAAATAAATAAATAAATAAATAAAATCTCACTTCTCTTCCCCTTGCAGCTGCTCCTGCAGAGTTTTTAGCAACACTCAGTGTTGCCTGCAGCACTCAGCCAGAGGGATGGAGCCAAGGAAGTGGAGCTGTGGATTGAAGGCTGGGACTTTTTTCCTTCCCACGTCCCTGCTGTGAAATGAAAAGGAACTTGGCCAGCATCAGCACAACAAGCCACATCCATCAGCTCTGGTTAAATATGGACAATTGTTTCGAGTGTTATTGGAAGGGAGGGAGAGAAACACATGAGCATGCACACAGGTCATTGCACAAGGAAAATAAAGCCAGTCGGTTGCTGCAGGAGGTCCTGCCTGACCCACGGGGCGAGCGTGGCCCCACTTGGGAGATGTGAAGAGGTCTTCAAATCCTGGTGTTATATCAGCATCCCCTCCCCTCCAGGTGCCACTGGAGTTACACTGGCCTTGATAAAAATGAGACCTGATTTTGAGCATAAAGCAGCTGCACGGGGTATCTTACCACTGCCAGCTCAACTCTGCTTCACGCTGATGCCAGAGGAGGCTGATGGAACTGAAGTGCACGTTGTTCCCCATCTTCAAAACCACTGAAGAGCCACAGAGCTCTGCTCAGGCACTCGGGAGCAGCTCTGATGCCAGGAGACACCACGGCTCACAGCCGTGCCCTCTGGCCCTGCAGGGAGGGGGAGCCCCGAGCCCCCCCTTTCCCCACCGGACCCCCCCGTGTCAGCGCGTGCAATGTCCCCTGCCCTCCACTCCCTTCTTGCAAATGTGCTTTTGGGTTCTTTGTCTTTTATTCCCAGAGCATCACTCCTCCTGGCTTAGCTGGCAGTCTCCGTCCCGCTGGGGACAGTCCCCAGTGCCCCTGCTCATACAGGGACGCAGCCGCCCCATTAACCACCACGAGAGGGGCCTTTTCTTGTTTGCAGCTGGTTTACAGGTGGCCAGGGTGTTCTGCAAACCGGAGACACGGCAAGGCTCGTCCTTCGGGGCAGGGCAGAGTCCCACGACAGCAGACTCCAGCCGCAGGCAGCGAGGGGAAGGTGCCATTTCACGGCTCACCGACACCGGTTTGCTTCTTTTGAAACAAGAACAACTTGGGGAAACCGACAGAGCTCAAGGGCTGGGTGGACACCAGAAGTTTGGAGAGCAACACCAAGCCGGGCACGCAGGAGCTCAGTGGGATGGTGCCCCTGGGCTGAACAGGGACGGCTGGCGCTGATACTCACTGACAGAAAATATGGTTTAAAAATGAGATGTCCTGACAGGCTGCGGTTGCGCTGGAGCCCCCAGCGCAGTCTGCAGAGCGGAGACAGCGGCTGCTCAAGCAGCGCTGTCAGGAGCTCTTACGGTGATGCCAGCTTCGGCGAGAGGCTGGCCAGGGAGTGGGGATGGTGAGTGGGGTGGTAGGCGGAGGTTTCTTCCTCTGAACCCAAAAGGGGCAGGAGGAGAGGTTTTGGGGGAAGCCAGAACAAAATGCTGAGGCTCAACAGCTGAAGGTTGCAGCCAAGGAGCTGCAGCCCTTGGTCACCGGTCCCCCAGCTCGCAGGACGCCGGGGCAGGGGACACGCAGCCCACACTGTGGGACCTGGCACGTTCAGAGGGAACATCAAGCTCCCTTGTCAAATGAATGGAAACCTCATTTTTTTTCAACCTTACTTTCTGATACCTCCATCCTTTGCACATGCCCTGAAAAGGAAGGAGCAGTTTGACCATAAACATGGCTACGGCAAAGATCAGCTCAGATCTCGGACAATGCTGAGGTCGCTTTTTCCCCGTGATATAAAGGTTTATTTTGTTATTTAAGGACAAGGGGTCACTGGGGAAAGGGTAGAGGACCGCGGCACTGAAAGCCCAAGGAGTCAAGGCCATACAGTTAGCAGGGAACGGGCCTTCATGGGCAGTGACAGGCAGCTTCCCGCAGGCAGGCGGGCAGCATCACTGGGGGATGTTTACAACATGACATTTTCATGCACTCTGAAAGAAAGAAAAAAAAGCGGTTGGTTTTCAGGGTGAGAGCGTCATGTCTGCCTGCCTTTGCACGGGGGCATGATGCAGAGATCTGCTCGCATTAAGACACGGGTCAGGAGAGGCACCGCTGCAAACGTCGCTCGGGGACTAGAGCGGCAGCCCGGCTGCCTGGGATCCGAGGATAGACTGCAACAGCAGCCTCGGTGGCAGCCTGGGAGAGAGGGGCCGTGGCCCCAGCCCGAGCTTCAAGAGCACCCTGGATGGGTGAAGGCAGGCAGGGGGGTTTGGTCCGGCTCCATGGCAAGCTGGCGGGGCACCCATGGAAACCCCCCTCTGTGCTCCCATCTCCCGAGTCTGGGGTCTCGGGCATCTCCTGCCAGCGTCAGACCCTGCTGCACCCGACCTTGTGCTAATGCTGTGGATCCGCTGAAGGTGCCATCTCCCTTCTGACGCTGCCACAAGAAGCCATATATCCACTCCCGACTCCCCAAAGCCCTTCAGTCATCCCTCGGAGGTGCCAGGCTTTCTCTGAGCTTCAGAGTTGCTCCTCTCTTCACTCCACATCTAAGATTCTTGGACAATGGCAGGACCCTACGCTGTATTTCAGGGGTGTTCTTACCCGATTCTGCCATTTTTCTCCTGGAAATACCTTACCTGTGCATGCTAGGACATGTATCAGTCATCCAGAGGTGCACTGCGAGATATGCCCCTGCAAGCCCTGCCCCAGTGAATGCTATTACGCTTTGTACCATTTCTTTTTATCCCTCTCTTACGTTCAGCCCCACTGGTCTGTCAGCATCCCTGTCCCCCCCCTCTCTGCTCCTGGCCCCTCTCCCTGCCCTTCCCCACCTGCACCCTGAACCCAGAACAGCAAGACCGGTCTTGATTTGGGGCTTTCATGCCTACAGTAGCATCAGCAATACAGCTGAGAGCCTCCCATCGCTGCCCGGACTGATTTATTTGCAGCGGCCAAGGGTGAATGGAGAAAGCGTGCATGGGGATGGTCACAGCATCCTCCCTGTCCCCAGCCCTCCCACCCATTGCCCCGTGTGGAGGAGGCTCAGTCCCATGCGGAGGAGGTTCGAGGTTCAAGGTTCAGCCCCACGTGGAGGAGGCTCGTGGAGGAGGCTCAGTCCCGTGCGGAGGAGTTTCAAGGTTCAGCCCCACGTGGAGGAGGCTCAGCCCCGCTCGGAGCAGCGTGGGGGAAACCGGCTGCTCAATGTACCTTGTAACACCCCATCAGTTGACCGGCTGCTGGCTTTACTGGCCCTCAAAGTGGATCAGCGCTAATATGAAGCCATATGCTTGTGTCTAGAGAGGTTGACACGTGCCGGGGCTGGGTTTCCCTCCTCGATGCCACCGCAGTGGGCAAAGCTGGGCAGAGCTGGGCACTGGGACCACCAGGACCGCTGCAGCCTGCCGAGGAAGGGGCCGGGCTGGACCCCTGCTCCCGCATGGCACCTCGGGGCTGCAGAGACACACACCTGCGACCCCGGCATCACACATTTCATCTCCTGATGACCTGAGAGCATTGCCGCAGAGAGTGTCACCTCATGTCACCCGAGGAAAAGCCGTGTCGCTGGCCCTAAGAGAGGCGAGCTTTTCGCTCCAGCTAATAATCCTGGCCAGGGCAAGATAAGAGATGCTATAGAAACTCCTCCAAGCTGGAGAACAGCTGCGGTAAATCCCTTTAGTCCTCAGCAAGACATTTGTTTACAGGGAGACTAGATTTTATTACCCGGGGTTGTCTAGTACAGGCTGTTCGTGGGCTCCCTGCCCGCCCCCCCGCAGCGCCGGCACTGGCGCCGGTCCCTCGGCCCCCTCGGCGGGGGGGTACGGGGGCTGCGGCAGGAAACGGGGCCTTGGGTCAAGGTGGGTTTTCAAACCCGAGATGACCTCTTTTGGAAGAGGTCGGTCATCTGGAGGAGGGATGAGCTGGGGAGCGTCTGTGCCAGGGTCAGCTTCCCCTTGCCCCCCTGCCCAAGACCAGCTGCCGCGGCCGTGCCACCGGGGCCGAGCACCCTCTCTGATGGCTGCGCGTGTGACATTGGTTTCCATGAGCCCAGCCGCGGGTTGGATCAGCCCCATCCCCAGGGAGGGTCCCATCCCCTCAGGCAGGGCATGCCACGAGGATGCCCTCGGTCCCCCCAGAGCAGTTCGCGATGCCAGCAGGGATCTCCTCCCCCCCTCCTCCACCGGCACTGGAGGACCCCCACGTGGAGGAGGCTCAGCCCCGCTCGGAGCAGGGAGGACCCCCCCCCGCTCTCCTCCCCTCTCCCCACTGACGCCCAGCCCGGGGCTATGGGCAAACCTCAGCCCTCACCTCTTGCAACCAAGTCCTGCCTCGTGCCGCCTTGCAGTTACAGCCTTTAATTAAGCCATTAACCCCATCTGGCATTGGGGGTCACCAGGCGGCAGGGAGGCAGCGGAGCAGGAGACAGGCTTGGCGTGACCCTCTCTGGGGCTGGTCACCCCCATGTGGCCCCCAAAATGGGGCTGAGCCGCAGGCGTTCCCTGCTCAGGGTGGCACGTACCCCGCGGCAGCCCCGCCGGCGCCGGGAACAGGATCTGTCCAGTGACACGCTGTTCCAGACAGAGGAGGCATGGAGCACCACGTATGGCTAATCCATCTATGCATCGGGGAGGGCTGCGGCTCCCCTCTCAAGTGGGGGCGGAAGGTATAGCGGTTCAGATTTCTCCTCTCACCTGTCGCTAAATCAAAGGCCATTTGGATTTAATCTCCGGGAGAGGCAGGTTTAACCCTCTCCTGTGCGCCGGGGTGAGGACCTGCCTCGCTGACCTCTGATACAGGGGGGCAGAGAGGCAGCTCGCTGCCAACCCTCTCCTCCCCTCTCCCATTTTTGCCTGGTCTCTCATCCAGGGCTCATCCCGGGTGGGAGAAGCGATGCTTCACCTTGCGAGGCTGTTGCCCGGCCACTGCCTGCGGTGATGGGCAGCAGCTGGGGACACGCCGCTCGGCAGGGACGGTCTCGCTGGGGTTTCTCATTACTGACTGCTTCCTTCTCACCTTCTCAGCTGGAACGCCAGAAAGCCCTGCTGGAAACGCAGCCGCTCTCACGTACACCATGAATTTAACCATGGGCAGAAACAGGCAGCAGAGGCCCAAGCGGGTGGCGTGGGGTGGAAGCATCCCGTGGGCATGGGCTGCCTTCGCTGCCTCTGTGTCCTGTTATGGGGTGCAAAGGCACGGGGTGCTAGGGCATCAGGCACCCCACTGCAGGAGTCAGCCATGTATGAGCTCCATCAGCTTCCAGAAGCTGTCCCAGACTCATGGAAATGCGTCATGGTGCTGCAAAATATTTGCCACCACCTTTATAATGATGCTTCACTGCCTGCGAGCAATGGGCAAGGCACACCGCTCCCGTCAGCTAGGAAAGCATTTCACCCCGCGTGTGACCGTGCGGTGCTGATCTGCTCACTGGGCAGCGCAGGTTACTGGGGCACCGCGTCCGGGACTGGAGCAATGCCCAACACCGGCTGCTCCAGCGCTGTGCCAGAGAACATTGCTCCCGGTTTCCTTGGCAGCCACCGTCCCCCTCTGAATCGTGACAGCTGAGCGTTGAGATACGAGCTCCCCGAAAACACATCCAGATGCAGCACGGGCTGTTCCTGAAGTTTGCAAACTTGCATCTCAGCGCTGCAGCGGAGCCGTGTCCGGCAGCGGAGCTGGGGAGCACTCGGCCGGTGGGAAAGGTTCGCGTCCTCTTTTGGGTTCCCCCTCACACAATCACTTTAAGGCACCAACCATAAGGCTTGCTAGTGAAATAAAAATGAAGGTTTGTAAAAGATGCTGCAAAACTTGGAAGAACATTAGGACCTTTTTTTGGGAGAGCTCAGCTCACACCCCTCCAGCAGAGGAGCTCCGTCGCTCCCAGGCAGCTGCGTGGGCTGGTTCAGGAAGAGAAGAGGCACCACAGTGTCCCACGTCCCGGGCTGCAGACAATAGTGGGAGGGGAGCGTGTTACTTGTGCAGAGCCCAGAGTTCCTCCCGTGCCAAGTGCTGTTGGCTTTTTCCAGGAGCGGGGGGTCCAACTCCCTTCTCTGCCCTCGTCCCTGTGCCTCCCCTGGTCCCTGCCTCTGCTGCTGCTGCTCCCCAGCTCTCCCCCGCCAGCACATGGTGAGAAGCAGCAGCGTACATACCGTTTTCCAGTGTTCTGCCCCAAACTGCCCCTTCCTGACTGCTGAAGGCTGCCCAGCCCATGGGGGCTGCGCTCAGGCAGGGGCTGGCTGGCGTTTCAAGCTCAGCTCGCTGGCTCTGCCTGTGCCCCAGCACCAGCTGGGACCTTGGGGACCGTCCCTCACCTCCCCCCGGGGTATCCCACCACTCCGCGGCTGTTGGCCCTGCAGAGTGTTGGCTTTGGGGTAAGGATGACCAAGAACCCTCTTGTCGCACGTCTCCAAGCGCCCCTTGCTCCAGAGCTGCCTGTGAATGCCGGCTGTGGGGCTCCACCTGCCCCAAACCCACTCCCCAGCTCATTCGTGCCCCATCCCAGCTCCTTCCCATCACTGCTGTCGTCCCTTCGTCCTTCCTCCCGCTGCCTGCACTCCTCCCTGCCAGCAGCTCAGGGCTCTTTTCCCTCCCTTGCGGGCAGGTCACTGCCTCCCTCCCTCCCTCCTTCCTTGGGGCGTCACGGTCCCCTCTCCCGCAGGTGCACGCTCCGGCTCAGCCCTGGCAGAGGCTTTGCCCCCACCGCGCTCCAGTCCCCACGGGTGCAGCACGTGCCCTCGGTGCAGGATCCATCACTCCACCTCAGTTACAGGAGCCAGATCCTGGCAGCTCCCGCAGCCCTACTGAAGCCAAGAACCATCTCGGCGGGTCCCCACGGACCGATGCACGGCGTGGCGGGATGCAGGGCTTTCCTATAGGACTCAGCCATGAGTGCCCATAAAGGTCCCATGAATCTTTCCCTGGGGAAAACACAGGCTGAAATAATTGGGTTTTTTTATAATACCTGACCCAAGCTGGCTGGCCAAGCCCTCCTTGAAAAATACAGTGTTTAGGCACATCATTCTGGGCACAAAAAGCTGCAGTGGAAAACAAGTCGCTGGTTTCTTCTCTGGTTTCTTCCCTTCCCTGCACACAGCCCCCCTGCGCTTTGCTTTCCCTGCTGTCAGTGGACATAAGCTAATATGGAACGAGATATTCATGCAAAAGGCCTTTGGAAATATTCATTGCTCATCTCTTAACAAGATTACTCCTGAAATCCTCCATTGCTCTGAGGGAGATTTAAAACCTTTCAGGCTCTCAGTAACCATAGCAGCACAGATGTGAAAACTAAGGGGAGACAACTGATGTGAAAAAGCATTGGGGATGTACAGACAGGCTGTGTGCGACTGCAGCGCCAAGGCAGGGGAGCTTCTTACCTGCAACACGTTTCTTTGTCTAACACAGCCAGGGCTGGCCCTTCACCCTGGCCAGGCCACGCAGGACACATCTACTCTTTGCAGAAATGACTCAAACTGCAGACAGCGGTAGTGATGTGACCCGGTGCTGGCTCCCACGGCACCACGGTCACCTTCCTGGCCGCAATTTGGGAAACCCTCCAAGGCTGGCGTTGCTGCTCGGCGTTTCCCAGCGGCTCCGTCCCTGCAGGGTGCCAGCAATAATGGGGATGGTTTAGAGCCAGGATGGGGTGTTTGGAGACCGGGGTCCCCATTCCCTCCTGTCATGGGTTCCTCCTTCACCTTGGGCACCATTTCTGCACCTGTAAGAGAGACGCTGGGTGTTGTGAGGTTGAACAGATCCATGTTTTGAGGCCCTTTGGAATGAAATACTGGGAAAGCGAGCAGTGGTGAGGGCATCGCACAGGCCCCCGGCACCTCCCGAGGGCTGGCTGAGCCCTGCGGAGCTTCGCCATAGCTGGCTGGGAGGAACCGCGGGAAACCCCTTTCATCTCCTCTCTTGAAAACCTCTGTCACTGTATCTATCTAAGCACAAAGCAGCATTAACCAAATTCTTTTCTATTAAAAAAAAAAAGAAGGTTTTTGGCTTTAAACAGCTTCCAAAACAGGGGTTAGATTACTTGCCATGCCCTGCTTCCTCACCATCTTCAGTTCTTCATTTCCACCCATGTTGATGGCATGCCAGGCACCAAAACGCGATCACTGCTTCGTTCACGTGCCTAAACCCAGCACCCTCTGCTTATCCACCCCTTCTCCTGGTTTTTGGCCCGCCGAGGTCCTATGGCCATGCCATCACATCTTCTGTGTCCTCAGCTCCTTCTAACTCCTGGGGCTCAGTCCTTGGCATCGCCTTTGGGCTCTCCTCACGGCCCAGTAAGTCTCTCCAGAAAGAGCTTCATGTTGGCGAGTGAAGGTGCATCACCAGATGGTGCAAAACCCCACAGGGTGCCATGGTGTACTCCGTAATTTTGGACACCAGTCCCATTGCCAGTCCGGTTAGGGAGCCAACCTCCCCCTTCTCCCAGAGCAGGCTGAGCCGAGGATAGGACTCTGCTCGCCCCAGTGCAATCTCTTGGCTCTCCTCATGACAGGGAAAGCTCTTAAGATGGCTAAACTGTAACGATAATTGGGGAATTAAGAGGCAGGAATAATTCTTGTGAAAAGGGCTTTTGAAATCAACAGAATATATTCATCCAGAACGAAACGCTGAAACTGGTACTTTGCTATGGAAAGAAAACAAACTGCATTAAAACTACAAAAACTAGTCCAAAGCTAGAAAAAAAACACACACGCACAAATTTAGGATAAAAACTTATTTTAGTTTTTGAGCAAGTTCCCTTTGTATTTGCACTTTGCATAAATCAGCTTCTGAAACAACTCTAGCACGGCATAGGGAAGGCAACTGCTGAGGAAACCCACCCAGACGGGCAACATGCACCTCTATGAGCAAACGATCATCACCTTCCAGAGGTGATGCCCATCCATGCGGAGACGGGGAGCGACACACACCCCGCCTCTCCGCCCAATAAGTCAACCAACCGTTCTGGGTCACAGTTTTGCTGAATCCGGGTCACGACCAGCGTTCCTACCCACGACTGCTCGGCATCTGCTCATGGAGATCGCAATGCATCGTTTTTAGGGAGATTTTATTTTCCCCTCAGGTTAAGCATTTCATAAAATCACACAATAACTGACAGCTGAACGTGGAGGTTATGACGCACGGGTTTCAGGGAGATCTTGTTTTTCTCCTCAGGTCAAATATTTCATAGGCTTACGGAAGAGTTGGGCATGTTTGCAGCAACCCCATCTGCAAACAAGTCCCTGGCCCCAGATAAGTGCAAGAATCGCTGCGGGTGACCAGCCAGCCCCTGCCACGTCCGGCCGTGAGCCACCCAACAGGTGGGGGACCCCCCCCTGCTGCCAGCAAGCCCACGCCAAGAAACACACATTAATCTCCAGGGAGGACAAAAGGGCAGGACGGCTCGCGCAGCGTGACGGCTGTGATGCTGCCGGCTCCCCGGCGCTACCGGCAGCAGCAGCGGGCGATGCAAGTGCAATGTGCAACGTAGCGCGGTGCTCTCCAGGGCTGGAGTGGCTTTCCAGGGCTGAGCTCCGCGGATTGGCCCGGAGCACCCGGCTCTCCTCCCTCCCTGCCCTCCCTCCTTCAGCACCCTCAACCCACGGAGATTGGACAGCCTGGTGCCACATGGCAGAGAGGAACCAGGATAAAAGATGAGCTGGACTTGGGGACTGTAGCGTCCGCAGCAGAACAGCCGGGAGAAGTTTGCAGGGAGGTGGCACCAAACTTTGCCGGCTGCACCGAGCCGGTGCAGGGGAGGACGGACGGACAGACGGACGCCGGGGCTGCGGCCACCCAGGACACCCGTGCGGTGAGCGCCAGCTGCGGAGCATCCCGTCCCCTCTGCGCCCAGCCATGTCCCTGGTGGTGAAGGAGAAGAACCACGTGCGGTTGGTCTTCTTGGGTGCCGCCGGCGTGGGCAAGACAGCCCTCATCCGCCGCTTCCTGATGGACACCTTCGAGCCCAAGCACCGGCGCACGGTGGAGGAGCTGCACAGCAAAGAGTACGAGGTGAGCGGGGCCACGGTCAAGGTGGAAATCCTGGACACCAGCGGCAGCTACTCCTTCCCGGCCATGAGGAAGCTCTCGATCCAGAACAGCGATGCTTTCGCCCTGGTCTACGCCGTAGATGACGCCGAGTCCTTCGAGAGCGTCAAGAGCCTGCGGGAGGAGATCCTGGAGGTGAAGGAAGACAAGTTCCCTCCCATCGTGGTGGTCGGCAACAAGGCGGAGAGCGGCAGCGAGCGGCAGGTGCCGGCGGAGGACGCCCTGTCACTGGTGGAGCTGGACTGGAACAGCCGCTTCGTGGAGACGTCGGCCAAGGACAATGAGAACGTCCTGGAGGTCTTCAGGGAGCTGCTGCAGCAAGCCAACCTGCCCAGCCGGCTCAGCCCAGCGCTCTGCAAGAGGAGGGAGACGTTGCCCAAGGAGCAGGTGTTGAGGCCTCCCATGAACAAGACCAACAGCTGCTCGGTGTGCTGAGCCGGCCACCCGGGGCCGGGAGGAAGGTGCCGGCAGCCGCGGCACCAGCTGGAAAACTCAGGTGGGCTGGGTGGGGAGAGGCGCTGAGGAAGGCGCCGGCAGCAGCGGCACCGGCTGGAAAACTCAGGTGGGCTGGGTGGGGAGAGGCGCTGCCTCAGCCAAAACCAACCCTGCTGCCTCCCACCCCTTCCCTCCTCTTCCCCACCCAGCCTGCCGGGACCGGTGAGAGTTGGAGATGACAAGGAGGAGGGACTTGGAAGGGATGCTGGTTGCTGGAAGGGCACGGGGAGAGGGCGAGTTCCCAAAAAGGCAGGAGGCGTACCTGGGAACCCGCCGTCGGTCAGCCAGCATGTTGCATCTGTGCCATGGCGAGCTTGCAGGCAGGCAGGCAGGCAGGCAGGCAGGCAGCTCCTCGCGTGCTAGGAAAGGGGGACAAACAACGGGTCTTTGGCTGCATGCATCAGAGGGCAGACACGGGCATCTGTGCAGCTGCATGGCACCCGCCGGTGCCGCTCTCCCGGGTCTTGTTCGGGTCCTGTGTCCACCTCACCCCAAGCACTTGCACGTACAACCTCCTGGCGCAGCTATGGTTACAACGACAGATCCAGTGTCCAAAGTAGTTTTGATTAGGTACCTTGGGTAGGCGCCTAGAGCATGCGACAGGGCAGCCTATGCATCTCTTTGGTTTTCTCTTTTCTCTTTTTGTTTTGTGTTTTTTTTTTTCTACGCATATCCAATAAATGCGTTGTTGCAAAGTGGAGCTGGAAAATGTCTGGGTTTCTTTCTCCTGTACTTCAAATGGTGCAGTGCCTGATATCAGTGGTTTATGCCTGGACCCCTTATCACTGCGTTTCCTTTCCCTCCTCCATGCTCCATCCTTATCTCGAGCGTCCTGGCACCGGTGGAGCCTCCCCAGCTCTCCAGCCTCCCCTGGCAGCGTCAGGACATTTGGTGTTATGATTTTCCTGACAATTTAACCACTGAAGTTTTTACCAAGCATGAGCAACTAAAAATAAAACGGCTCTTCTCACGTCCAAGTACAGAAAAGAACGACAGCCATTAAAAGACTGCTGATCCACTGAAATAAAAACCATAAACACATTAAAAGGAGTGGGAGAAGAGCACACAAGGGCAGTATTTACTGTGCTTTAGCATGCACTGCACTGCTTTACTCTCCCCTCCTGCAGCCCATCCTTGCTGCAACGAGCATTTAACCTGCTCAGCAGCCACACAAACACAATAAATAAAGATATTAAAGCTTGGGGGATTAAAGAGTCGTCCACCCTGGTCCGGACCCAAGGGTACTGGGCAATTTGGGGTTCCCAGCTTTCAGAAGCCCAGCCCCACAGCACGGTGTGCCCCTGCCCAGCCCAGATGGGCAGGCTGACGCAGGATCGCACCCAGTGATCCCAGCCCCTTCCCGACCCGGACAGAGGAGGACAAGGTGCCGGCAGGGAGAGATCAGCCTCCCCGTGGACCTCCCTCGCTGGGGCACCCCACTGCCACGTCCCCCCCCCGCGGGCACTGGCTCAATGACAGCGACCTCCGGGCAGGTGAAATCCTCCTCCCGGAGCCCGGTGCAGGATGAGGCCAGGGGGCAGACAGTGGGGAGGGCAGGCAGGCTCCAGCAAGACCCACGGCTGCCGGCCGGGGGTGTGGGGGGGTGGTCGGGGTGCCCTCACCGCTCTCCGGCTCACAGCCACGTACCTCGTGCTGCCACCGCGACGCTCTGCGAAGGCGTGCGGCCGCTCCTCGCCCAGCGCCTCGGGGACACGGGGAGCAGCTCAGGGCAGAGCCATTTCCTGGGGAAAACGGGGCTCCTGTCTGGAGGGAACGAAATACGAAGAAAGTTCACTTTCGGCAGCTGGCCCAAGGTGGTGGCACCCTGCCTGCGGCAGGGATGGGCATGACGGATGCAGCCACAGGTAATGCTGCACCTTGGCTGTACCCATCACCCGAGCCGCTCCGCCGCGGCTGGATGGGGACGGGGCTGACCCTGCCGGCGCTGCCCACACTCGGCCCTGACCAGGGGTGACCTGGCTGCGGTGAGGCACCTCCTGGCCGGTGCAGGGATTCCCGCCTCCATGACCCGGCCTCTCGCAAATTAGCCAGTCCTGCAGGAGTTTCACAACTTGCAGAGAGTTTTTTTTTTTTTTTATTCGTTTTAGAGCAGGGTTATGCTAGAGTCAGGAGCACTAAGCTTTTTGGTTTACAGTATTATGCTAAAAGCAGAAGAACAGCTCTTTGCAGTGTAAAATTAGGAAGCTGGGATGAGCAAGGCTGCCTGCCAGCCCCCTCCTGCGCAGCGCTTCCTGCGTGTTTTGATCCACGATATGGACTGGAAACAGCTCCTTATGCCTGGGGTGTCCCAACAGCCTTCCCAGGCTCAAGCTGGCAGAGGCCCCCCCCTGGAGCCACCGCCGGGAGAGGCTCCCCTGTGCCCCCCCCCGT
>NW_008795314.1:1652900-1655679 GCF_000699145.1 Aptenodytes forsteri
TGCAGAGAGTTCTTTTTTTTTTTTATTCGTTTTAGAGCAGGGTTATGCTAGAGTCAGGAGCACTAAGCTTTTTGGTTTACAGTATTATGCTAAAAGCAGAAGAACAGCTCTTTGCAGTGTAAAATTAGGAAGCTGGGATGAGCAAGGCTGCCTGCCAGCCCCCTCCTGCGCAGCGCTTCCTGCGTGTTTTGATCCACGATATGGACTGGAAACAGCTCCTTATGCCTGGGGTGTCCCAACAGCCTTCCCAGGCTCAAGCTGGCAGAGGCCCCCCCCTGCAGCCACCGCCGGGAGAGGCTCCCCTGTGCCCGCCGCCGGCTTCCTCGGGCAGACCAATAACCCCCGGGTGCTTCAGGACCTCTGCTCCCAGCCAGCCCCGGCCCAAGACCTGTGGGTGCAGAGATGCTGACCTAGATGCTGGAGCTGCAGCAGATGCAGAGACTGAGATGCTGGAGCTGTAGAAGATGCAGAAACTGAGATGCTGAAGCTGCAGGGACCCTCTTGCCCTGGCGGGGGCCCCCCCGCCACGTGCCCCTACAGGACTGGGCTCCAGCAATGAGGGGAGCCGCTGGAGGAGCTCACCCAGCAGCACATGCCACACGCCCAATGCCCGGCTGTGTTATACAGCACACAAACACACCCCGTGCTGGCTCCCGGCTCTACCAGTGGTGGTGGTGGTGGTGGGGTGTCCCCCCCCTCCCCCAAGCACCCGCAGCTCCGCCCAGCCCTTCTGCCCCTCACCTGCAAAACCCCGCTCTGGGGCATTGCGGGCTTGGGATTTCTTTTGCAACACTCACATGAAATCCTGTTGCACGGGGCTGCTTAGCCGGGGTTACGTACAGCTGCCTCACTTGGACGTTGGGGTTAGCAAGCTTTGGCTATGCAGGGATGTGGTATGGAAGCTGGGGTTAGCAAGCATTTGCCACACAGGGACTCTGCCAGGACAAGAATCTTTTAGATGTCTTCTCCCCATGGCTCCGTGCAGGATGCAGGGCAAGGGAGAGCAGCCAGGAGCCTCAGCCCGTGCCAACCTGCAAGGCACCACGTTTCGCTGCAGAAAAGTTGTAGAATAGCTGTAATATCAAAATGCAAATAAAGCAGTGTGGTAAGAGCCCCTGGTGCCTGTCCCAGAGGAGTGATCTGTGCCAGACACAGTGTTGTCCTCCAAGGCGGTGTGAGCCCTACCCCGGTTTCTGCCTGTGCGCATCGGTGTGCTGGGGCTCAAGCAGTGCTTCTGCAACAGAGCAGGGCAAGAAGTGACCTGACTGCAAATGTGCTGAGTGAGGTTAAAAATAAGCAGGTCCCGTGCCTCATGGCCTGAGATGTGGGTGCACAACCTGTCTTTGGCCCCTGTTTTAGCAGAAAAATGCAGCTAAGGGCACTCCCGGGGTAGCTGGGTCACGTCAGGGCGGTAAAGCCATCCTGAGGGCTAGAGCTGGCTTGGTACCTACATGTGCCTCTGTACAATGTGATGTGGTGAAGAACTAAACACCTGCAGCTCATTTTCTTTCAACAAGTGGCAACAAGTGAAATGGCTTTTCTTTCCCAGACACTGCTCACAGCTACTGAACACATCTGCAGCCGAGTCTGGGAGACAGCAGGCGAGCACAGACAGAGCGTGTGATCGACGTGTGCAAACATCCCGCAGCCACACACCTAATGAGAGGAGCAAACTTTGCCCTTCCTTCTGCTTCCCCTGCCAGGAGGAGAGGGCAGCTGGGGCAGATGCTTCATGCTGAGGCTTCAGGGGAAAGCCTGGGGAAAGCAGGATCCAGCCAAACATCCATCCAGGTCCCCCTGGCTCAGCTCTGCCCTGAAGCGCTTGGTTGTCCCCAGCAGAGCTGTGGGGACAGAGACGTTAACTGTAACCCCGGGCACTCGCAGCCTGGGGCACTTCTCTGCAGGTCAGGGGAACAGCAGATGGAAGAGGCTCTCGCTTCCAGAGCAGCTGCTCGAAACCCTCCAGTGCACAGACGATCCAGCATGTAGAGGGGAGGATGCCCGTGACGATAGCCCGGGGGCAATCAGGGCCTGCCGGTGGCTGAAGGGCTGTCGTCTCTGTTAGCTGTGCACTGGAGGCTGCTGTAACGCCCCGGGGCACAGGGCCCAGGGAAAAGCCTCGGTCTCCAGTGAGCCACACACAGGAACGACAGCACGACACTGCTGTGCCTGGGATGGCATCTGAGGCAGCAGCAGCAGTGCTCAGTCTCCCGATCCCACCTCTGGGATTGGAGAGGTTTCATTGCACGGGTCCTCTTAATTAATTAGCTGTCGTTTAAGCTTGAGTTGGTTTTTCATAGCTGGGATGTTATGTCCACGTGCAGAGGGGCCCTGGTACTGGGAAGGGAGGTGTTCTGCTGGGCGCTACAGCATGGGCGGACAGTGGGACAGTGGGACAGTGGGATGAGGACATGGGGGTCCCTGCCCCTGTGGGTGACCATGGACAAGCTGCTCTCACTTCACAGGGCTGCTCTGTAAATCACAACCCCTCGGAAGCAGCAAGGTCTGTGCCGGGACACACACCACTTCTCAGCGCTACACTGGCTGGTGCTGAGGTCTCTGGTGCTGCTTTTCTACAAAAAACATTGCAGTGAACTCGACCCATCCACGTGCAGAACCAAGGCCCACTCTTTCCATCCCCAAAACACCAGAAAGATCCTGAACGTCTTTCCATCGCAACTCTTTTCTTTCCCTTCCCTCTGCCTCCCCCTTCCCCCAGTTGGCCCATTTTACTCCAGACTTGCCTCCAGAGCAGACGCCAGCCCTGTCCCCCACGCTC
>NW_008795314.1:1655885-1713407 GCF_000699145.1 Aptenodytes forsteri
GGGGGGCATCAGCTCGAGACCGTGATGTGCCTAATTGGTGCTGGCTGCTGCAGTTTGCTCAGGTCTTGATTGATGTAAAGACGTGGCACAAACACTTAAACCAAGGACACCGAATGAGAAAGCAAAACATTTTAAACCAAAAAGCAGCACTTACTCGTTGAGGATATAATTAGCTGTATTTGTCTTTAGGGCCTTTCACCAAGCGAGGCTCAGCACCGGGGAAAACAAGCCGACGCGCTAAGTGCTCTGGAAAGAGCAAACCTGCTGCCCTCACATCACATGAACCCGCGAACCCCGTCAGGGCTCTCCCAGCCGGTCCTACAGCGGGGCCGGACCCGGCGGCGTGGCTGGGGTTCAGCCGGCCCCGCGCTGGGCGCTGGCTGCGGCATCCTCAGTATCGCACCCTGCAAGAGCAGCACCCTCCCGTGGTTCTCGGTCTAACAAAGGCATCTACAGGACACGGCGCCCGCTTTCCTCGCTCACCCACGGCTCGCTCTGTGCTTGCGGTGAAGGCAGTTCGGTGCGGCGCAGCCCCTCACCCCTTGCTCCGGCGGTTTGCGCTCTCTACGGTACAACAGCCCTCCGGCAACGCAGAAAGCCTCTTTCACCAACATGCAACACAAACTTAACCTGAAATTGCTTCCAAGCAAGGAACTTTTGAAAATGCATGGACCAATTCAAGCCACTTTTGGGAGGAGAGCCTCCCCCCGCACGCGAGCGTGACCCCCGGTGCCGTCCCTGCGGCACACACCGAGTTACTGCCGCAAACAAGCGGGAGGAGCGTGTCGAAGCCCTCTGCAAACACTCCTGCCCGACGGGCTGCTGGCATCGCAGCAGCCCGAAAGAACGGGAGGCCCCGGGGGGCCCCGGGAGGCCCCGCTGCCCGGGGCGGAGGGGCAGCGGCTCTGCCGGCACCGGGGGCCCGGAGCCGGGGACGGGGCTGCTCCCCCCCCCCGCCGGTGCGTGAAAGTGGGAATTACAGCCGAGGACATTTTGTAAAAGGAAAGGGCTTGCTCCCATTTCCTACCGCAAGGAAGGCTGTAACGTTTGAAAAGCGATTTAAGGCGGCCCCCCAAGTTTTTCACGAGGTGGGAGGGGACAGACGGGACGAGCATTGCTTCTGCTCCTCAGGGCTCCCAGATAATGCACTTTTTATTTTGACCTGATGCACAACAAACACACGGGAATGTGGGCAAGACCAGCTAATACTTGTTTTGATTGCTAGCCAAGGGACTGGGAATTGCTCATTAGAACGGTTCTGAAAAGAGGACTTGCCTGGGCTTTAGGCAGAGCGTCCAGCTGTTTCTGAGAAGAAATTTCAGGACGTGGAACTGTGTATATGAGAGAAAAATGTTAGTCTGCAACACTTGGAAAGCACACGGTTGGGCAGCGTAAATATCACTCTTCCTATGAACTCTTCGGGGTGCCCAGTGCTCGTTTGCAGCCGGATAACCACCAACCCCCCTGCAGAACGTGCAGGTCCGATGCAGATTTCTCTCCCAGACAGAACAGATTGCAAGAGCTCAGGGATCTGCATGCTGCAGGACTTGAAGCATTTGCAAAGAGGATTTACAGTACTTTACCTTTTAATTGACAGCTCAGCTGACAGGTGATAAGCGTGCAGAACTTTGCTCGATACAAAGGCTTTTCAAAATCAAAAGCCTCCATTTCGGAGCCTAAACTAGTCCGTAAACACCTGAGTTTGTGCCCTGCTTCTTTCCAGTGCTGAGTATCCAGGCAGCCTTCAGGAAAGACAACGTAAGCTCCTGAATGCTCATACCTTAATAAAACAGGGCTGCTTGTCCAGACAGGCAAAGGGAGGAGAAGTGGGGTTTGTTCTGCTGACACAAAGTCGTGCCACAAGCGGTGAAATGGCAGTGCCTCTCCCCGCCCAGCCTCGGAAAGGCAGACTGGTGCCAAAGGAGCCGGGCAGAGGCCGGGTGGGCCAGCAGCATCTCCAAAAAAGCAGGAATCTCCACTCTGCCCGGTGGAGCTCTTCATTACAGCTCCGTCCATCCCCATCAAGGCTCTGGCCCTCCATCACAGGGCGGCAGAATCCAGTGTTGCCTGTGCTGGTAGAAGCCCCGACGTGCCTTGTGTTACAACCTTGTAACCGGTGGGGAGAAGCTGAGGTGCCGATAAGCCGTTTCCTTGTTTTGCAGACCATGAACTTCTGGCCTCTGCCGTAATGCACAGTAAAAGGCTGGATAAATCCTCTAACTTGGTTATTTCTTTTCTCTCATAAAGCACAGAAGCTGGACACACAACTGATGCCTCTGTGGTCCTACCACTGACTATGAAAACAGCAAAGCACTTTTAAGAATGCATCAATCACCTGTTATGCCAGGTGGAATACTGCCACTTGAATGCCCCGTATGGACAAGAACACTAAGAATAACCCCATTTGGAAAATGTGGTATTTGGCCTCCTAGCCTTGTTGAAGGTCCAAGTGGAAAAGGAGACTTCTTCAACCATTTCCCTCTAGGCTCGCTTCAGAAAAGTTTCCCTTTCTTCTCAGCTAGAGATGGTGCCCCACAGTGGTAAATCTCCAGTGTCTTAGAATTCTATAAAACAGATTAAAACATCAGTGTTTGAACTATAACGCGGTAAAGATCACCGTCTTTACTTGGAGGTGTCTATACCAGAAGACGTGATCTCTCACCTACGTACTGGATCCCATTATTTTTGGATACTTTCTCTTCCTTTCCTTCTTCCTCCTGTCCCCCACCTAAGGACACAAGCAAAACTTACATTTTACTTACACGCTGCCCTAAATTTCATGCTATGAGGGTTTAGTGCTTTGTGCTTAATCTGCATTTGAAAAAATAATGTTCTGCTGCAAAGTATTAAGCTTTATTCTGCATCAACCCCGGTTTTAGTCTGTGCTTGAAAGCAACACCAAGGGTGTCCGAGGCCCCGTGCCGGGCTGGAGTCCCTGGTTCGCTTTGCTGGTCCCGAGCGCTCCACTTCACTTCTTCCAGCTGTGTTTCAGAAAAGCCCCAGGAAAAGGTATTTCTCCAAGATGCTGAAGCACCCTGGGGGAATGATTTTGAAACTGCTTCCAACTACGCTCCCATCCAGGTTATTGTGCGACCCGTAATTCACAAACTAAGAGGCAGCAAAAGCTTAAAAAGCAGTTCAGGGAGACAGCACCAAAACATGTAGTAACCGTGCCGACGAGCGAGAAATAAAGGATATTGGACTAATACGGTAAGTTGGACATAGCTTTAGAACCACCTTACTACGTGCTCTTGTTTACATATTGATGCTATAAAGAAAACCGTCGCTGAGCCAGAGCTATCAGGGAAAACTGATTTGTTGGGGGGTTTTTTTGGTGCAATTTCTAGCTATTTCAGAAATGAAACTCGCCAACAAATCAACTAGATCCTCGTACGCTTCCTTCTAGCCCTGTCCCTGGGCTCTCCGCCCTCCTCACCAGCTTGCCTTTTCACCTGCTGCATCCCACCTTTGATGCTGCACTCAGACATGCTGGGAAAGGGCAACTCTCCCCATCCCGGTAGGTTTTTGGAAACTATTCGGCAATAAAAGGTAATCAAGAGCTATTTGCCAATTACCACTCTTCCTACAAGCTGTTCCTTCTCAACGCATGACCATCCCAGAAAAGAGAGGCGAGGGCTGCTTAGCTATGGGGACCAATGTCTGTCCTCTCCTACGTATTTCAGGTATTTTATGCTTGTGCTGAATGAATGAAATCCCACTGAGCACAGGGATTGTGTTTCTAAGTAGGCAACCTATATGCTTCACGCTGGTAGAACTTGCAATTCGTTACCTGCAGAATGATCATCTCCTCTGCCTTTAAGAAGTTTCCTGTAGGGAGAGAAGAGTTGGGAAGCAGACAGACACATGCCAAGCCAGAAAAGAGAGGCGAGGGCTGCTTAGCTATGGGGACCAATGTCTGTCCTCTCCTACGTATTTCAGGTATTTTATGCTTGTGCTGAATGAATGAAATCCCACTGAGCACAGGGATTGTGTTTCTAAGTAGGCAACCTATATGCTTCACGCTGGTAGAACTTGCAATTCGTTACCTGCAGAATGATCATCTCCTCTGCCTTTAAGAAGTTTCCTGTAGGGGAGAGAAGGTTGGGAAGCAGACAGACACATGCCAAGAAAAGGCAGAAAAAGTGGGTCCCACTGGAAATCAGATAAAAAAATGAAAAATCTGATTTTTCCTGCTGCTGTGGGGTAGGGCCAGTAACACATAATTGTAAACCGTGAATGCCAAAACAAGGAGACGTACTGTAGACACGGAAAGAGAATTTGCTCCTTTCCAACACCGTCCGTCAACAGGTCTTTAGTCTGCTTGAATACATTTTTTCAGTATAAATGGAGTCAAGATTAAGATAAATTAAGTGGGCAAAGGATCCAGGAGATAAAACTACAGAGAAATTGTAGAGGAATCTGCCAGAGTTTTGAATATTATCAAGTCCACTCCCCTGAACAAAACGGAACATTTAAAACAATAAACTATTTAATGAACTCAGGACAGACTGTAGGCAGCTAGCAGGTGGGGGGGGGAGATTTCTCATCAAGAGTCAGCAGCCTCACAGCTAGTTCAAGGCAAGCCACCTTTACTACTAATAATATTTATTGAAAGCAAAGCAATCTTCCAGCTTATTGTGTTTGATAACATTTTAATAACCCTGAAATCATGACTGCACTGGGACCACGTTTTCATCAGAGAAAATTTACAAGCAACTCGTTTCCAATGCATCTGACAGTAAAAAACAAACACCGGGGGCACACACAGGACAAAGTGTCATATTCATTTCTAATGAAACATTTTCATTAGAGAGAAGAAAACGGTGGGAGCGCGAGGGATTTAAAATGGTCAACTTGACTGTCTTTGCACAGGCTGGACTGGCCGTTAGAGGATGGAGTCTGGCAACTTGCAGGAAGCAATAGTTAACCTGAGAGATTGGGTGTATCCGCTGGAGGAAGACACCTAGACCCCACTAGAACATGGGCACGTTAGTAGTCCGTCCTCCCTCAGGAAAGCTACAATGTGGATGAGTGTTGGAGGTGCCTCTCCCAAATTCCAAGAGCACACGTGTTATTACTGGAAGAGACCCCTTGGGAACGAGGGGGAATGTGAGAGGACAAAAGTTGGGCTGCTCTCGTAGACGTTAAGGTTTCACGGGTACGTTACCGCCTTCGAAGCAACGCAAGGACCTGGGTAAAACAGTCCAAGAGACCTGCAGGGAGCTAAAATCGTCCTGTGTGGTCCGTGGACGGGCCCATGGCCTCCTTCGAATTCCCGCTAACGATAACATCGTGAATCAGAGACATTTCCAGACATTTACGGAGCTGTTGTTTACCTTGGGGTTTTGCGGGGAACGCGGGGTACGCCAGGCATCCGTACAGTTTACATACAGAGTTCGTTTGAGCTCGATATCCTATTTTTCAGAACTCCCCTTCCCTGAAACTGGCTATGCAGGACTTGAGCAGAGATTGTACATTCAGCATCAATACAGTGATACAATTAGTACACCTGTCATTTGTACAATGCGTGAACTCTAACAGACATTTAGCAGCAGTTCATATACAACGTTAGGAGATGATCCTACAGGTCACCATGGCAATCTTTGATCTGGTATCATAGGTATGCTCCACACTATAGCTGCCCATAACCCAAATCCTAAAGGGTTTTTCAATTCCATTTCCAGACTCTTCCAACTCCAATAATTCTTAACATATACAGATATCCATATACATTTTTAATTAAAATGCTCCTTCACATACACAATCATATATTGAATTATCAAGAACAATAATATATTTTTGGAGCAGAATAGCAAAATGATCTGCTCTGCCAGTGCCACCCACAAACTAGACAAGTAACTAAGAAGAAGTTTGACAGTTTCAGACCACTTAGGAAAGAGAAACTCTCTCGGCCTAAAGACAGGGGAGCCATGCAGTGAAAGTGCTATGGAGGATACAGTAAATGCAATATACAGAAAAACAGAAATCGTTAAAAATGTTTTCTTGTAAAGATTCTGGAGCCATAAGGAGAATCCTTCTAATCAGGAGCTATCTTTACAATTTCAGAAATACCGGATAGCATTAAAGCAGAAAAAGAACATGGCATGGAAAATAAAAAGAGCTATGCAAAACCTAAAAGATCGATTTTGGCCAAAAGCTGCGTTTCTTTTAATATACCAGGGTGGATACTAAATTTTAACAGTGCATCTGATCCACAAAAAGCCATCTCTGCCAACCTTATGGAAGACAAAAGCTCTCGTTAGCCAAAACATCCGACTCCATAACGGACGTTGATGTCTAGGCAAACAAAACCCAGGGACGCTGAAACTGAAAGCCCTCCTTGCTAAGGAGAAACCCAAACAAAATACAGGCCGAACAAAAAACCAAGGAAGGAGAAGAGAAGGCGACTCTCTTCTGAGAGTTTCATTACAAACATCTGGAAGAGAAAAAAAAAAAAAAACCAGGAGACGGGAGGGGAAGCAGTTCACAGTAAAAAACAACCGTGGCAACAGCTGTGCAACTTTGGGGCAGTATCGGCAACTAAATTAGCAGAACAGGCTTCCGACTGGGTATTTTAGCTAATTAAGTAACAAAAATTACCCCCAAATCTAGGTTTGTTAATTTTTAACTGTATCGTATCTGCCAGCAAGCTGCAAACTCTCAAGAGCCGCTTGGGTCCCTCCAGCCCCACGGGTCTGTCTTATTAAATGTACAGTTTATGGCAGAGTAGCCGGTAATCCTGGTGACAGGAAGGATGGGCTACAGTCGCAGCGCAGGTGTTGTTGTTCAAGGCTGTGAACTGCTTTCTTATTAATCCAGTTCTTCACATTAGGTTTTTTCCCCCTTTCAAATGGCTTAGTGGAACGAGTTCTACTGTACAAACTCGTAACCGCTGGAGACCTGGGGCCAGACCTGCCGTAAATCACACTTTCAGTACGAATCACCTCAATGCCACCAAGAGGTGAAGAACTGGTTTTATGGAGGTGGGAGGAGAACATAAGCTCAGCTTTAGACAAGGGAGACGGAGCAAGTTTGGGTCCCTCCACAAACCTTCTGTGATTCGCCTCCTATGCCTAGCGTTAGCCACTGTAAATATCTCCCTTCACTTCAAAACCTGAAAGGCCAAACATGAAAATATTGTGGCGTTTCTACCCTATTTTATTTACGGGCTATTTGCCCATCTCATAAAATGTAGCGGAACTGGCAATTTAGAGCTAGAGACATCCAGGCCCAGAACACGGGAGGCTACGGGGTGACTGAATGGCAGAGCTAGAGAGGAGCCTTCAGCCTCGCAGTATCCAAAGTGTTCACAATTCATCTACTGTATTACTAAAGACATGAATAAATGAGGAAAACATAATTCTAACAAAAAAATGATTGCTGCTTTTTACGCAGCACTCTTTTGGATGCGATATGCAAAGCGTTCATGATACAAGCTTACGAGAATGCCATCACCAACAAGCACAGATCCAAAGTGTGTGACTACACTTACAGGAGCGATTTGCCTGGCTGTACACTTAATTCTCATTAGTATTGAAAGAGTTAAACTTCTTCCATGAAATACCTTAACAGATTTAACAGTATTTTTTTATTTTAGTATCCCCTGCATAAAAGAAAAATACACATTATTTGAAAAGCCAAGAAAAAACTGCAATTTATTAAGTTTCAAAGAATCTTCGTACTCTTGAAAGCAACTTTCGGTGCATGTTCTTTAACAATCACATTCTATGAGGAGAATAAACATTAAAAGCCACAATTGTTGTTTTTTTTTAATCTCAGAGTTACAGACATCTTTAATTCAAAAGGAAAGGCAAAAAAAAAAAAAGCCCCAAAACAAAAACCCACCCCCCAAACCCTTAAACAGAAGTTTTCATTCCCAATTTTAAAATATCAGGAGTTTTTCTACAACTCAATGCTAAACTTCAGCATGGAAAATTGTATGTAAACATACACATACACACATACATATTTTATATAAGAGTGTGTGTGTATATATATAAAATATATATGTAGGAGGCGTGTAATGGCAATGAGATGCAATTACTCTGAGGAAAGGTTATTCAGCTAAATACACTACTAAAACTTGAGAAAAAAACAAGTCTTGAACCCAGTTTGTGCATAGTTCATGATCCTCTATAAAACCAGCTTTTGTTAATTTGCAATCTTGCAGGACCCTTTAAATCTGATAACAATGTTCATATAATTTTTAAAACATACTTGAAGTGTATGTTATTCCATTGTCTTTCTTCCTTTCAAAACAATCAAAAACATTGATCTTTTTTTAAACATAAAGCGATTTTTTAATATATAAAGCACTCTTCAAACATCTATTTCTTTTGAGTCCATTATTTGGTAAATATGTAACTGCTACACATTAGATTAGGTATTTTCTTCTTTCTTACTGTCTTTTTTTTATTTTATTGTTTTTTAATAATATCTTCAGTGCTAGGAGTTGGGTTTTAAAAATACATGAAATGGTGTGGAGTTGCTCCTCGGGAAACCCGGCTTTCCTGAGACATCTTCCACCATGTGCAAGATAGTGATCACAAAGTTTTCGCCACTTTGACGAAGAGGAGGAAAACAACAAAAATAGTACACAGCAATGGCCAAAGAAAAGAATAATACAACAACACTGTTCAATCCCAGAGCTCTGAAGTAGCATATCTTCATTCTGAAAATAGTTTTCTTTACGATGGAAGTCTTTTTTTTTTTTTTTTCTTTTTTTTAATTCCTTTTTTATTTTAAAGTTTGAAGGAGAAAAAAAGGTCTGTAAACAGGTGGGAGCCAAAACTCCTGGCTCCTCCAAAAGCAGTCAAAACCTATGTCCAAGTGCTTGTTTCTGTTCCTGCTTGCAAGGGAACTATCCACTCTTTACAATTATCTATGGCCACAGTTCAACAAGAGTATTTTTTTTAAACTTTATATTCCGAATGGAAAAATGGTGCAATACTCCGGTAATAATTTTCTTGCATTAGTCCACAATAAAAAGCCGCTAAAGGTAGATATACATATTATTCTCCAGAGATACACACTGTAATTTTTAAAATGCGATAAGAGTCCTTGAGTAAACATTTACACGTGAATTGTCGCCGGCCCCTTCTATCAGTTTCTTTCTTTTTCTTTTTTTTTTTCTTTTTAGCATTATAGGATTAGCTACAAGAAGGGCTGCGGACACTCAGTGCAAAGTTAGAAGCTAGTAACAATTAAACATTTGACCAATGAGCAAATAAAAAGCATATACTGAATAAAAGGAAAAAATTCACACTTTTAGTTAAACCACGCATGGGCACACACACACGCGCGCACACATACACACAAGCACACTCACATACATACATCTGTTCCAACAAAAACATATAGTCCGAACTTTAAAAAAAATTCTTAGAGCCTGTTTTTTGTGTACGGATGCCGACCTGGAAGTGTAATAATTAGACTTAGAAAGTGTTCACATTTTGTTATTGGCCTGCTGGATTCAAGTATTTGCATGTTGATATGTGTTTTTTTTTGTTGTTGGGTTTTTTTGTGGGTTTTTTTTTGTTTTTTTTTTTTTTACTTTTTATATTTTTGGGATTAAAAAAATGACATGAAAAAGTAATGAAACAAGGGTAATGTGCATAGGCAGATCCATGGGAGTAGTGGACACAGAGATACCCCAACCCTGCCCTCCCTCCCCCCCGCTCAACCTGTACAGTCAATAGTTACCATTCAGATTCATTACTTTTCTGTACCCATGGTAAATATCACACTTCACCCTTTCTGATTATTGGGTCCGCCTCTGGTAATGTGCATAATAGTCACAGGCTCATTTTAAATAGGCTTTCATTTCCCCCTTCCCCCCCCCCCCCCTCCCCCCAGCTGATAAAATAACCCTTTCCAGCCCAAATTCTGAAAAGTGCCCTTCATGATAGACCTATTCTAAGCAGCTTTTATACTTTGTTTTTAAAATCACCATACAAACATAAAAAGACAACATAAAACAAAAAGCCATGAAAAAAATAAAACCTGTCATTAGCATGTGACACTGACCAAAAGTAGCCCATACTGTTTCATGAACAGTTCACAAGGACTTCTGCAGTTTCATATTTGATACTGGACAGAGGTACTAAAAAGGGCTGCCAGTCTGATCTGTTAAAGCTGGATTCTTCATCAAGCCCGGGACTGGAAAGGGTTACAATTTTTATTTTTCCTTTAGTGCTGATGATTGTTATTTCCATTTTGTTTCTCTTGTTTCCTAGATGGACTCCCCACTGAGAAGATCACCCGGAAGAAGAGTATTCAAAGGTGTCGGGCTTCCGATAACTCTGCCGTCGTCGGTGCTCGGGGGTCCCCAAAGGCTGCTGGAGTACTGAGGCACCCCACCCCACAGCAGGTCGCTGCTCCCCTTGCCCCCCAGGCAGGGAGTGTTCCAGTGGCCGGCGTCGTTGCGGACCAAGCCGTGAGAGCTGCTCGAGGAGCCCAGGCGAGTCTGGTTGGTTCCAGTGTTGGACTGCCAGCTGGAGGTGGGCGGCAGTGGCTGGCCTTGTGCTAAGAAACGGTTGACTTCTTCTTCACCAGCAAACTCGGCCAGGATGGTAGTGTTTCCCAGGACACACCTGAGGACAAAGCCAAAAGGTGCGACATGAAACAAGGGGTGCAAAGGGCGCTTTTGGAAATATCCAAGAAGGATATAAAACCATTTTTCCCCCAAGTTGAATTTGAGATGAAGATTTATGCCACATCTGCTCACTTTCAGCAGTCACAGTCTCTTGAACAAAGACTTCTCTGTCCTATTTTCTATTTACCTTTCTACATCCATAGGCAAACACACAAAGCTGTATGTGAGGAGACCACCTCGTTTAACTAACATGCATCATGGGAGGCTGTATTCTATTGGGGCACAAAGATAGGAGCATACCAGCATTATCAGTAACAAATGACGCCGACAATGACACATTTATTATAATACATTTTCAAAAACTGTTTGCTTCACATTAATTTGTCATCAAGGAATATATTCTAGTATTTAAATCCTGCAACTGAATCAATCATTTGCTGCATATTTTAAAATCAACTAACCAGGAAAAGAAAAGAAGTCTCTCTCTCTCTTTTTTTCTTCTTTTTTAAATCTGCCAGATACATGAGCAGAATAAAATTCAGACACCTTGCACCTCAGGATGTCTACAGCCATCACACTCGATGGTAACTTCTTAGTTACAGCGAAGGCTGAAATGCTGTTTCTAAGTCTGTGCTCAAGCACCTGAGAACACTGCCGCCTTACCCCACTTTCACTTTTGCATAAATGTTGTAGCTTTTATTATTTCTGAGCACTGGGCAGTGGGACCTGTAGTAATTACAGCACTTTGCCTTCCTAAACAGCTAACATACAAAATATAGCTCTGACAATGCATCATATAATGTAGCAAAGCAATGCTACACCTCCAGACCATGAGGTGTGTAATCCTCTTCCTTTTTAAAATATTCTCAGAAGACTTAGAGACTCAAAGATTAGAGAATCCTTCTTTTTTCACATGTAACAAACAAGTATGCTTTCATACCTTTAAAGGTCTTGTCCCATCACAATGTTTAACATTAACTCTTCACTGTACGGTTTAACTCTTCCGTGTCTAAAGCTTATTCCTGCTTTTATTTAAAGATATACTTGAAACCCACTGGCTGTGTTGGGAACACATTTCCAACATCTGTACTCTAAAAATTGATTTGTACTTCAGTGCAACTCACCACTCATCCTGCAAAGTTGAAGGTTTTGTCTCCCCCCCTCCTGTTCCCTGAAACCTCACTTTAATAGTAAGTTTAAAATTAATTTCCTTTGTGTATGTTTGACAAGAATAACTGCATGACTAATGCAATGGATGCAGAATTCTTCCAAGAACCTAGCTTTTGTTTTCTTCTAGAATTTGTTTTGCAAGCTAAGGTCTTTTTAAAAAGACTGGAGGATAAATCTACCTGGCACTGTCTGCCTAAACCTCCAGGTTCTCTGAATTAGTTCAGTCTCACCACTGCATGGCAATGGTAACTCCGAACACATACATTAACAACTACGCTCTCGCTGGAATACAAACGTGTTTGTAATGGCTATTCCCCCTCACCGCAGCCTCTGGTTTGGAAGCCATCAACAAGCAGGGTTTGTCCAAATGCTCCTTGCTGAAAATCACATCGTAAGAATGTCTGCCTTTCCTAAACATGTAAGCGAAGGGATGCAAACGCAGTCTTTGAAAACTATGCGTTCTTCATAAAATTTTAAATTAATTTCCAAAAAGTACTAATCACTGCTGCTCCTAATTTATATAGCAAAACACCCCCACGCAACCAGAGATGAAGAGCGTGAGCAAGCTATTCTCATATCAAATCAGATGGGATCTGAGACTGTTGGCTCTGCGATGTATTTTCCAGTGATCAACTCCATGTAAACATTTATCTGTGAAACAGATAGTGGCTGATATCTCTTGGAACTCTAATACTGCCCTGTTGGCTTCCACAAATCCCAGCGTATTTTACTGTTGTCACCCTGCCAGCAAACCAAACGCATATATAGCTCAACCCTTTTCATTCAGAAAGGTCTGTCCTGTCCTTGCCAGCAGTGTAGCTAGAGTTATGCCACAACCTATTAAAAAAACAATTTAAACGGAGGCCTTCCAGATCACTGATAATGTAAGGACATTGCCATGTACATATTTAAAATAAGCACTCATCTTTAAACTTGCGTATTAATTTTGCCTTTGGCATTATTTCTTTTATCTGATGCCCACATCTAAAGTGATGTAACTAAATTGGGTCAATTTTTCATCTCCAATTGTTCTGAATGCTGCTTCGTAATATTTAATTAAGGAATGGTCAACAGTTAAAAAAGCAACACGGTCATTAATATTACTATTATTGCTACAATTTCTGTTAATCAGGTTCGTAATGGGAAAGTAGTTGCAACTTTACATATGGAGTAACCATTGCTCCTAAATCTCCAAGTATAGGGACGGTAATCAGGCCAGTAGTACAGCTAGTTCCAAACATTGTTTCCGCTATGATCAGTATTTTTCATTATACTCCTGCTATAACCTGTTGATAAAGAAAATTGCTTTCCAACTCTAAGCACCTAAGTCTTCTTTTGAAACATAACTGATTTTATCACTCAAATTCTCCAGCTCTTGCCTAGTATGCCAATTAGTCCCACAGATTTTAAAACACCTAAAAAGCACATTTTGTTGTCATACATTTTCTTCCAATTTCTTTCAAAACTCCTTCAAAAAAGGTGACCCTCATGAATGCATTCTTTATCATTTTGTCCTTTCTGTTGCTCTCTAAGCTAAAACCCTGCCTCATGCTCTTTTCTCTCCGAGCTTCCTTTGGAATTCTCATCACATCTTACAAATTCTTTGCAGTCTTATAGGTGACAATGTGCTCCTTACTGAGCACATTATTAATGGTGAACATCTATTATCAAGTTTTATAATGACCTCTTATTCAGTAGTATATGAGTATCTAGTCCCCAATTTTTTTTTCTCTCTCTCATTAGGTAATTTCCAAAATCGGATTAAACTAACTAGTGATCAGTTTCGAGTCCTAGCAAATAAATGCCTAAGAAAATAGTTTCTGAGATAAAACTGATTTCATAACAAAGAGAGAGCAGAAACGTACATATGCAGAGACTTCTGGGCCTTGGCTGCTTCTTCCTTGGAACTGTATCGGACCACAGCATTCCCTTGCGTCAGGTTCAAGTGGAATGTTATTAGAGGGCCATGTTGCAAACACAGTGTCCGCAGTGTGGAACCATCAATCTGGTAAGAGGGAAAGGGGGGAAAGGTTATCTGTATTTTTGTGATTTTACTTTAAATGCTTATTAACTAAGCAAGTTTTAAAAGCTAAAGAATAAGTACAGATGAAAGAGAAAAAAGGTTTTTCTTCCATAAGAAGAATTTATAGACTTATCACGGTCTTCACTGAGCGAGACATCCTGTCTTTTTAAGACTTCCCTGCAGTCCAGTGCACAGAATTTCCCAATTTAGGTGATACAAATTATATTTATCATTAGAAGTCCACAGAAGTCCAGAAATAAGTCAAAGGAAAAACACACGGTTCATAAATGTAACTAAATTTTCCCCAAGATTAATTTGGATGTCTACATTCAAGGCTTTGTGACTGAAGTTCTTCTTTGTGAATGACACTACGCTGAGGACTAGAGGATTTGACAGACTTAGAAGAACAGAAAAAAAAACCCCAAAGCCAACCCATAGAAAAAGCAGATTTTACATCTCTGTATCTGCTTTAAAACATCATTCACCTCCAAACTTACACATACATAAATGGTGCACACTTGAATGAGTAATTACAGTCTTAAAAGTTCATACTTGACTTGACAGCACTTTGAAAACTTAACAAATTCCCTGTAGAAAACAGACACTTGTAATAATGCAGAATAATTATTTTCCCTTCAAATGAACCAAATGACCAAGGCTGATAAATGTTCTTCTTATCTCTTAAATGTGACAAGTCTCTTTTCATAACTAGTTATGTACAATTCTGTTTACCTGGGGTGTGAGGTTTCGAAGAACCAGCCAGCTGCTTGTTCTCCCTGAGCTGTCAGTACTCCACGCAGAACCTATAATACAAATTCCACAACAGAACATTTTATCATGATGTGGAGAGCATATTACAAGAAGAAAACTTATCTGCAATCACAGCATACTACCAAGCAGTATTGCTACTGAAAACAAATCCTACAGCAGTTTCCTCACATCTTGATTTATTGTCGTCTTCGGAATGAAAGGTTGCTGAATGAAAATCTGCTTTTGCTACATTTAAAAGATCTGTGGCATTTTTCACATTCCCACAATAACTATTAGAAAACTAGCGGATGCAGGTATGACACTGCAACAAATGGTATCTTCAGGTGACATTAGAATTAATCTGGAAGACACATTTCGAAAGCTATTCAGATGTCCAAGCTTAGATTGCTGCTTGCTATTAAAGATTTTTATAGCACTGCAGCATTCTGCTATCTTGCCAATGACACATTAATGTATGTGACTTATTCAAAACACATATTTCTGCACTGACAATGTTATGATTAAAGATACAAGGACATAACCAACAAAACCTGCTTTTCCAACTTCAGCCTGGTGTTTTACAATGAGAAACTGTAAAAGCTTGATATTTATGAGTGGCATTTGAGAAACTGCAGTACTTCTGTAGTCACATGTGTGACCACACTCAGGCTCCAGAGAGAATCCTGGCACCAGCAATATCTGCCCACCAGGTGGGGTTTTGGTGAAGAAAACTGAGACAAAATAAATGGCAAGAAGAGGGAAGAACATTGAATTCCCAACTTAGTGAAAGCAGATTAATAAAACAGTCAGCTTTATAAAATAGGTGTAATACTTTTGAAGCTGACAATACTTCACAAACAAACATGGTGTATAAATACATATATTTATATAGCCACATCCATGGTTTCTCATATTTGTATTTAAGCAAAACAACGACATCTAAAAAAACAGCCTGCATGAAAAAATTAAGACATTCCCTGAGGGCCCTGCAATGCCATCAGGTCCTAAATGCTTCACATCCATGCTCCAAAAATGTGTTCCATATTAAATTCCATGGGCTGATTCACTCATCTTGAAGCCTCACAGGCAGTCATAGATCACACCACAAAACAAGAAACATGTTTAAAGGATATTTTTAGAAATTAAGGAAATGGAAAAAATCCTAGTTGGAGTTAAATAATTTGGCAATTCCTTCATAAAATTACTAATATGACCACCTGAAAGATGACAGCTTCATTTACAACTTATCCTAGTTAAAATAAACAGACTTGAGCTTCATCCCCAAAACAGACACGCTCTACTTGTATTAAACCTCAAGTTTCTGGAGCCTAATACACAGCTATGGGGTGCCTCACTATTGTAACACAGAATAAGAGCGAACAATGGTAAAAAGAAGGCACTGTGGTGTTATAAAACACAGAAGTCAAGAGTACCAGAGGAGTAAGAGCTGGTCCAGCCCAGGGGACTGGCACCCCACGTAGATGATGGCTTGGTGTTTGTTAAGCCTGGAGGTGGTCTCGTAGGAGCAGTAGTGTTTCTGGGTACCTTCCATAGTTCGTGGGACAGAGAGGCTTGTGTGTGAGAGATTGGGCCAGAGGACCACGTAGACTTGATGTCTGACAATTTACCTGCAACAGAAAAAATACATTTGTGTATTTTTAGTTAGCAACAACTGCTAAACCAAGTAGGATGGGTAACAGTCAAGCTTCTGCATTGACTATATTCTTCCAGCTTTTCAGAAGAGAAAAGAATAGCATTCTGTACCATCCAGCGATATAAATCCTGTATCCTTTAACCTACTTACACTAGGTATTTACATTTTCAAAGAATTTTGTATTTACTGAATCTCACAACACCTGCTACACATACAGTTCCCTTTTTAACATCTCCTACTATTTCGCTTTCTCGTAAAAGACGATACATGAGAAAAAGACCAGAAAATGGACTTAAGTATTTGAAATCTGATTTCATCAAAATTATAATGAAACACTTCAAGATTGTCTCTCTCAAAGGTTTAACAGAACTTAACCACTTTTTCTTACACAACTCATTTTATCTAATGTAAAGTAACCAGTATATCCATATGTTCTTCTGATATATTATTAAAATTTCAAAGATCAAAGACCAACAAAACCTGTATTTCTGAATATTCAAAGTAACAGATACTCTTTTTTCCAAGTGTCTTTGAGAAAAATGAAGTCTTCAGAAGATTAGACCATATCACAACCTGTCACTCTTTGTAACTTTCTGCTCAGTTTATTTCCCTAATCAGTTTTTCAACTATCTTACTACTGTTTTCAGAAGATGACCATATCACAACCTGTCACTCTTTGTAACTTTCTGCTCAGTTTATTTCCCTAATCAGTTTTTCAACTATCTTACTACTGTTCCTGCCAAACCAGAGTTTTATAAAATCATACAAAAACCAAGAATAACAAATACCGTTTAGCATTCAGAGTGGCAGACAAAATTGATTCAAATTACAGATACCAAAACAAAACCCTTTATTCACCTTTAGACTTACACATCCCTGCCTTTCTTCCTTGCACCAACATATGTTGTGAAATTAGAGTCAAATTTCCTTGTCATAGCACAGTCCCACCGTTACTAACATTAGCAGCACATGTTTGACTGGAATGGACTGAAATGGTCACACATCACCGCATCTTCTGCCAGAGCAAATGGTATTGTGATAATGCTGCCTTAATGCTTTAATGTTGATTGCAGACAGTAAGAAAATACTTGGCCTGACAAAGTCCAAGATGCAAAAATCTTGGGAATTTTTTTAAAACCAGATTTGAACTGGCAGATTAAGCTTATACTGAATCAGTGCTCTGCATCAGGCAGCCGTTGAGGTTTTTTTATTAGTCCTAAAGCCAAATTCACCAGTCACCAAATCACAGCCTCAGTTATATACACACACACTCCCCAAATTGCCTCGATTTATCTGTATCGTTTAACTCAATGATTTTATACTGAATCATAACAATTTAAGTGAAAGGGCAACCACTGTCCCATCTTCTTGCAAACTGTAGCAACAGAAATAATTCGACAATGATGATGATGATGACAACATTAACAAGGGTAAAATGGTGGGAGGAAAGGGAGAAAGTCTGAGGTTTAGAACTCAGAGCAGCTGAGCCTGCGATGTAGCACATGATACATGCACATTACCACACATTAGATGTTGCTATGTCACTACTTCTCATGGGGTTAACACAAAGATTAGATGACACTGCAAAAAAATAAAAAGCAAATAAAGCAGAAATGCATGGCAGATAAAAGAAAAGCAAGCCATTCCTTTCTCTTCCTTTCACTGGAGTAAAACATTTCAAACGATCCCTTTTTGTTTTGCATTCTGCATTTGCATTCTCCAGTACCTGGAGGTTGCACCTTCCTTTATTCAAAGAAGTGGAGGGTTTTCATTGATTAGATATGAAAATGCTAAGACAATCCATACAACAGCCCCAACACATTTTTATAATGGGATAAACTCGATACTTAGGTAGCCAGTTTGCAAGCAAAGTTTCTATGATTTGCAGAGAGAGATGCTCCAGAATTTATAGCTCATTAAAAAGAATGGGGTAATTATTTAGATGACCTACAATCTCAGCCATATAGGGGAGCATCAGGGTTAGGATTGACTATTAAAAGACATTTAAGAGCCCCAAACCCAACCCCTCCACAGCCATGCAGAGTACCTCCTTGAGGTACTACTAAACTTTTTCCTGAGCTGAAGATGGCTCACTTTTAACAGTGAGTTTATTAAAAAAAATTTCGTATCAGCTTTTACTAGAAGGGTCTAGTAGGGGTGTTTCTACTGAGGCCCTAGGCAATATTCCTCCTCAAAGCTGCAGTGGAAATAGTCATTAAGAGATCTCGATGCCAATACAGAGTGACAGCATGGGGCACCAAGTGGAATAAATACATTTTTCCTTAGCACAATTCCAGGCATACCATCCAATGCTCACCACTCGAGAGCTGCCAGGAGAGCTGCCTACCTAGCACAGTACTAAAAAATATGCTTCTGTCTATAGTAGCACTACTGTAATAACTGGGAAAGCACTTTCTAGGGCCTTTTCTCAGAATGCAGAAGGATGCGAAAGTAGAAAGGCCATTTTTCGTACCTGCAATGCTAGGTGCGGATGCAATGCTGCTGAAAGAGCTACTGTAGCCGGAGGCACTAAGCGGCCAGGCACTCGATGAAGGCAGCGTGGCATTCTGAGATGATGTTGGGGATGACCCTGCAGAACCAGCAGAGAAGCAACTAAGAAAGATGGGCATAATGATGTTTGGTGTGACATAAGCAAATCTATTATGTGCAAATACAAACCATGCAAGGCATTTTCCTTAATCAGCCTGGTCTCTGAAGTCTAGGAATGAAATGTTATAGAAAGCATGATAAAGTGAAGCAGAAGTCTTTAGCAGAAAAGAAAAGAAAGCTGGCACAGTAGCAAAGGTACTAGGTGCCTGTGCAGAAGATCAATTCTGCATTTCCTTTAAGATACGTGACTCTCTCAAAAAATCAGTGTTAAACTGTTTAGTCTCAAGGAACAGGCTTCATTTATAAAGGTGCTCTGCCGGCTGACTTAAGGAATGGCAACTGTAGATGAGCATAGATGTGTATGATAAACTAACCTCTTACCATAGGTGATTTGTTGCCCTAAACTCGAGGTAAGCACTTCTGCTACATCCTAATAACATCTGTACATTTTTGCAGACTTTCAGTAAAGCAAGGATATATTTTAGATTTTAGTTCTCAAACTGGTAACATTAAATGAAATAGCCTGAAACCATCTTGGTAAATGTCTCAAGGAACAGGCTTCATTTATAAAGGTGCTCTGCCGGCTGACTTAAGGAATGGCAACTGTAGATGAGCATAGATGTGTATGATAAACTAACCTCTTACCATAGGTGATTTGCCCTAAATTACTCGAGGTAAGCACTTCTGCTACATCCTAATGCCCACAAACATCTGTACATTTTTGCAGACTTTCAGTAAAGCAAGGATATATTTTAGCAATCTCTTCTCAAACTGGTAACATTAAATGAAATAGCCTGAAACCATCTTGGTAAATCATTTACAATCTGAGGAGCTATCTAAGCATACATACAATTTCCTTACTGGCAGCAAATGAAAGAAACTGAACATGAAATAAAGTATCTTCATTATAAAGACCAGAAGAGCTGGAGGTATTCTCTCTAGCCACCAACAAAATTAAGTGTGTATCCTACATGACTTATCATTCCTGACATACACAGATGGACTGTGATAGTGAAACATCTTTAACTGACTAATAAAAATAGGTGAGTTCTTTGGAAAAGAGCGCTGTACTGAGGTAGAAGGGAGGAAGTAAAACGACAATCTCATCCCTCAGCTCAATAAAAAACACAGGCTATATTTTCAACTGGAACAGCAACCAACCAAACTTCACCTTATCCAGACTCACTGCGCTCCAAAGGACACCAATACAGACATCAGTTTCAAGCAAAATAACTCTGTATCAAGGCCCTCTCTGGAAATAATCTATTCCCTAGGCAGGAGTGAGGGAATTGTATCAGATTCAAAAGCCCATATGCCCACAGAGCTGAAACCGTTCCTGATTCCATATGGCTAAGACTTTCAGCTCATAGTAGCTGGCCCTGCAAAGCTTCATTAGCAAACAGGGTAAAACAAAAAACAACCCAAAAGCTTAGGTTTTGTCTGTTTCTAAGCATACAGTGCAAGGATGGTATACACCACAGTCTAGCCCTCTAAATGGAGATCAGCTCTGTTAATACAATCCGTGTACTTCAGGCTGCATGCCTGGCAGCATGTCGTGAAAGCCCCAGTCTCATATGGAGGGATACTGACAGATAATTTTACCTAGGAGCAAACACCTAGGTTATACGAGCATAAAGAAACAGATTCAGCAACTACACTTTTTACTAAAATTGTATTATTAACAAGCTAAAAAACTAATGAGGAAAGGAAAGCATACATGGACCGCAACAGTCACTGCTTTTCAGAAGGTTCTGGCTCTTGAGGGCCTGTTTACTTCTGCAAAAATCATGTATACTGACCCTCTCTAAGTAGCGTAATTATTTCTTCATTCCACAGACAGATTATATGCCAACAGCGCTAATGTATACTTTCCTTCTACAAAGAAGAAGGACCTGTAGTAGGTATCATCTAACTTACAGGTATAGCTCTGTAGGGCTAGGCTTTTGGTCTAAAGGGAGTATTTCTTAGGTGTACCGTATCTGAACTGTGACTGAATTATGTCTTTATACTTTTCTTTTTATAACTTCAAACCATTCAGGTTGCCTGCCCCTTGAAGTACATTTGCATCATTAAAAGTTAATTCAACATTACTCATGCACACAAATACTCCATGTTTCAGCTTAAATAAAGATTGCTTTCTGGTAAGGGACAACTAAAATCATTCAAGGCAATGAAAACCCCTGCCTCCTTTCCCCTCACGTTTCACATCCCTTCGTCTGAGTTAACAAGCCCAGAGCTGGAAGCCTGTTTCAAGGATAGTTCCGATTTACAATCTACGCAGATATCACAGATGTAACTACTAGAACAAAATCCACATTTTTAATCCTGACAGGTCCTTCTTGACAACCTCATTATACTATTCCTGTGCATATTAGAGTGCTCTAATAGAGTGCAGATAACTTGCCTATTTCGGCACGCTGATCATGATTAAACACAGCCACCTTTCCCTTGATCCACTTTCAGTACATCTAGTTAACAAGTCGCATAGTCCCAATGGTTTATTGTTTTAGAGAGTACCCTTTTAATTCCAGAGTTAGCACTGACAAGACAAAAGGAATGGAAATGGCACTGGGAAATACTAGTTTACTAGTCAATTCCCTATTTTTTCTTTTCTTTGATGGTTTTGGGGATAAAACAGTTCTAATTTATTTTGCTGATTGATCTTCTAACAAAGCTACAATTAATTAGTGTGACAGAAGCCTGCTGCCTCAGCAACAACTGTGGAACTTTTGCATTGTGTCTTCTGAGTATTTCACAAAGTGTATGTAAGAGGTTGGTCAGTGTGGAGAGCAAACTCTTGTTCAAAACAAAGCATTACAGGTTACAAAAACTTCCAGTGACCACAGAATTTTATATTACATCTCACAACATTTGTCAACCAGAAATTTCTCAGTCCTATATTTAAATCAAGTATTTCTGGATTTTCAGTGAAAGTTCAGAGCAGAAGCATTATTAGATTAGGATTACATGCAAAAATATACTACAGCCATCATATATGAAGTCACCTTTTTTTGGAAAGAAAAAGAAAGTATACACAGATGAAGTAAATTATGTGTTTACCTCCACTCTTGAGAAGATAGCGATTAACATCCTGTATCGTGGTGTTTATGGTAGGCCCAGTTGGAACACTTCCAGGAGTAACATCGGGGTCATTTTCAGGATCAATATTCTGCAGTCCTTTCCATGGCACTCCTGGATGAAACTCTGTTTCAAATATAATAAAAAGAAGATTATATAAAGTTGTAATTCTCCAAAGTTCCTGTGTATCAGAAGGCATGAGGATTCAATAAATGAAACCAACAATACGTTTTAAGGACATCGGTTTAACACGAACACTTTGTATTTTGTTACCTGGTGGCCAGTTTATGCTGGAGCCATTGGAAATCTTATCACTATCGGTTTTGGCACGTGACCAGCTGTGAGGAACAGCTACGGGTGGACTGGCGGGCGATTCACTGTTTTGAATCAGATCATACCGGCCATAAGAGTCATCAATGGAGGACTTTCCCGGAGGACCAATACTTAAACCTCCAGGTATAGCACCTGTAATGAATGAAATGGTTTGTTTAGGAGTGGGACCAATTTTGGGTATGGAATTTCATCAGTCCCTGTATTTTGTTATTATTTTCTTTTTTTCTTTCTGTATTACAAAGATAAAAAAGAAAATGAAAATATAAACACAGTAAGCAAGGCTTAGCAGCCTCTGAAGCCTTACTACAAATTATAGCTGTGAGACACACCGCTGGTACAATCTAGACACTCAAGTTAAATAAATTCGCATTACATCACTGCCAAAAAGAGACCAAGTAATTCAAATCATTACACTGATGGTAAATAGGAATTTGCTGAGACAGCATACTAAGGAATACCACTGTAGGCAAGCGCTCTTCTCATCCTTCTCTAGGTATTCATTGCTAATGGGATGGATGATTTGAAATGGCCATTCTCATGTTCCTACAAACTATCAAACAACAATTTGGCATAAGCAGTACAGCTACTTGCAGAATAAAAACCTATTGTAAAAGAAATAATTCATGCTGCTCATAATAAAATCCAGGATACAATAAAGTTAACAGAGCACCATAACAGAATAAACTTGGTACAGGAAATAAAGGAATAAACGACTCAGGATACTGGAGGCGTTAGGGATAAAGGTGTTCAAACAGATTAGCAATCACTTCTGGAAAAATATGAAGTTTGTGCTCCTAACTCCCAGGGTGGGTAGTTATATAATCCATCATGCCTTTGTACAGGACTGGCTGTGAAAGGTTGATGATATTGGAAAAATTGTGGGAAAAAGCCAATGTAAAGCTTTTCTGGATTGAAGGTATGCAGATCTGGAGTAAGGGGAAGCTTGTGGGACTTGTTTTGCCAACACTAATGGCTTGTTTTACTTAAACTCCATGTTCTGAGCAACAAAATTCAGCACATGAAAACAAACGTTCCTACACTGCATGTAGGAAGTGACAGCTGCAAGAACTTCAATGCATTGCTGAATGTGACTGCAGAAATCATCTTAAAAATATCACAGTCTCAAAGGGCGCTCTGTACCAACCATTTATGAGTACTAACCAAAAATAGTAACATGAGAAAAAAATTACAATTGCAATATGACTCAAGTCTCAAAAAGCCAGACTGACCCAGAGATTAAACGCGACATACCGTGCTTGCTGGAGTTCTGGTCAAGCGAAGAAGCAGCACTAGACAGATTATCCATTGAGTTGGGGTGTGTCCACTGAGGAAGGCGAGACTGGGACTGAGAAGTGTCCTTCACTGACAAACCACCAGTAATGTCCATGTTATTTACATTCATGTTCGGGTTCAGTCCAGCTAAGGGGAAACAGGTCATTAGATACCCACAATAAACTGGAGGATTAAAAGATGTGTTTAAAAATCCAGCTAAAGAAATTATTAAACATTGATTTTCAGACATCTGTACGTATGTGTAGTAATTTACTATGCACATTTTCAACCTGCTGTCAAGAACTGTTGCTTTTATGGGAACACCAATATAACTCCCATGGATTCAGAAAACGTTAAAACTTTGCTAAAAGGAAAAAAGAAAAAAAGAGGTAGGGATAATATTTTAAAGCTGTCAGTATTTCTACTTGCAGTCTCTTCACTTGTCTCAGCAAAGGCATTCTGGAAGAATGCAGTGGAATGCTATGTTTAAACCAGTGAAGAATTTGCAGCATTCCATTGCTAAGCCAAAATATTCCTAATGTCTCACCAGCACACGCCCATGATGTCTGCCATTTTATTTTGCTAACAACATTTTAAAAATCCAGACAAAGCAACTAATTAAGAGGTCATACAATCAGCTGCTATTCATCAGAGCAGGTAGTGTACTATTTGGGCATATGTTTTGTGTACACAGAACAAAATCAGACTATATTTAAGGAATAATTTTGACATGCTTCTGTGACACGAATCTGGGTTCTTTTTGATAGATAATCCTGAAGCAGGATTATTAGCAGGGAGCAGATCACAGGCAGCTGAGATATGATAAGTACCTGTTAGACTTAGGCCTTTAATTCATAAGTTCTTTTGCCTTCTGATGCTCCCTGCTCTAACAGCTCACCATAGCAGTCAAAATTACCTTCTTAACTGCTGCATGGCAGATAAAGCTTGGCAATTCTATTGTACACAGCATAAAGAGAGCCACAAAGAGATTACATTAATTCCTTTATGTCATAAATGAAGTCTGTAACATACATCAAACAATCACAGAAAACATGTCTGAAAGGTTGTTCTGTTCACGCTGTCTCAAGGCCGAATTGATTATTTTGACATCAATCATATTTGACAGCTCTATGTCCAACCTACCACAACATGACCGGTGAAGAAGATTTCAGAAACTTCCCAGATAACTTATTCCAGTACTCTACTTTGCTTAAAGCAAGTAAGCAATCCTTAACTAGATCTCCTTTTATGCAACAAAAGTTTATTACCTCTTGCATTAGCCACATGCAAGAAAACTTCTTAGAAGCTATCTTTCACATTTTTGAAGACTTCCTGCATGTCTCTTAAGCCTTCTCTTTAGACTAAACTGAGCAGAGGATTTCACTTTTTCCTTAGCAGTCATGTTTTTGAAACGTAGAATCATAGAATCATAGAATCATTGAGGTTGGAAAAGACCTCTGAGATCATCGAGTCCAACCATCGACCCAACACCACCACCCACTAAACCATGTCCCTCAGCGCCTCATCTACACGTCTTTTAAATACCTCCAGGGATGGGGACTCAACCACTTCCCTGGGCAGCCTGTTCCAATGTTCAACCACTCTTTCAGTAAAGAAATTTTTCCTTACTTCCAATCTAAACCTCCCCTGGCGCAACCTGAGGCCAAGTTGAGGCCAACATCTAATCATCTGCACAACACTTTTTCTGCATTCCTTCAAACTGATCTGTATCTTTCTCAAAATACACTGACCAAAACTGATGCCCTTACCAGTGCTTATTAGAGTGGAAAGATGACTTTGCATGACTTCCAGACGATATTCCTGTTTATCAATGACATTTGTGTATTTTACAACATGATGCTGTTAATATATATTTAGTTCATAAATAGCAACATACGTAGATAGTTAATTAAGCAAATCTTCTGTTCTGATATTTGTAGGCAGAGCACAGATGAGCAAATACAGCCCACCTGAACAGCTACCAGATAGGCATGTAGTCCCATGATTTTGTTGAGGCATTTCAACATTATTTAATAAACACATCTTTTGTATTTCTGTATTTATTATATCGTAGAGCAAAATATTTAGGTGCTGAAATAATGAAATATACTCCCTCTGTCTTTTTCATACGGAACTGCTTTAATGAAGGACGCTCACCGAGAGGGTAAGGAGCAAAGGTGTTCGGTGAAGACTGTTGCTCTTTGGTCTGCAGGTCAGGTAGGCCGGGAGCCTGGGGATGGGGTGAAAAGCTATCCATGGCTGATTTGCCTGCAGAGGGGTGCAAAGATAGATGTGGAGGGGGAGGCTGCTGCTTCATAAGCAGGGCCTGGGCCAGCTGGCGCTGGTGCTGCTGGATCTGCTGCTGCATGTTATTGATTGTACGTGCAACCTGGCAAGAAAAAGAATCAATAAACGCTCAATTGAACAAAAAGACACTAGATTTCTTGTGCCTTTCTCTACAATGAAATAACACAATAGATCTCTTTACAAATAAACCAAATTAAGGGTCGAAGAGCTTTCCTCCAATAACTGAATGCTGTGAAATAGCTTTATTACTCTAGCACTCTTTCCTTTTCAATACTCAAGCCATGCACTATATTATTGTTTCTAAGGATGCTTTAGCTGCTTTTGCATAATGTAGTACAATCTCTTTAAGCCATTGAAACCAAAGTCTAATGGAGAGACTGAACTGGCAGGCAAACCTACTTGCTGCTCCTGTTGTCTCATGGGTCCGGAAACATTACGCTGAGCCTGTAACATCTGCTGCTGGATTTGTAAACGTTGGTACGCCTACAAGACAGAAATGAGAGGTCAGAGGTCCTAACATATACAATGAGCTGAACAAGCTTGCTTGAACTGCTCTGGTACGTTATAAAATAGAAAAGACAGAAACGCTGGAGTTTTCTGAAAACAGTTAATGAAGCAAAAGTAACAATCTTGTTAGGAAGGTATTCTAAAATACATTTGTTTAAGTCCAGTGTTCGTTAGGTTTTTTTAAAACCAAACATGTCAATAAAAAACCCTGATGAGTAAGTTTATGAGCAGTAAGTGTTCATTAAAGATAGGAACTTTTTTTTTCTGAAAAAATCGTAAGACAAAGCAAAAATTAAAATAGAATTTTATAATACCATACAAATAGGATAAATACCAATAGTTATTTTTGGTTTGGCCATTTTGAGTTCTGACAACACTCTGTATTTAATCAGTTGTGCTGCTTTATTCCAGAAAAATTCCACAATGTTAATGTGGTTAACTGGGCAGTAAATTTTTTTTTCATGGTGTTTCTCTGAAACATGTGAATTTAAAATCCAAAGAAGTCCTGTACATATATTTTTTCAAGTAGCTGGGTACTGTTCAATTATTACCATGGCATGAGATGAATGCTGTGCTCCTCAAAACTAGGAAACATAACCAGAAATGAACAACAGTATCAAACACTGTTACTAACAAAAGAGTTTGACTAGCACATTGAGATCAGCAACTAAGCTAGTCTGTCATCCTCAATTTTATGTTTAACTCTAGCAAATGCTGACTTAATGTTAGCAGTATCTCTTTTAAAAATATTCATAAAATTCAATTAAATATTTTCATACACACACACATATATACATATATGTAAAATTTGCAAATATAGCAAAAGTACACAACTTTTCAAAAACAAGCAGTTCTTATCACGATGTGTTTAATATACATTCCATTAATTACAGCAAATTTACCCTACACTTTATTATTTAGTGAGGCAACTGAAGGAAGTTCTCCAGGTAACTCAGGGGACCAGCACTGCCAAGATTTCTCTCTTCTTGTGTTGCGACACAAATTTCCCAGTTGGTCAATCAGTTGCATACGTTGGCATGTAATACACAGATGAGTGCTCTTTGAGAATATACTGTGCTACTCATACCAGTACGAAGACAACTGACTTTTTTAGTTCCACTGATCAGCTGTGAAGGATAATTATTCCACAAATGACTATTTATAAAGCCCGAGGCAAAAAACATGATTTTGTTTCTTTGAAAAGAAACTCTACCAAAGAAATCAGCATCTGGTTTTAAAGATCTGTCATGTCCATTTAAAAATTTAGTTAGCCATTCCCTTATTTTCTCTTCATGCCTTCAATTCTGGTTTAGAGCTTATTTGCCATGTCTTTTAACTTACCAGCTGCAGCTGATAGAGCTGGTTCAACATCGTCATATGCTGAGGATTATTAATTGGCGAGGTTAACTGTGCAGGGCTGAGACCAATGTTTTTTGCTGCAAACTGCAAAAGCTGTGCTTGAACCTAAGAAAGAGCAGTGTATTAAACATTGTACATTTACTTTTAACACTGGCAACTGTGTAAGCCATTAATAAGAGTCATAAGACATCAGCTGGAAAATATTACTATTATCAGAAGTAGTACCATGAACTACCAAAGAGTTAATGAGACTCTAATACAAATCTTAATAACCATACTCAAACATCCATGTATAGAAAAAGAGCTGAGAACAAACTCATCGGCTCTCTAGAAACACTACTTTTTGCAAAAAGGAACAAGAGAATGTGCCCACACAGATAACGTACAGAGTCTACACACGAGAACATCTTACACATGTAACACGCTTACTGGCTAGTGAATAAATCAACACAGACACGGCCAGACAACAGTAGCTGCAAAGCCTCAGGAGTATGACAGAATGCATATGGAAAGGAGAGTGCATATGGAAGAGTTCCAGGGAAAGGGAAAACTCCAGGAGTGGAAGTGCTGTCTAACCTGAGGGGATAGAAACTGAGGCACTTGAGCACGAAGACTAGGCTGGGATGAATTAAGAGGTTGCACTGGCGGTTGCTGCGGCTGTTGCATGGTCCTGGCTTGTGCTGCTCCGCTATTGCCAAACATACCCAGATTGCCACTCGGTATCTACAGCGGGTTAAGAGGTTACTGGCGGTTGCTGCGGCTGTTGCATGGTCCTGGCTTGTGCTGCTCCGCTATTGCCAAACATACCCAGATTGCCACTCGGTATCTACAGCGGGACAAGAGAGACATTGGCATTTAGAGACATCACTCAACATATAACCTGAAAGTTACTTATCTGTGCAGTCTTTATCCTCAGTGATTATGACAGGCACGGATAAAGAACCCAGTACATACAGACTGTATTGACAATCGGGTTTAGAATCAGGCATGGCAAAGATCGCCATGTACCCAACAACATCCCAAACCTCGAAAACTTTGTACAGATGTCTGAACAAAAGGTAGCTGAAGCTGAAGATCGCTTTTATAAGGATGCATAACCCCAGAGGGTCACAAGATGAACAATGAAAAGTACTTGCCAAAAATGTTTGTATTTGTGTAGCAAGGGACAGGAGAATGGGGTCATTAAACTCACAGCATCCCAATCCTTAAATTATCTAGGCAGTTTTTATGCTTAGTCATTTTACAAAGCTACTGATAATGGACATGCTATTAGTGCAGTCTCCAGTTCTGAAAGATATGCTTAATGGGCTGTAAGTGCTGGACAAGTATTGCCTTTAGAAAACTAACTTAAAAAGAACATACGTAATAAACGCCACCATAGAATGATACATAGAGTTTTTCTGTGTTGTTATTTCTTATCTTTTGCTGGAACTTCAATTTATATGGCAAAAATAACCTTTTCATAATCAACAGTAGTTTATGACCTCTCAGCCTCGTGGTGTTTATGAACCTTCCCCTCCACCTCCTTTCCCTTTCTTTCCTCTTCTTTCTCTTTCAGCATGTTCTACCCAGGGGCCAAAACATCCCTATTGCCACAATGCTCTCTTTGACCAGAGGTGCTAGAAGCACAGTTTCTTTCTTACCACCTGTCAAAGCTATGAGCTGTCTTGACACTTACAGCAGGAAGAAAAAAGCCCCCATCACTTCTCACCCATCTCATCACTGAATAATTATGCCAGCCAGGAAAGATGAATTAGAGGAATGTCTCTGCCTTGGAGTCTGTGACAATTAGCAACGCCTCAAAAAAAAGAAACCTCGCATCAATCAAGGCAGAGCTATACCATGGTTCAGTGGTATAAATCCATAATACTACAGTCTCTTCTCAATGGATGCGTGTAATTAGCAGGCTAATTACAACTAACCAGTTGTTTTATGTCCTATAACGTGAAACGTTTACACAGCAGGTAGTTTCTCCGCTGATATTTCACGTGAACAAAGATGTTGCACACACTTTCAGTTTAAACCACCGTTTTCCCCGGGGAAGTGATGGGCACTAGCAGCGAGTCCAAGAGAGCTGAAATTCAACTTGGGATCTCCCCCAACAGCCTTACCTGTCTAGAAGAATTCAAGTTTTGCATGCCCAGCCCTGAGGCAATCCCGCCCAGGGTCTGATTAGGGAGTGCACTGTTTGAAAGGGGGAGCTTCAGGCTTGGTGAAGGCAAAAATGGTGAAGTAGTGGGCTCTTCCACTAGGCCGCCATCCTGATTGGAGAAAGAAAGGGTGAGCTGTGTGCGGTGCCCACGAGCAGACAGCACACAAAACAGTGTCCCATGGAAATATAAAAGGGCATGGATGAATAAAAATATTTAAAAAAAAAAAAAGGTATGAATAACAGGGAATGAAAAGTATGGAGTGAAGGGAGAAGAAAGAGAGAAATAGGATTAAGGTACTGTTTTTCTTTACTTTGTTGCACTTAATCCACAAATGCACAACCACCCTCACCCACCTCTCCAGAAGGAGAGATTCTAGCAACCGATCGCAGAGCTATCATGCAGCCATCTCCTCCTCCCCCCTTAGATTTTCTCCTCTCTTCTCCACCAGATTGAAAGGTGGAAGGGAAGAGATCCAGCACATTTCAGGGAAGTCTTTTGTTCATTTGGTAAACTCTCAGCAGCGGAGCACAGACATAGGACACACCGCTTTTGCTAACTCAGAACTTGGGAAAGGCCAGATTAGCTTATCTGACACCAGTCTGTATTTGGTTCTACATCATAGCTCTGCTCTTAAAAAAAGCATTTTCGCATTAATCCCCTTTCCTAACTGAGACACATGAGCCTCTTTTAATATTCACGTAGCACTGAGTTATTATTATCCACTATGAAACATTACACTCTAACACACCCAACGAACACAAAAATACTTAAAAACAATAATGATAATGTTGTCTGTGTAGCCTTCCTAGGAAAGCAATTAAGACACTGCCTCAACGTCCCCCAGGAGGAGGCAGATTTTAGCAAGACATAAGGAGCCCCCTCTGATAACCAGGCTGTAAGGAACCATGGTTGAACATGGATACGATGCACAGAAGGCAGCCCCCGCAGGGGGCAAACAGCAAGGCATATAATCCCCAGTCAAACAGGTAGATATCTAGCTAGTATTACAGTGGGGTACCGAGTTCTATCTCAAACTGTGCTTTGATGTCTGGGAAGCCTGCGGCAAGCATGATCAAATAACACTGTGTACAAAGTACAGCTCCAAAAACAGGCAGAGTGAAAAATCTTTAATTTGCAATGTGCTGGACTGGTGTTTTTCAAGCAATGTATTCATTGCAGAGAAAGGCTTTTAAATAGGTGAGGAGCTAGGTTATTTCAACCAATAAATTCAATGCCCCAGAAGATTGTGAGATACTGATAAACCTCCTTTGTTAAAAAAGCAGCCCAGTCCGCTAACCAGATACCCAAACAAATGACCTAATGCAGCAAGCACGCTCGGTAGATTTTATGTGCTAAGTTAATCCTGAAAAATGCATTTTCAACAGCTCTCCTTTGATGCAAAGAAAAAGTTTCTTTACTATCAGGCAAAGTGACACTTGACATGCTATCTGACTATCCTGAGGGGGACACTGACATTTTCTAATGATATCCCCGAGGCCTTTCAGCTCAAGATATTTTACATTCTACCGGACATCAGTCACACTCCACAAACAACCGCAGCTTGCATGACAGTAACAGGTTCAAGGATTTCTCCTTAGATCACAGACATATGTTTACAATTCTACCCTTCCCCCTTTAAAGGGAAAATAATGTCAAGCTTCGTGTGTGCTCTCTCCTTCAGATGCCATTGTTTCCTATGTGAACAGACCTATTGACCATGAAAGACCAATGCAATCCCTCCCTGCCTTCAAAATTTACTCAAGTCTTGTCTCATTGACACTGTTTTTTCTCATTTTGGAAATAGGCAGTGCCAGGGACGGTGGAGGACAAGCCACACTGGAGACTCAGGCATCTAATCTCCAGAACAGGCGGACTCTTGCTGCAAGGCCACCTTCACAAGTGTGTTCCTTGGCTGAACTGCAGCAAATGTCTTTTGTAGCAAGTTTATAACACATTGTTCACATTCATTTTGTTCTATTTTTTTTAATTTGAACTTATCGTAAGGTACCAACTGTGCTGCACAAATCTGTGCTCTGTAAGTGGAGCTGAAATCAATTCATTTCACATAAAGTATTTTAGTCGGTCAACATAAAGTACTCCTCAGACATTCTCAACCTAGACTAGGTGATACCTCTACTGCTGACAATGGTTTGTGATCCATTATTTTTCAGGCTCTTTATGTAATAATTGTTTCCTGAAGAATAAGCTTTTCTACCTAACCTTTCCTCTTCAGTGATTTTCTTACAAATTTATGTTACATTTCTCCCTCAGGCTAATCAATCAAACAAATCCTCTACATCTGAATCGTCAAAATTATGCTCAATCCAGCACTGCATTTAACTTTTTTGATGGGACTTGACACAACTGTAAAATCCTACCGGTAGCAGTACTTCCTTCTACAGTTATCCAACACAAACCACCACACTGCTGCTCAACAATACGTTACTTTTAGGACTTCGGAAAGTCTCTCACAATAGTCTCATGTACCAAATATGACAGAATGCAAGTGGCATTACTCAAAGATTTTTTAGCCCTGTGAGATATGGACAACTTAGCAGAGGATTCCTGGACACTTTGGCAGTCACCTGCCAACAACTGCCACTTCATGAATCAAAATATCCCAACAGACAGATGCGAGGCTGATGAATTTGCCAGAGGTCTTTATACAAAGTCAGTTACAGAAGTAGTTAGTAGAAAATACTTCTTAAAACAGAAAAAAACCTTTCCCAAAAGAGGAAGTTAAAGTAATAAAATCTCACCTCAAAGTAAGTTCTCTTCAAATCTGACAGGAGTTAGGTACAGGCAAAGAGACTTGCAGGAAATGCAATACTCAGAAGAAGTACTCATCATTGGTATTTTTAATTTTGAAAACATGGGAATATGGAAGAGGTTTCAAAATTTGGAAGTTCAAAAAGAAACAATCACTGGATCACAGGAAGCAGAGATGGAGGACAGAAGAAGAATTTAGAAGTCAACCTTAAAATTCTAGTGATCATCATCTAATTGCAAGGCCTACACAAGTGTTTCTGCGTAAAGATAAAATATCTCATTAATCTTCCCAAAGACAAAAAGCAGTCACACTCACCAGAGACAACTGGGATCAGAAGGACGAGGTTGGAAAAAAACCCAACAAACACTATGCTGGAATTAGAAACAAGGAGAAAGTCTAGTCAGAGTATTTTTGGAAGAACATGATTGCAGCACACAGGCATCAAGACTTGTAGACCTGGATTTCTCAATAGTAGAGAAGAAGAGCTGATCAATGAATAAGACAGTAGTGAAAAGGAGACTTAATTTGTAAGGTGAGAATTTCACAGTTTCCTATATGCTCAAGAATTTGGGAGAAAGTCTGGAAGCAGCATCAGGGCAAAGGAAGGAAGACAGGACTCTGCTGGCAGTATGGGAGAAAGCATAAAAAAAATCCAAAAATAGAGGAGAGCAGGAGGGAAAACGAGTCTGCCACAGAACTAATAGAAGCGTCGCAGAAGGCAAGATTGAGCTAATGCCAAAGCAGGCTGATGTTACTTCTCTTCAGAGGGCGTACCTGACTTTTCATCACATACATCTAATACAATGGGGTCCAGAGTTCAACACTTGCATCTGATTGTGCTAAGAAATTAAGTGATGTCTCTGTGTGGTTCAAGACTCAATTACAGGCTGGTCAGCGCAGATCAGCAAACCACCATGTTTTTCTTCTGAGCTTAGAAGAACCCTTGATAGGTGCAGTGAGAAGACACACCAAACTTGAGTCCCAGTACTCAGGAGCGATACCCAAGCCAAATCCCTAGACTTTAAGAAAAGATCCTTTGAAGCACTCTGGGCTTATTTCCGATATTTTTTAGGATGCTTCCAGGAAAATCTTACATGCTTTTCTTACAAATTTGATGACTCCAGAAGACATCAGGTAACATCTTCAAGCAAACCTGATACCTAAGTACAGCATGCTCGCCACCAAGTATAAGATAATGTGGTTGAGATCACGTATCAGGGTACTGCTAGGCTGGATCTTTATTTCCTCGAAGCCACTGGATTTTCTCCCTTCTCCTTTTATGGTGCTACAGGGCAAGATAACATCCTGGAAAATAATACAATTAACAAAGCACTGAGTGCCAAAGATTGACTCAGTGTGACACAGAATAAAGAGTATCTGCAGCAAGCACTGAGGAACAAGTAAAAGCAAACATTCAAAGGTGATGTTTAGTTGCACAGACCATTACTACTCCAGAGAGAACAGGGAGTTTAACGGGTCCAGAAGCAAATGTCAGGGCTGAATATTCTCTCTCCTCAAATGCGTAAGGTTAAAAAAAAGAAGTGCTGGCTTTACCTGTCAGAGAAAATGCAGGAAAAAAATCATGGAGACTCAACTCAGGTGAGCGGAGAGGCTGAGAGAATCAGCTGAGCGGTAGCAATGCGCACACTAACCCAGCTTACAATTTCATGAAGAGGAACCTCACATAAGTTACTGAAGACTCGGCAAAGCCAAGCAAAAGGATAATGACTTGGTAAGACAGTAAGTAAAATAAGGAACACTGGCTGGAGTGCTTCGTGCAGCTGTGCAGAGAGCTTGTTCACCGACCAAGGATGACCTGGAGCAGGAAGCGAGACAGCTCCAGGCTCGTGCTCTGAAATAGTACCTCAAAGGGCCAAAAGGTTTTGGAGAAGAGGAGTTGCTCTAGTAGCAACTCCTAGAGCTGTGAATCTGGAAAGAATTTCTTTGGAAAAAGATATCTATTCTTAGAGTAGAAACTGTATTTGTTTAATTCACTTAGCAAGTTGCTCAACACTCTGATAGCTAACAAATATAGTTTGGGATTATTTCCTTTGTTATAGGAAAGTCACTGTGACAGATTATGCCTAGACTGGCAGATTTTACTTGCTGTATGAATATTAATGGTTTTAGTACTCCCTTCTCAATAGTTGTGTTTAACATATGTTTCCATAATTATGCATTATGATGCACATAAGGCACCTCTCTGGCAAAAGTTTTACTGCTCAAGATATTGTTATCCTAGAAAAGAAAAGGTTAACTGGCATGCATGCATTAATTTTGTGACCTTCATCAGGACAGAGATCTTTTAATTAACATATTCATTAAAGTTTGCCATAAACAAATAGATTTGCCATAGTTAAGAATGAACTTTACGTGGCAGGAAGAGAAAAAGAAGGAAGAAGAGCCAGGTTGAGCCTTACATTGTAGGAAATACATAAGCAGTTTAGTCTGGTTTAGGGAACAACAACATAATGGACACCACATCATTCCGATGTAAGTAGGGAGCCCAGAAAGAACAAATGTTATTATTCCCCCTAAAAGCAGAAAAGCAGTTTTCTAATCTATAATCTTTGGAGAAAACTGCCATGACACTAGATTACGCAGCACTGGGGCAGCATTTGAACTACCAGAAAAACTTTTAGTATGCAAGGACCCTCTAAAGCAAATTTTATATGGATGCTAATTTTTCCTTATTCGTATAAATAACCCAGAATTATGTAAGATGCATTTGTGTTTAATCAAATTAAGTTGTTTACAGTTTGCATCCTACCAGCACTAAAACTCAGCAAACTGTTTAGACTGTGATGACAGCAGAAATAGTAATAGTTGTCATTTAAAGGTCAGTATTTATCAGATGTCCTAGCATAGTGCCACGCTAATTTTCTTAGTGCAACACCTGGGAACCTGTCACAACACAAACCGTAACTTTAGGGATAACGCTATAGTTAAGACTATAAGAAAACACAGGGTGGAAACTGGGAAGATAATCGTTATTCAGGGTCAGTAAAGTTTTTAATACAGTCTGTGTTAACAAGATTAGGTGTCATTACTGTCTCACATCCTGTAAACAGCTTATGTAAAATGAATTGGTTTCAGCACAGTTTGTGAAAACTATTGATTTCTGCATTCAGAACCACCCCTCCACCCCACCCCACCCCCTTCATGAATATTTCAAATAACCTGTGAAATAAAGAATGGCACCAGAGACTGTTCTTTCCTTTATTTTGGGGGAGATTCTGAGATGATTTGGTGGGTCTCTTTGTAGGACTTCATGTCAAGTTGTAAATCTCATTTCCTACTGAAGATCTCACTGCACTTTTCCCTACATCCTTTTCTTTAGGCACTTCAAATCTTAGACACCAGGAACTTCTGGAGCCTTCTCCTCAGTCATTAAATGGTGCTGGAAAATTTGTCATACGTGATCACAGAAAAGGAAGCTCATTGGGGAAGCTATTTATGACTGTGCGCGTCTGCTCTTTGACTTAACAAAAATACCTCAGCTCCGCACTCCTATTTAAGTACTGAACTTTCACCGAAATCTATAAGGAACTCAAAACTAAACCAGGAATTAGGAGCCTAATTCTTGAAGATTTTGGCCTTGGTCGTGCCTGATCGTTACTCTGGGCAAGGGTGACTGACTCTCTGGACTCTTACAGAGTGAAAGGCTTTCTGCACTCCGTTTCTTTGTTTTTCCCATTTCTAGTTCCACTGCATTACTGATTCCTTAGTAGGTTTTCATTTCAAGTGTAACACTGGGGATGACCATTGTTTATTTCTATGTGGTAATCAAATCATTGGTCCTTTCCACAAGGACTAAATTCCCCACAAGATTAAAAGAGAAGAAAAAGAATAAACTAGTATGTAATTATCTATGACATTTCTCTCTACAGCTTTCTCAACAGACAGTGGAAATCATCAGTATTTCTATACTGTGTACAGTTTTGACTTGTAAATCACATTCATATTTCTGAACTTACCTTGTCAAGGAAGGTGGGGCGGTCCATGGAAGACTCTTTGGAGATTGGTGGTGGGCGGCAGCCAAGGGGTTTGGTGACCATTCCATTATAGTCGGTCACTCCCATTCCACGCTTGTCCATTTCCACCTTCTTTTCCAGCAGAGCACCTTCACAGACAGGGGAAATGTATTGAAAAAGGTGATGCAAAGACAGTGAATTTGCCAACAGTAGGTCAGAGAAGTAGGTCTTGCTTACAAAAGCAAAAGCAAGAAAATGAATATTATCAAATATATCTGGATAAGATCAAACTCTCAGAATCATGAATGGTTCCTGTGTTGCTTTAAAGAAAAAAAAAAAAAGTAGTTACACAAATACTTACTCATGGCCTGATCGAGATTCATATTGTTGCTCTTCAAGGCCTCTTCCGCTGGCTCTCTCTGTCAAAAAAACGGATTATGTTAAGAGAAAAAGTAATCATGCTTATATGATTTCAAAGCAAGCTGAGAAAACACATATATCTCAAATACTGGATTTCATATATACTAAGCAGCACAAGTAATGTCTGCGCACATTTTTTTCTGCTTTTACCAATTCCCACAACAATTCAGTTAGTTTCAGTTTGTCAAGTAAGTACCAGTTCTACAAGGTCAAATCGTACTGTTCTATTTAAATTTCTACCTGTTTTCTATGGAAGGCTTAAGTATCACTATGACATGCCTTTCTCTAAAAATACAGCTATACTCTAATTTCACCTGTTTAATAAGAAAAGGGGAACAGGAGTGGAATTATTACTGAAGTTCAAAGTTAACACCTATTGTTATAAAACTCTGAACTTCAAAAGATCTATAAATGTCATCACACAAAGTATATCATCAAGTAATCTCAGAGAGCACTCTACTAGCTTACGGTAGATTTCTGACATTAGAGTAAATGTCTAGATGCAGGTAACAGAACTACTTCCCGGCCTGAAGAAGAGACTGAAGATCCTTTTTGTAGCTACAGTCTGAAACATCGGAAGTCAGAACTACGAGCTACAAAAGCTTAGCCACTGGTGTGCTAACTATGAACACTACTCACAGGGAAGCCCATGTCTGTGAGCTGTTTTATCAGACGGTTCATGATCCAGGCCTCATCTTGCTTGCTAGATGTCTTCATGCCCTTAGTAAATAAATGGGAGATTCCATTAATGGTCTGGTTCCCATATTCATACTAGTGAGATGTACATAAAATACATGGTAAGTCTTTCTTATTAATAATACATGCTACTGAAAGATATATTAGTACATTAATTTAGAAAGTATTGAAGAACCCTCCGAACAACATAACTACGATTCTCTTCCCCCACAAAGTGTACAAATTTTATCTCAGCTGAGTAGGTGTTCAGTGTACTATTTAGTATTTGATTTGTCGACCACTGAATTAAAGCCACCTTTGAATTTAAGTATTTCATTTTAATCCTTGGCAGAAAAACATAATGAAATCAAAGATTCTGAAATAGTACAACACTTCCTGAAAAACATTCCCAAAAACGAGTTTGCAACCTTGAAGTTAAGAACGTTACTCAGTGTATTTTCTTAAAAACAAACAAGAGCGTCTAGATAAACACCTTTAAAAGATCTCTGTGCAGCTTTTCTATCACAAAATCCTTAAGAAGCCTCTTCCTTTCAGTTCTCCAGAAAGTACCAAGGGACAAGCGTGGATTTGTTTTGGGCTGCGGACAGTACAAGAAACAACCATACTTGATCAAATCACTGGCCTAACTGTTGGCTAATGGAATAACAAACAAACTGGCTAAATGCATTCCCAATTCCTTTAAGTTACAGCCTGGCCTTGTCCTGAAATAAAGACTGTGCAATGGAAAACTTCCTAACATAATTGTCTATGTTCTTGGTTGAGTGCGGCATTAACACAAATTTGCTTTGTTCTCATACCAGTACAGACCTTAAAATTATCTGTTTGTTCCTCACAAATAGGAAATAGATATTTTTTGCTGAACCACTACATCACAAACTACTGTTCGCTTTTCTACCACAACAGAAAGCGTATGAAAACCCCCTTAACGCTTTTTCTGTTTCTGTTAATACATTATCATTTCTTCAGAATACATGGAAGCTTATAAAACTCAGAGAAAACAAAAGCAACAACAACAAAACCTCCCGAAGCACCTGACATGCTTAAAGTCAAAGATCTCCCACTTTCCCCTGTAAGCAGGTAGGCTGTACTTGAACCACGGTAGTGGCAAGCTGTCTTTGGGTTCAGGTGTCAGAGGTCTAATTTAAGAGTTCAGGTATAATGCAACAACAAATTTGTGACAACTTATTCTAGAAATGTTATACTAATTCCATTCTTTTCTAGACAGCATCTTTATTTTTGTCTTACCTTTTGAAGTCCTTTCTTCGGGGCATTCCCCCAGGAATTACAGGAGGAGCTGCTCTCTTGTGAAGCAGTATTATTCCACATATCTCCTTCTTCATCTTCCCACTGACTAGTACTGAGATTCACTTCATCCCCACCACTGCCCCAGCCTTCTTGCATAGATTTTGAAGCTGGAGGAAAGGAAAGAGGGAGAAGAAAAATCAGCTTCAATTTCCTTTTATACCATATCCAGTATGCTAACATTTGAGTTATTTTCAAGAGATATAGAGGTTCATCAAGTAGCTTAATTGGCATTAAAAGATAAGGACTCCGTCTCTGAAGCTAGCAAAAAAGAAAAGGTCTCTAAATACTTTGTAGAAAATAAAGTCCAGCAACAGCAAGTCTTTCTTTTTCCTGAACAAGTAAGATCTATGGTCATGGTCATTCCAGTCTCCTAGGAACAAGGAACCAAAAGTATGACCACACACTTGTTAAGTGCTATTTTGCTTTCAATGAATCTCACCATTTTAGCTGCCACATTCTTCCGACAAACAAAACCAAATTTCGAGGTCACGAACGGTCAGAAACTCGTTCCCATCTCAGAAGAATGGGATCTGAAAGGAGCACGTGGGCTGCAGGAAACACTTTACATTAAGTGATGAGGTTGTGTCACCTCGTTCCGTTTTACTCTGTTTACTCTGTTTAAAGCTGAGATTACTCATTTTAAGAACTCTCGCTCCTCTGTTCAGGTTTTCTGGGCCTTCTATCTCTCTCAGTATAGTATTTTGCAGGAGTGAAGCTTAAAGACTACCACAGCCAAAACAGAAGTCTAAAACAAGCACTGTAGCCATCAGGGCATTTAGAGATGGACTGTTTTTATCAAATAACATTAGTTAGGAATCGCAAAGCAGTAAATAGTTCAGGATGTTCCTGAACCTCTGAACAGTTTTACTAGCTGAAGAAGATATCCACTCCCTCAGTTTAAAAGAATAGAGAAGTTATGACTAGTCATTCTCAAGTGTTTCTCTTCCTCCCAAAATCAATCCTATCTTGACTGAGCTCAGTTGCTTCTCATCCCAATACAGGTTTCTTTTAGGCAGCGAGGGATAAGTACTGATTCACATTCTTCTGCAGTTTTATAGTTTCCTGCATCTCTACAATTTATACTATACTGCTGTTGAAGTACACAAAAATACTCTAAGGGACACCTGAAATTTACTGGATCGATACACTATATTAATATTTTTGTATGAATCTCGTATTGGGAATATCAACGTTTTGAGACAGCTAATGGAGTTTTAAGAAAGAAATTAAGATTTAAATGCACAGAAAATCAGAAGGAGCGCTGTTTAAAAATACTGGCAGAAGCAAACACACTTTGCTTTTTCCCCTCCAACCTCTTACGACAGTGACATCCACGCACGTACCTGGTTTGCACAGTGCTGGGGCAGCAGCTGGAGCATTTGTTCTTCCGTATGTCCCCGCCGACTCGGCAGGATTATCTCCCCACCCTGTACCACTGCTGGGGGGTTTCCCCCATGCTGAAGTGCCATTATCAACTGCAGCAGAAGGGGATGACGGCTCTCCCCAAGAAGCTTCAGTCTTTGTGTGGACAGTAGGCATTTCTCCCCAGCCTGCTGAAGCAAGGGGAAGGAGAGAAGAACAGTGATGAGAGGAAAGGTTTCTTTTGCCAATAATTTCTAAGATGGACATTGTATTAAAGTCTTTGTCTGGAAAAAGAATGCATGAACTAGTAAGTAGACACAGTGACTCTAATTAAGCATATAAAAAAAATCCCTTTGATTTAGTCTCAGAATATTTTTTCTTAGTTGAATACTAATGCCAAGCTGTCAAGAAAGAAGGAGTATTTTTCAACACAGCCAGGAGCAGTCAGGCTGCCAGGTGAGCCCCAGACCTGGTCCCAAGGGAGCAGTTGCTTCCAACGTGACTTCTCAGAGCAGACTGACCAGGGCTCGGGGAGCACATGGCAGCACTGCGAGCATGCAGGAGACCAGGACCCAAATCTGAGCTGGGCCTTGTTTCACTGAAAGATTTTAAGCTATTTTAATTCCTTTTAACTATTTACAAATTATCAGATCTCTTTTCTCAAGCCCTATGAGTAAGATGGTATTTGTTTGTTACCACTTTCAACGTAGATTATATATGTTATATGCATTCCTTAAAGCTTTTATTACAGCTCACGGTCGACTGTGTTCCCTACGTATCCCTTCATCACTGAGCCTCTACATTATAAAATATGATTTTTAAAGAGAACTAGACAAGACTGCAATTAGAATCTACAGTCAAAACACGAGGAATGGCAGGTAGAAGTCACTGTTTTCCTACAGAGTATTATTTTAACTCACTGAAAAACGTAAGCTACTATAAAGAAACTTAGTCTGGCTTGGCTTGAATGTAATGCGCTTAAAATCATATGACACCAATTTCAGCACTGAAGTCAAACACGGTTGACTGTTCCCTACGTATCCCTTCATCACTGAGCCTCTACATTATAAAATATGATTTTTAAAGAGAACTAGACAAGACTGCAATTAGAATCTACAGTCAAAACACGAGGAATGGCAGGTAGAAGTCACTGTTTTCCTACAGAGTATTATTTTAACTCACTGAAAAACGTAAGCTACTATAAAGAAACTTAGTCTGGCTTGGCTTGAATGTAATGCGCTTAAAATCATATGACACCAATTTCAGCACTGAAGTCAAATGCGCTAGGAACAACCACATAGCTTCTAAGTCCTAAAGAGCAACACTGACAAACACAGCAAAAGCACTGATTGAATTTAAAATGACCACTACCTCTTAAAAAAAAAGTTTTTTCTGAAGAGACACATTTGGATCACAGGTGGAGTTCAAGGTACTTTTTAAAAATATACAAAAAAGCCAGACGCATAACAGGCAAGAAAACAGAGTTTTAACATATACCTGGTATTAACCTGTTTTTCTACAATTATCACAAAAAGCATTACATCACATGACAACCGAGATCTCAAAAAGTATTGCAGAATCCAGTGCACTTGAAACTTCCACTGTTAATTAGGCTGCTAATTCAAGAACTTGCCCTCTTTTCATTGGAGAGTAATATTATTAAGTACGGGTATTTTATTCTGATCAACTGTTGCCCTGCCAAATCTGTAACTTCCAGCAGCTCACAACATGCAAACAGATCTAGTAAGAGAGAAACTTGGTTTCGCTACTTCCCCAAAAAGTGTATCATTACTGTTTTTAACAGATTTTCATTATTTAAGGACTAGATGCCGACTTTGCTGCAGCACTATTCCTTTTTTGCTCCCCAGTGCTATCTGCAAAAATACTCTGGAAAGGTTTCAAAGAGCAGAAACATAACATTTTCTGCAAACTGACACCTAGAGTAGGAAGAAAATGGCAAGGAAGTCACCACAAAAGAACTTTATTTGAAATAAATTAAACTAACTAGGCAATAGTGTTACACTGAGCAACAAGTCTAGCTAGATGTCTTTGTAGAACTTACTGATTTCAACAGAATTTCTGTTACTAGAAACTGCAGGCAACATACACCACCAACAGTAACTCAAACACTGGCTAGCAGTGAAAAAATCTCCTTTCAAACAGATGGGCTCATATCTGTCCACCACTCCAGTGTTCCCGTATTACATATTTATTTTAGGCTCTATTTCTTAAAGCAACTGCAGTTCTCTCAGATACTTATAAAAGTGTCTATGACATAAAACATATCCAAACTAAGCCTACATGTTCAGGACACGTAGCTTAATAAAGCTCCTTCACCACCAGCAAGATTCATTGTGTTTTAAAACATATGCCTGAAACAACCCAAAACTTCGCTTTCATTAAATTGATTTACATTTGAAACAAAAATACTGTATTCTAAGCTCTGTCAACGTATCTTAAATTTCTGGTTATTTTAAAGTGTGTACAGAAGACAAACTCGCAGACACACACATGTATGTATAGAAATGAACCACTACTTAACATGACAACTTCCTTGGCGTTGCACCTAAAATACTTATTCAAGCTTTCTGCTTGTATCTTTAAGCCAACTTTAATTAAGGAACGTTTTATTTGAATTTCTGCCTTACTACTCAGGAGGCAACCTTGTCAGACAACTGCATGTATTTAATCATATTGGCATCTGAAAAAGATTAACTGCAGGCAAATGAAACAGAAAACACAACATCTCTAAGGCACCAATTAGAATACAAATAGAGAGAGTGCAGAACACTAATACTTCCCTGAGTTCATGGAACTAATGGAAACTAATTCAATTTATGAAATCAACCTTAAAACACAATTCATATATTGAAAAGGCAAAGTGTGCTGGGTTATAGAATAAAAATTCAAAAGAACTGGTCCTTCTGTTGCTCTTCACTATAAATTCAACAGCATCGATAAAAGACCACGGATGTGTAATGTCCAAGTTATTTTGAGTTAAGTGCTTTAAATGCGCTGAGCAGTAAGTAATACGGGATTACAAATAATGAGGGAGCCAGCCTTTACTAAAAGAGAATACTTGCAAGTACCTAAAAGCAAACAAAATGCATCAACTAAAAGTTTTCAAAACTATCTTAACAGAGCAAATTAAGTGCAGGAAATTAGTAAATAAAACCTGAAGGCTGCTGGAGAAATAACTTGTGCACCGCAAAAATTAACCCGTATGTAAATTCCAGAGTACTTCTCAATTATGAGCCTGTTTCCCCCTCTGCATTAAGTACCTGCTGTCTTAATGTTACTACCTCTGTGCTACCTTTTTATGACTCCATGTTAGAAACTTAAAAAGGTGAATAGTTACATTTTTGAATGAATGATGCAAAATTCCACACGTGAAAGAAGAAATTTACTTTGTATTCTCCAAAGGACTCTTCTTTTTAAACAAGGTTTTCCCTCAATTTTTAAAATAACCCAGTATGCTTCATATTTGAAACAGACACAGGTGGAATATTGGTTCAAACAGTTTGTAGTCCCAACAGCTTGCCTCTGGCAGCGTGATGCTTTCCAGTACTGTATCATATACCTCACAATAAAGGCAGCTCACAAACAGCATTACAGTGGGTTGAATGAACGCAAGAAGCTACTTTTAAGTTCCTTTACACAGCTGTTTGGAAGGAAAACACCTTCACAGTGGTCTCAAAATCTGAACCTGCCTAACGTTTTCAAAATTTCTGCTCAGAGAAAACTTACTATTTTCTTTATGAAAATAATATGCATTCAGGCTTTCCTGAGAAAAAGCTCCATGCCTTCAAAAGATCTGCATGAATGTTGTTTTGCAACAGAATGAGCTCCGTTAAAGGGTTCTTTGGCAAGAAAGTGAGGTTTCAATACTGAAGTTTTTAAACACTCTTAAAATTGCAAGAAACAAAAAGATCACAGTGAGTAATAAACATGGACACATTGGCAGAGCTTTGTTTTATGGAAATAAAAACATAATTAACACTGGGCCACAGCCAACAGGAAATCCTCAAGGGAAAGTGAAATGTTAACTAAGCTGTGGCAGGATGCAGTTGTTTTCCCTCAAAATAACCCTATAGCCATTTGGATGGCAGAAATTGTTTTCCTTGAAGTTGTTTGGTCCATGATAAATACCAGAGCATATGACTACAACACAGGCAAACCAAAATATTAGAACCTTCTGTAAGATGAAAAAGGAAGAAATTAGGTACAAAAGAGATTGTTTACTAAATTGTCACCAGTTAGTCCACTAATAATAGAAAAGAAATAAGCTATAAGGGGGTGTGTGTGTGTGTAAAAGGGAGGGTTATATATATATTTAAGGGTCACTTGTAACCCTTAACCTTTCAAGTCTTCGTTTTCTCAAAGATACTCCAGTTCATGCAGTGGAGCTCCACGCCTTCGTATCTCACTCAGCATTAGGGAAGCTCTTATTTGGCTTTCAGCAATGAGATCAACCTTGTGTGAAAATCTCAGTATCGCCTGGCTGTCCCTCAGAACTTGGCTGTTAGAGGGCTGAGCACCCACAACGGGATTTTTGGTTTTTACATGAGCATCCTAAAGGAGCTCAAAGTTGATCTGGTTTCAAATCCATTCTGATGAAAGTTCAAAGTAAGGAAAACACATCACTTGCATTCCCTGTTTCACATAAATTAGACGCTATGAATGACATGTAAGTTGCCACTGAGACAATGGCACAGGATTATTAAAGGAACAAAGAGATCTTCAGAACTTTCAGAATTTAGACCTGGTTCAGTTTTTAAAAAACTTAAGCTCCTTGCTCTCTAGGAACCACAAAGACCTTAATTTTTGACCTAAAATCTCCATAGGGAAGCCTACATCATCTTTTGTCGTTTCTTTACTCAGCCGGAGGACGGGCGGCTGGAACCCTGCCAGGCTCTACCTATTAGTGGGAAGAGGGAACATCAAGCCCACTCCTCAGCATTTGGAGGAAGGATCTGGTGCCGTTTGGGATCCAAAAATCTTTTAATCATTCCTGTTTGCAAAACCTCTTCTCACTTCTTATTCCCCTTGTATCAAAGTTACAAGAGTTAAAAGAGCTAGTAAGAATTATGCACAAGTAATTTAGATCAAAATTGAATCTAAATCAAAACCACTAGCTTTCTGCTCGTCTTTCTAAATAACTCAGCAGTGGTTTGGGAGCAAGCCGCTATAACCAGAAAGGACTACATTTATCACATTATCTATCCCCTTTTTTTGTTTCCGACAGAAAAAGAAACTCCTTAGAGCATTATGCATTGTCATCAAGTGTGTACCAACATCTGCTTCCCATCAATAGCTTTTAAGTTTTGTATTCAAAGAATTTTGAGAACTTCTGGGGATGGGTGACAAATTGAATAACAAGACTGTAACTTGGCCTCCATTTCTAAACTAATATAGTATAAACTTAAAACCCAAAAGGGACTTCCACTCCTTTGTGAACAGCTAACTAGTGCTGTACAGCGAAATTAAAACCCACTTCTTTGCTTTCAGGATGCATGACTGTGCCATCTTACAGCTACGCCATGCTTCCCTACTTATACAGGAACAGAATCCATGATTTCTTATTCATGATATTCCCTGAATAGTAGCGAATCATAAAAATGATTGGCAAAGCATGTCTTGACCCATGCAGAAGACAAAATGCCAATGGTAACTACTTAGTTCAAGTGTTGTAAGATTTTAGATGAGCACTTAACCTGTGCCCTATGGCACAGCCCTTAATTACACAATCACGTTTTGCATGGAAATACTGTACATGGGAAAGAACTGTCGTTGGATGCAATTTGGTTGTGGATTACAGAAGTCTCCTGGCTCCAGGATTCTTGTCTCCCTTTCTGCAGAGGTTGGAAATGCACAGCCAACGGGACAGGGAATTGGAGTAGGAAAAAATAAGGTTAAACAGCACGACAACAAACTGCAAGCCCATGTCTGTGTCGTAGGAAAGCCGCGCATTACTTGCTTCTCATCTTTTAGCTGTCCCAGATGGGACATGATTTGTAGATGTTTTAAGTCTGTGTACATTTCCACAAAGACCAACAGGATATTGCTCTACAGCTGCTATGTGCTATACGCGGTGTTAAAAATAGGTTTCCTGCACATTGAATGAGGAAGCAAATAGGGTCATTTTAAACTACATTTTTTGCACTCTCTGTGTAAGATAAGCACAAGACTAGCCCCTCTCGGGCACAGTCAAAGGTAAAGACGGGCATAACACAAAGTCACACGGGACTGCTCCTAGCTTCCATTTGCAGATTAGACAATAATCCTTCAAAATATTTCCATGTATGGCCTTTGTATCTGTACCTATGTACACAACTGTAACCATACGTAAGCAAAAATACACAACAAAAGGCCTAACTTATGCCCTCAACAACTTGATGTAAATTTTAAAATCAGAACCGTATTTTAAATTGTCTTCACTATTACTCAGTTTATCCTCTTTCTTGCGTGCTGCCTTAAGTATATTCAGAGAGTTGGTTTTGCTTTAGTATCTTAGAACCTTTCTAATGAACATTTTTGCAAGACACACAATACTGTCATTTTAACCTATTCATGTGGTAGTTTGAGTGGATGGTTACAAATTAATAAGCAGTTCTCTGTCTGCATAAACATACTACATCAAAGAAACCCCTCCTTTGCTACCGTCTATTCTCTAGAGGAATCACTGTAGATTAACACCAGTTTTTAAATTCCATTTTCAAAATCTGAAGGACTCGGAACAGTAAGTTTTCCTCTGCAAGGTGTTAGATTATTTGAATAGCATTAACCATACATTGCTGTATGTGAACAGTTTTACAAGCACCGATGTAATCTTCCAAAAATCAGCTTAACAAAAAAAAACAACCCCAAAACTCCACCCAAAACCCCACCCCAAACCCAACCAAAAACCCACTTTCACGGTATCTCCACTACAATTCAGAAATTTGAATTGTCAGTTTCATGGGTAAAGTTTTAAAGGTGGATGAAATAAGTTTAAGGTTAACAAATTATAGATCACGTATATTGGACTGACCAAGTACAAACCTATTTAAAGATTTCTCCTTCTGGAGCACGTTATTTTCTTAAAATAGATACTTTCAACTGTTAAAATATTTGACCAGAGTAGGGAACATGAGGCTATTTTTACACAGACATTACAGTAAGTTTGAATTATTTCAAAACATCAAAGAGAAAAATGATGGAAATAAGAGAAGTAGAACAAATCCCACTTGGAGGGGTTAAAAAGTCAATATTTAGCCATGACCAAGACGAAACAAAAACTTGGAGACAAAAATCAGATGAAGAATTTCAAAGAGCACTGCAAGATTAGATTTATTTTGAGAAGTCTGTGGTCATAATATGAGCAGGGCTGCTAGTAACATTTAAATAACCTTCCCCCTAAGCATTTTTCTCATTTTTTCCCCATTTTTATTCCTTGCTGCTTGTCTACAACAGTACCTTGTCTTTTCCTAGATGCCTAAAAACTTGTCTTTGGAACACAGCTGAAGTTAAAATCACTTTTCCCAGCCACCCTGAATATTAACATCTTTAACCAATTCAGCTTTACGAGAATCACATAAAAGTCCAGGACACTACCCGTGCTTGAGACCTGAAGTATGGAAGAGAACCGTTTCTTCATAAAAGACAACAAACAGAAGACAGAGAAACAGCAACAGCCTAGATTCATGCAACCGTTAAAAAAACATCTGTTGCCAAGAGGTACGGTTTGCAGAAACTAAACAGATGCATATTGTCTAAACAAGACAAAGACTGAGCAATGGTCACAGAAGACAAGTCAGAGAAAAAAGGTTAGCAAAAGGACCCCAAACTCTCAAATGGTTGAATTAAAAGAAGGTGCTACGTAACTGTGGAAGAGCTGACAAAATAAATATGGATCAACAATCTAAGGACCTAGCGTATTATTGACCAGATATTGTTTCAAGCCTTTCTTACATTCACTTGGACTATGGAAGCTTGTGTCTCAGGTTCCATGGGTTCTGTCCTCAGGACGAGAAGTTACTGCTTCAGAGTAAATGAATAAACTTATTCTATGACATAAATACAGGGTTTCTATCTTTAATGTGTAACTGCACACTGATCAGGCCAGACAGCGTTCAGTAATCGGTACTGGTATAAAGTATCTTATAAAACTATTTTCATACCTGGACCAAGCAGCGGGGACCGGTTCGGCTGGGCACTTGACTGGTGCGATGGCTGAGGTTCAACCATATTTGTGTTGATAATGGTGCTAGTGGTGGTGGTATTGGTTGTGGTACTGCTCTGAATGATAGGATTATTTCTATCCCACATGTTTACAGTCTTGTTGTTGTTGTAATTTGGGTCGCCCCAAGCTGAGGTACCATCATCGATTTCCATCTTGCGGCGAATGGACGGTGGAGATGGCTCTTCCCAGCCAGTTGCCTCACAGTTCTCTTTTTGTTTGGCTGGCACTGGCCCACCAACCCACCCTGACCCCGTCTGTTTTACAGAAGCAGCTCCTCCCCAGTTACTCACATTGTTGTCCTGGGGTTTATTAGCCCAGTTTTGTTGGGGGCCTGGCTTTAAAGATTCCCCCCAACTTGTACCTGTATTAGCCTTGCTGTTTGTGCCATTTCCCCAACCACTGGTCCCAGACCTTGTGGAATCATTCCAACCAGACCCTGATCTATTGTCAGAATCCCATCCAGATCCATTCTTCTTCCCATCACCCAAGTGTCCAGGAACAGATGATGAATCTGTCCAATCTCCACCTCCTGAAGTCCAGCTTGGATTTGATTTCTGTCCATCTCCCCAGTTTTGAGATTTGGGTTTCTGAGGTTCACCCCAGGTAGGCGATTTGTCCTCCTGATTTGCGGTCCCACTCCAAGCGTGGCCGCTTTTGGCAGCAGCAGCATTATTAACAGTAGTAGAGCTTGCTGACTCTCCCCATCCCCCTGGGCCATTTGGTGCTTTGTTGTTATTGTCTCCCCAACCTGTATTTGTTGGAACAGCTGCCGGTGGAGAGTTGACCCACCCAGATACTGAAGAGGTATTTGTACTGTTCATGATGGACCCATCGTTCTTCCCCCCTGAGTTTGAAGATTGAGTAGCTGCACAACCCCAGGCCTCTGTTCCATTGTCATTCTTTCGTTCAGACCTTGGGGACTCTTCAAATTCCCAGGCAGTGTTTTGCTTTACAGGGGTCTGTCCCCACCCCGTATTGGACAGGACCCTGGGGTCAAGGTCATTTCTTGGCAACTGAACTTGCCCTTGGTCTATCATCCCTTTGTCTCTCCTCCTGCCCTCTCCAGCCCCCTCCCTCCCAGTACTGCCTTCGTTTTGACTGCCACCGCTGTCGTTACTTCCTTCGCTAGCTGTGGTGCCAGATGCTGCAGCTTTGGCCCAAGAGTTTATTTGTTCATTGCCCTGCTGCATGGCAGGATTCGGACTGGTAACACTAGAGCTATCCCACCCTGTTGATCCTTTCCCGTTGATGTCGCTATTGGAATGCTGGTTTGGGGGCTTGCCCCATTCACCGTTCACACCGTTACTGGTGTTACGGTTGGGGTGGCCCCAAGCTCCAGAATGCATACTACCAACACCACTGTTGCCACTGCCCCTGCCCCACGCTAGTACCCCAGGACCAGAAGGAGGCCCCGAATCCCACGCGCTCGCTCCGTTTCCTTCCTTTTGCACAGCACTGCTGGATCCATTTTGTTTAGCACTTAATGCTGAGTTCACAGTGTCTCCATTCCCCTGACTGAACCCAGAATTGCTGTTTCCTGTGGCAGGATTACCTGGGGACATCCCCCACACTGAACTGCCCATTCCTTCACCACTGCCCCCGCTGACTTGAGAAACTGATGTTCCGTTAGCACCAGGAAGGCCTTGCAGGTGGGGCGGGATGATGGCCCCCATACCAACAGCCATTCCCCAGTTCGGCAGTCCATTTGTCTGCATTGCATTGATAGGGTTTGGTGAAGAGTTCATGGGGTTAGTGTTATTTGGTCCATCAGTGTTAAGGTTCTGAGGTTGTACGCTGAAAGACACATTCTGAGAAGTGGACGTTTGTGGTTCTGTGCTCTCTTGAGGCAGCAAGTTTCCCCAAGCACCTAAGGTGCCTGTTGGGTTCCCATTCTGGTTGCCCATGTTCTGACCTATGGCACTGACTGGACTGCAAATACTGGAAGGGTTGCCTGCTCCCACAGTTCCTTCATGTCCAAGTACAGGCCAGGCAGCTGGATTGGCATTAGGGTTAAGGTTAAGATTAATGCCAGCATTCGAGTTGGAAGCACCCCAGCAGTTCTGACTTCTACCATCTCCCATCACGTTGTCCATCTTTCCATCCCCACCACTGGCAGAGCAGTGAGCTAGGCCAGAGCTGGAGCCCGCAGCCACACCCCACACCCTGGCCGAGTTGCCGTTACCGTTTGCTCCACCAGCTCCAAGGGCACTCTGGTTAGAAGTGCTTTGGACGAGTGCTCCGTTGGCGCCATTATTGCCATTAGTTTTCTTTGTATGTCCAGTGAAGTTGCCTTGGGCACTCCCTGTAGCCATGCTACTGTTCTCTGAGCCACAGTTGGAGGCAGAGTCAGTGTCTGTAGTACATTCTGAGGCAGACTCAGTCTCAGCTCCGGTAATGGAAGGCCACGCTTCCTTGTCAGTCCTGTCTATTATCACTTTATCCCAGCTGCAGTTGCCTTCACTCCTGAAAGCGGGCTGCTGTCCCCAGTGGGAATTCTCATAATGGTCTCCCAATCCACTGTGGCTGAGATCTGAAAGGATCCAATAAGGTTAAAAATGAGTCCACTGATCAAGCACTGCAAAAGCCCTCTATTAAGTATTATTTTACATTGCCAGTTACAACACTGCTTTCTGCTAAAATTTAGAGTACATTCTCTAACATAACACAGTAATTTTCCTCACTACAATAAAGCGCGATGCTCATATTTAGGTTTTTTTTTTTAATCTGGCAAAACTCTCAATTAAAATAATGGAACAATTCTATTTTAGAACAGAGCAACAAAAGTGTTTTGTATCCCTTAGTGCACTAGTAAAAATAGTAAGCAGGCAATAAGTAAGGATAGCAAATACACTAATCTATGTGAAAAAGCTAAAAAGCAAATTTGGAAAAAACGCAGAAGACTATCTAGCAGACTCTTACCATTTATTTTGACTCAATTCTCATTCTTCAGAGAAACACAAAGAAAGAGCATCCAATAAAAAAATGTAAAATGTCTGCCTGCCCTTAGATATTACATACACACCCACATCACACTCAACACACTAAATTCATACTGCATTTAGGTTTTCAACCCTTCCTGTAAATAAAGGAACAAATACGGACAGCCACCTTTACTATTGAGTGTCAATTATACATTTAAACACCACTACTGTAAACATTTTAGCAGAGAACTCCGGTATTTCTAAATAACAGGCAGTTTTGTCAAGAAACGTAGCTCTTAAAGGATTTACATGTGGTTCAAACATTCTTTTGCACTTGCACATACAGTCCAATTTCTCACCCAAACCAATGAAAATCAGTGCTATGCTGTACAGATGCTCAGACGACAGTCTTTTCAGAGCACCTCCCACATCCTCAAACACAGATGCTAATCCAAAAAATTAAACAAAAGCTCTTGAGCATCTAATTGCTTGCTAGGGTACAAAGTTAAACTGGAAGACACAACACTTCTCATGCTAAGAACTCAAGCTTAGTTCAAGTTTTTGCATTTGCTTTCCATCCCAATTGCTCTCTACAAGATTTTTAGTACAGATTACTCCTTTTAGTTTCTTTTGATGGGAATTTTATAGCAAGTAATTCAGTCTGATCCTAGGGGTATGTACTAGAGACGATCTGCAGAACAGCTCCTCTTAACTGGTGTCTAAATAAGGGAGAAAACTGCACATATGTAAGTTAGAAATTTTGGATGTCAATTATTTTTACTTGCTGTAAATCTGCAGAAACATGACTTTAATTTTTTATTATTTGAATAATATTTTGTGGGGAAGATGTATGCAACAAATCTCTCAAATAAGCTGTTAACAGTGGATGCCTAATATGCATTAATTTAAATCACAAATATTTTGGTGTGATTAGCTCCTCTAACTGCCTCCAATTAGAGGTATTCCAATACTGCAAAAAAATTGTTCCAAGAATAAAAAAAGCTTGCTCTCTTTGACAAATAATATTTTGTGGGGAAGATGTATGCAACAAATCTCTCAAATAAGCTGTTAACAGTGGATGCCTAATATTCATTAATTTAAATCACAAATATTTTGGTGTGATTAGCTCCTCTAACTGCCTCCAATTAGAGGTATTCCAATACTGCAAAAAAATTGTTCCAAGAATAAAAAAAGCTTGCTCTCTTTGACAAAGTCTTCTTATTCACATATTTCACCTGTAGCTTTTCAAGAAAGGGGGGTGATTATTTGGTTGCCTCATGAAGATTTATCAAGATGAAGAAAGAACACACTAAACCAGGACAGATTGCATCTTGCCTTTTTTTTTTTTTTTAATTCAATTGAAGCAAAAGTATGAATGTTAGAGAAAGGAAGGGAAAACAGTCTTAGCTCATCACCTGTCTTCTCATGATGCTAGGAAAAGCCTTACGTTTCACAGAAAGAGCTAAATAATTGACATGTGTATGACAAATCCAAGAGAGTATGAAAGGAGCCACTTGGATTTACCTGGATTCTCTCCCCTACATGCAATGGATAGAAAGGAAGAAAGCATCATGTTATTCCTGGATAAAACCTACTGGTTACATTACAGAGCTAAGGAAAAAGGTTGAAAGTTTTACCTGATAATCTAGGTTTGCTAGACAGGTGTTAAATAGAGACCAGAATCCCAGATAAGGCACGGAAGGGAAAGGAAGCCTGTGAAATTACTTTAAAAGGGTCAACAGGGTCAGAAAAATGAGCCAAGCAGCATTCTTAGCAGAGTAGGAATGAACAAAGGAAAAAAGCAGCGGCAGTCCAGGCCAGAAGATAAGAAGTTGAGGCAACCAAAGAATCAGATAAGAGGAGTTATGCGAGATTTTTTTTCAACACTGTGGGTGGTGAGATTCAGCACTACATTTGAGACGTGACAGAAAGATTTAAAGGTAGCTTGAAATAATTGTTCCAATAAAAAGGTCTTGTCAAAGCCAAAACCTAAGCTACGTGTGCAAGTGCCGGGGAGAACGATGGTGCTGCCCAAGGCAAGCGAGAGTGTCTGTGCAGGGCAGGTTTGTGAAGAAGCATCAAGAGCACAGTGCAAGACGTCTCAATACTCACAAAAATGGCACAAAGACTGACAAGATGAGATGAAAGGGAGCTGCTTGTTTAATAATTTCTTTTTCTTCCTCCTCTCCCCCAAAGATGGTGGTTAAAGCAATGCTCAAGTTTGAGAGCACTTCGGAGACAGAAAGTAAAGGGAAGGGGTGGGAATGGAAGAGGAAGATGACAAAACAGCTTAGAAAGGTTCTTGAGAGTAGGGAGCAAAATGGTTCATTAAGTAAGATACCAGGATTTTGAAGAGCAGTCAGAGAAACAAGAAGGGGGAAAAAAAAAAATATGAGGGGGAAGAACTATAAAGACCAAGAGATGACCATGTTAAAAGCAGAAAATGGCCAAGTGCCTCAGCTTGGATAAGCACATCTACTCCAGACAGTATCACACCAAGTATGTTTGGCTTGGAAGCAGTGCACATGCAGCTCAAACCCCTCTGCTTTTCAAGGTTTTGCAACTCCGTAATTACTCCCTTTCGTGCACCATCAGCATAGTTCCTTTTACTGCAATTCAGATTACAACCTCAACAACAACCACTGACTAATCAGAAAGTGGTTACTCTGCTAGGGATTACAGTAATATTTTTAGGTGACATAAAAGAAGCAAGCCCTCTCTTGAGCAGCAGCGTACCTGTGCCGTGCCTTCCCTGCTCTGGAGTCAGCAGGACCACGCTGGTACCTTTCGCAAGTCATAGATTAAAAAAAAAGCAGCACAAAAACAAGAGGCGTGTAATAACTTCATAGCATCCAAATATTTACTGGAACAATTGGTCCTAACACCAAAGGCTGCTGCTATAAAACTTGTAAGAAACAGGACAGATAAAGGGAATGAAAAAAAATTTCACAATATAAACAGAAAGCTGCAAAAACTGTGACTGTGCTGCTGAACAAACATAACAGAGTTTGAGTGCAGAACTGATCCTGAAGAGAGGACTTTTTATATTCTCGCCTCTAGAAGCAAATAACCAAAAGACACTTTTCCATTTTCTCTAGACTAAAAGGAGTTCATTCCTATACATTAAATAACTAGTAACACAGTCCTACTTAATCCATAAGGACTTTAAACATTTGGGAAAAATAATGAAAGGAAAATATTTTCTGTGATTAAATCTAGAGAATTTTTTAGTTTGTTTGAGGGGTTTTTTTTGAACACATAGATTTCCTCCAACTTTCTAGGAAACCAACTCTTCATAGAAATTGCAAATATTTTCTTTTATTTTCAAAGCTGTTAAGACTGAAATGGGAAACCCATTTAAAAAATTCTTAAGAATCAGTTCCTCTTTATTTATGCAAAGATCAGAAATAAAAGCACTGTAGTCCATCAGAAGCATTTCTATCCTTCCTCTGTGAACTGAGCAAAGATTTTAAACAAGGCATCAGGAACAGGAACCGCGGGTATTTTATGTTAGCAAATCCTAGTGCTGGTACACTGCAAAGTGAAATTGGTTTTTAAATTAATACTTTGTGTTTGAAAATTTTAATTATGCATCTTCTATAAAATATGATTCCCTTGATTAACAACATATCTTCAGCAATCAGGAAGGACAAATTAATCTGACACCAACAGTAACAGGTCAAATTTGTTTTAAACAAACATAACTTCTGTTAAATTGCTGTAAATGCTACGATTCTGTAAATCGTACATGCTACTTGAAAAATGCACAGCTTTGATCAGTGTTACCAATAAGCATGAGGGTTTTGTTTTGTTTTTAAATCATATCCTTAATGGGATGGGAGGAGATTGCTGGTGTTATTACATACTGTACCCAACATACTTTACCAACTTCAATGTAGTACTTATTAAAAATAGAAAACATTTTTGGCTGTGTTTGATAATGAATATGAATAATTAGTTGCAAAATTAGTTTAAAGTTTACACAGATTACAAAGGTAAAGTATGAGTAGAGTGAAATGGGAGAAGCTGTTGAATGCATTTCTTAGAAAAGCAAAATACTTTGCCTGCACTAGCAGTTTACCCAAAGCTTCAATCCTCCTCTGAAAATGTCATTTACAATAATATTTCTTTTCATTTTTGTTCAGCTGAGTTAAAGTAACTGTATCTTCATAACATCCATTGCAGTAATGAGTTCGAATGCTGCGCAGTAAAATTATGCATCCTGAACTATAATATAACATTCAGCTGATTTAGGAACCGAAGTATGGAGAGGGTGCGAAATGGCAAAGCCTGGGATAAACTTCTAATGAGAACCACGTTATTAATAAGTTTTGCTCATCCAATTTTAAATCAGATCTAATAGTGAGTCCTTCTCTTATTACTAGTTTTATTTTTCAGTTCATGTTAGTCAGCATAACAACAACCAGATTCATTGGCTCGTCCTGTTGTGCCCAAAGGACAGATTACAGACGACGTTGTTGTTTGCTTTGACATGCAGAAGACAGAAAAATCCCGAAGGCCAGTGACAGTCCTACAGGGGATTTTGCTTGTCACACAAAGGTTAGTGATTCTGAGTAGGAAGTCAAGAAGAAAAGGGCAAATTACTTTCTCCCCCCAAAAGAAACAGTTTTCAAATCAACATGAGATCTATAAAAAACTATACATGATTTTTTCTAAATCTTAATTAAATCCGAATTGCCAGAAACATTTTAAGTGCTAGATCAAATGTAGGCTAATTTCATAAAAGAAAAAGAAAAAAATGACACAAGCATCTATTCTGAAGAACGAAATATAATAAAGTAGAAAATCTGGGAATTGTAGTGCTAATATTTCAGGTTACCTGCTACATCCAGCTCTATGCATACGCTGTCTGAGGCTGAGGACAAATTTGAAAACTGTCAGCTATTTGAAGCCACTTACGAAGCTAACTTACAAGTCTCATAGATGTTAGGAAGCTGAAATAGCGTTCATAATGTGGAAAGACAGAAAAGAGATGGAAGCACTGAATAAAGCAGCTTTATTTATTTTAAAACTAAACCACAGTTAAGTACACAAGTGGGAAAGCCTGTTATCCCATTTTAATTTTCTGCACTACGACATTAAAACGTAGTTCCTTTCCTCTGATGCTGAAAGCTTTTAAATGCATTAAGAAAACAAGCAAAAACAAACACCATTTTTCATTATTAGTAGAGATTCCACTAAATGCTACCTCTCCAAAACAAAAGCAGCAGTAGAAAACACCAAATAATTGCATTTTTCTGCTCAGTGCAACATATCTTTAGCAAGCAGCTCACTGCGAAGACGCCATTTTATCAAACCTGAAATGCAGCCAAAAGCTTAGGACGCTGTGCTGCTGCTCTCTCTCTGAAATGTTATGTAATAAATTGATTTAACAGAAGCAGATGCTATTTTCTCAGGGTTAGGGTTACTTTCTCTCTTTTTTTGGCTCTAAAAAGGGCTGATGGGTAATAAAATACCTGAAGAAAGGAGCCGCCCAACCATCCTAGGAGACGCTACATTGTGTGCAGAGCTGTTTCTACTCCTGCATCTACGTTCTCCAGGGCTCTCGGCTTCAATATGTCGGCTGTGTACAGTGTGAGCCTCATCCTGTAGAGCTGCCAAGAAAATCTCTCTGTGCAAGCGTGCGCCCAGACAACCTGCAAGCTCGGTCGGGCCTCGGTTGCACTGGCTATGGAAATGCCCTTTCCACGCACAGCCCTCCTCCCCCTTCCCCTCGCTCCGCTCCTTAACTCTAGGTGAAGGTATGAACAGAGTAGGATTTTTAAGCTTTGATTATCTAATTGCAGCTGACACTAAACCGATCTTCCTTCCTCTTTAAATTCTTTCAACTGTCACAAAACATTTTCACTTCAGGACCCAGCTACAATTAGCACCCTAGCTGCTTTTCTCCCGCTTTTGAAAGTCAGCCAAGAGAAGACGCGGGCGCAGCCTCCCGCCCAGCGCCCTCCTCCCTGCCCCGACGACAGCTCCTGCCTCCCGCGCCCCGCGTCCTCCTCCCTGCCCCAACGACTGCTCCCACCGC
>NW_008795314.1:1713460-1744917 GCF_000699145.1 Aptenodytes forsteri
CCCCGCGCCCCGCGTCCCCCGCCCTGCCCCAACGACTGCTCCCGCCGCTTGGCAGCGGCAGACCAAGTCCCAGCCCAGAAAAACCCCCCGCCCTCCTCCCCCCTGCCCCAACGACTGCTCCTGCCGCTTGGCGGGCGAGCGGCAGACCAAGTCCCAGCTGTATATTGGCGCCCCGCCAAGCCCTTAATGACTTCCCTGCCTCTACCTAAAAAAGATCTAAGTGGCAAACATGAGAGCGTATTAATCAAAGGCGCTGTTGTTTATAAACGCAGAGAAGAACTGCCCTAAACAATGCAGCGCGGACCCGGGTGCTTTCTGCCTCCTGCAGAAGGGGGGACCATCTTTTAACAACCGCAGGCTGGAGAGCGCTGGCTCTCTTTAAGACATTTGAACACACAGACTGTGAACAGAAGGGGGGGGAACCTTAGCGTTTTCAGGACCTAAATATCATTACAAATCCTGAGAACACACGTAGAGAACTTTTATCAACGCTTATATACAAATCTCAAACGAGAATTTACACACAAACTTCTAGGACATCTAATACACTCCTTTACAATTATTTCCCCTTCTCACTTCCTTGTTCTTCCTCCTCCTATCTGCCCCAAATACATATTAATTACGCAGTAAATGGAGCACGTTTTAAATTTGCTGTTTCAATTCTTGTCAGGTGTTCATTTGAGCAGTTTCACCCTTCTGCACTGGATCGCACACAACTGATGTCTCTTTAAAGGTTTGGCTGCGTTCTCAGAATTGCTGCCACTTCACTACCAAAGCACAATCGCTGCTGCTATTCTTGGCTCAAGAACTGTTCCACTGAAGTACTCCTGAAAATAGTTGGTTTCCTTCTGAAGACATTTATTCTCTGTTTCTTTGCAATAGTCTCTGAATACTGGACGGGTTTAACCTCATTTTAAAAACAACAGATGAATGAAAATCAAATCTGTTTGGTTTTGTTTCCATTCAGAAAACTGTTTCAATTGAAACTAGAAACTAAGCTTGAGTCAATTTTGCAATAACTTTAAAGTCAAAATATTGTTGTGGATTATTATACTCCTTTATATCAGCTATACATGATTAAAATTTCCATTAGTTAAAATGATATGTCAAAACTGGAAGAGAACATAAGACACATTCTCATGTTGCTTCTATTTTTCTTATTAATATCGTAAACTCCCTGAAATCTACTTCAATTTATGGAGGCAGGTACTTACAAAGGGCACCTAATTCAAGGGGGTTGTGTTTACCGGACAGAGGTAACGTAGGAAGGCAATGCAGAACCCCAAGGAAGAGTCAGAGCCCACACCAAAGTTTGGTGGCAAAATAAAGCACAGCTTCCAGTCCAGCCCGTGCTGGTGGATGAGCGGCTGTTCCTTTCCACGTGCTCCATCTTGTAGCGGCCTCGACAGGGCATGAGTCTGGTAAGTTTGAAATCCTTATCGATACCTGAAGACTAAAAAGGGGGATTTGAGAGGTTATGCAGACCACTCACCTGATCTAAGGAACTATTCCTGATACACACTAAGTGACATTTGCCCAACCCAACAAGGAAGCCCTCCAGCAATGGAGACTGCACATTCCGAAGTGCTCTACCTCACTTCTTAAGATAGCTTTCATACTGGCACGTTTTTCCTAATGTCTAACCTTGATCTTCCTTGTTGAAATTTAAGCCCATTATTTCTTATCTGATCCATCACAGGCATACGGAACGTATCATTTTCTTCCTTGCAGCAGTCATTTAGGTATTTCTGCATTTCTAATTCCAGTCTTTCTTTGACTTAGCAGCTCCAACTCCTTCACTCTTTGCAAGGCTTGTTTTCAAGATCTCTACTCATTCCTGTTGCATTCCTCTGCTCTTCTTCCAGCTGGTTCACTTCCTTCTGAAGGCACAAAACCCCAAACTGGACTCAATATTCAGAGGCCTTATCAGAAGTGCCTCGTGGAAAGCAGTACTGTTTATTTCCCTCAGTATGCTTGTTGTCTTTTCAACAGCATGACACCATTAATCTGGTTTACCCTGTGACCAACTCCAGATCCATTTTTGCAGCATGATACTCACATAACCATACTTGTGTACGGAGCTGTTCTGGCCAAAATAAAGAACGTTTCCCTTTTCTTTATTTCTTATTCAATCACACAATTTTGTTACCACTCTTCCATATTGTAATTTTGTCTTACAGTTGCCTTGCACTCTTCTCCAGTTTTGGTATCATTAAAAAATTTTATGAAGGCTGTTGTTTATAGCCAAAAGACCGATGCAAATATCAAAGAGTACAAATTTGTACTCTCACTCAAAACGTTCTCATTTTGCCAGTACGGACTGAGAGCTACTCCCTGTCTACAGCTTCCTGAGCAGCTGCAAGAAGCTGACACTTCTTGCAATAGTTTCATCTTGTACTTCCCACTTATTTACACCACCACACACACAAGTCTTCTGAGGCACTGTCAAAGGCTGCACAAAGTCAACTTCTAGGACATGATTTTCCCTCCCGTTTCGCAGTGCCTGCTGCACTGCTGACAGGGAACTACTCTCCTTTGGCATGACCTGCTCCCACAAACCCACATTAGCTCTGTACTTCTCTCTTGCAATGCACAGAAATAGCTGCTTCGGTTATTTTTTCCAATATCATTTTAGCGGATTACAATCACTTATCTGTAATTCCCTGGTTTCTCCTTTCTCACCTTTTAACATCGGTTGTTTTACTTTCTGTTTTCTAGTTCTCACACTCTGCAAGAATGCCAGCAGGCATTACAGATGAAGGGAAAAGCATTAAAAGTATTCCTGATGCCACCTATCAATGGTTCTTCCTGTTGAACATCAGACCAGTTCCCTTGGCCTTCCTTTCACTAATGGACTTAAGAAAATGTTGCCTTTCTGTTCGTTGTTTTTTTTTCTCCCCTAACAGCTACAAACTTCTTTGTTTTATATTTGTTTCTTGTAGTATCATACCTGTTTCCTGAGCTGTATAAATTCAGCTTTCTGATACTTTTCACATGACGTTACTCCCTTTCTGCTCTTCCCAAGGACCAAACTCCTATTTCCTGGTCGCTTTGACCTTAGTTAGTTGCTTTCCACCTTTTACTTCTCCACCGTCAGAGACAGGTCCTGCTACTCGGTCCCTTCACACGCTTTGTCAGAAAACTGCCATCTGCACATTTTAACAACTTGCCAGACTCTTTGTCTCCTGACCTTTTTTCCCCCCCAGACACCTGGGCAGTTCATGTATCTGGCTATCACTAGAGCACAGCCATCTACAGTGAAGCTAGAGGTAGGATGCAAGTCTGCTGATTCCAAAGCAAAAGCAGCGGCCTTTGAGTCATGAAGTTTTTGCACAGCCCCGCTCTTTGAAAGTGAGGACAGCAAAACTATAAAGGCATCTCAGTTATTTATCCTTTTACAGATTTCTATTTTTCCTTCTCCTGGTGAAAAATTCTAATCACTGTCAAGTAGATTTGAAGCAGCAGATTTATTTTTCATGCTCTGCTGCCTGATGTCAGATAACATACACAATGCAGAAAAATTCATTCCAAAGATTAGTTTACTGATGAGTTTTTACCATCATTTTTCATTCATAATGCCTGTATTTGTGCTACACAGCGGTTGCTACTTCTCTATCTATATTCAAAGCATTATATGGAATTTTTGAAAATTCACATGGGAGACAAAACCCTTTACTAGCTGAGACTCACTTCTCACAGACTTTCCCCTTACTGCATTTCAGAAAATGTTCATCACTCAGGAGTACATCCAGACAGTACCTACTGGCTAGATCCCATCTCCATGTTAACTGGTACCTACTGGCCAGATCCCATCTCCGTGTTAATTGCTACATTTTTTTGTCCTTGTACGATGTTTTTTAACTTCCTTTTGTCTAAACATATACCTGTCACTTGTGAACTTTGGTAACACTGCCTAATTTCCAGGGACATGTACCAGACTACAAGCACTACCAAATGCTAAACAAAGCCCTGAGGAAAAAACCAAGAAGGAAGAAATGTAATCACCACTCGTGCAACCTCTGGCGGTACCTGAACAACCCTGTACAACACTAATTCGATGAGACTATTGGCAAAAGATTTAATCAAAACAAAATACTGATAATGTCCATATTTTTTAACAAATGGCGTAACATCAAATTTTATCCCGCTAGTAGGAGAACTTTTACATAGCCACATTGCAGGAACCTTGTGCATAGTGATGAGCTGTACAGTGAACTACTCTGCAAATTATGGCCACCACCTAGTCAAGTGATGTAAAAATTGAAAGCTGTGAGGAGTTTTATTGCAGATAAGCATTATGGGTTTGTGATATACAGTTACCTTCCACTGAAGTAGTAGAAATAGCCAATTCTTGTGTTTACAAAGAAACATCACCATGCTAGTTCCTTCATTCAAGATCAACAGCCATGATACAACAATGCACATCTTCCAGGTATTATGTAGTACACTTTTTTAAAGAAGTGTATTTGCTATAGAAAGTGTGAAATTATAGACATAGAAAGTGTGCAAACAAGATGAATAAATATACTATCTAATCCCTGATTTCTACTTTATAGTATTTAGTGTGTTAACTATTACATATGAAAAACACTGTTTAAGGAAGATCCTGAATAAATCAATTTCTAAATTTTTTTGTTTTAATTCTGTAACTTTCCAACTAAAAGCAAAAACACAGTAATGTTTTGCCAACAAAGATATTCTGCTAGTGGAATTACAGAATATGGGCCCAAAGAGATAAAGTTCAGCCAATCATTTCCATAAAGGCAGTTTTCGCATGTGCTTTATTCATTAAAAATCAGCCTGTTTGCCATGCCTCCAGGAAGTCAAGCTAAATCTTATTTTGAACTTTTGAAATGAGACTTTATTCATATGCTACAGAACTACTTCTGCATATACATGCCTCACCTACAGTTATTGCAAAGCACAATAAGCTAAACCGGGCAATTGTCCAAATATGCGTTTAGCTTGAAGGTCACTGCTGCTTTACTAGATTTGATGAAACAACTGTATGTCAAAGCTTATCTGTGTTTTCCAACTATACTGACTCATTTTAGAACAGATACTATCTCTCCCTAAAACTTTTCTCCAAATTTGACTTTACAACCGTATAAAATCACCCTGTTAGAAGGAACTCTAAAGTAACCCACAGTTAAAGGATTAGATGTTTGAAACGAGTATTGTCAGACATGATTTTAACAGTAAGCAGTTTTTTTAATCTTGCTTCCTAAAAAAATTATCAAAACCAAAGTTAACACAAACAGATTTATAAGAAGAGTTAATCGGCCACACAACAGCACTCAGCAACTTCCAACTGCCCAGAACACTCACTTCAACACGCACATTCCATGCCACAAGCATGAATATGCAAACTGCAGCTAAAGAAATCTTCAAACATGAAATAAAACTTCCAGCTTCCTAGAAAAGAAAAGTTCAGCACAGAATCTGGCATCAGCCCACAGTAGGAAAACAAATCTCTCTAACTGCTGTCGAATTCTCACTTCCCAGAAAACAACAGATAGAACAAATTAAAAGCGTAACTCTTCAGTTTCCACAATGCTTGAGCATTTTCTCATTTTGACTACTGCATGAACCACTTGCTTTCATTTCTTTTTAGAATTTGGAAACATATGTTATGGATCTGTTCCACAAAATACTCTACTCGCCAATACAAAAGAAGGGCAGAAGTTTCATCATGACTCCTGCAGGACATGGTACATTTCTTTTGAGTTGATGGGTGTTGGTTTCACATTGCTGAATTGCAGAAAAGTGAAAGGCATCTTCAAGAAAAACTGGTTACTTCTTTTGATATTTGTTCTTACAACCTTCAAACACACAGTGGTTGCCCGGAGACTCCTATACAAACTTCGTAATTTGTAAAGAAACAAAGAAGGATATATTACTTGCTATTTTTAATCTCCCATGGTAGTTTCCAGAAATTACCTTAATTCTTTTAGATCACATGGCAAAAGGATCATTCCATTAATGCCTCACACCTTAATGAAGGAAGTTAACTATGCACCACATTTATTGGATTTAGTTGACAAAGTGGGGAGGGAAGAGATAAAAAGCTCCATCTTTAAGTAAAAATAACAAACTGGACTAGATATTAGAATTCTGCTCATAAATTACAGATACAGCTTTCCTTCAGTATAATCCTGAAAAGGATTACAGAGGGGGCATGTTAAGAACAAGCTTTGTAGCTCAAGATAACAGTTCCAGACAAATAACTATTCTACAGAAAATGCTCTAAAGCAGAACATAGTTTCATAATAGTTAACAATGAATAAAAGACTGTTTTCAAGGGATAAGATTTCCAAAATACGCTATGCAATTTGAAATGTTTTGAGTTCTTCTATTAACAGTTTGTCTAGTTAATATTTTATAGATTACCTTAAAAGAGAAACAAAAAGTCACTACTCTCATCCACTTCACTGATATTTCCAGATGATAAACCTGACAAAGAATGTATTAGTGGTCATTAATTCCCACTTTCCCTACATTGGCAGAACATCCTTTTTAATTCATGACACTGCAGTTAAAGTTCTGATAAGTGTTTTGGATAGGCCAAGGCAGTAGATAACAGAGACTGCTGACAAGAGAATAAAGCGATAAAATAGTGCGATTTTTACAGTGAAGAAGCTGGCAATGCCTCTCTAACAGCCTTCCTTGTATCCAGGTAGTTATAAATACGGCCTGGAAGGAACACGGCTGCATAATTTCAAGTTAACTATGAAGGAATATGACCCTATAAAAAGAAAAGCTACAGACATGAATTTACATTAAGCATCTTCTGGATGCAAGATGCTAGCGTGCGACAATCCTGGCTCTTTGATTAATACCAGTCATCCATCAAAAGAAAGTTACTATTGTTCGTCATGAGTATAAAGAAGCCACATATGGAGACTTGCTTGGGCAGAATCCAGCACAGGTCTAACAAGCTCTGGTTAGGCAATCAGGCTACCAAAGAGTGAGAAAGCCCTAAGCACTGCTGTATTATTGACTGCCTCTACACTTTGAAGACGTCTAATAATGTTCATGAAGTGATCACTGTTCTACAATGCAGGTGCTGGTCAGACAGACAGAATTCCTGTTCATATGTGGATCAGGTTACCTACACTGACTCTTCTGGACAACTTTGATTATTTTATTCCTTCTCTTCACTTCCCCAGAGAACTTTTACTTGCAAAGACTCTTTAGTAAATGAAATACCCAGGGAACCAGAGACAGACATTTAAAGGAATACAGTTCCTACTGATGATAAAAGGAGGAAGGCAAAAAGTTTCCTTCTGACGACGTATTGCTCAGTCAGAATACTCGTGTTTAAAGTTCTTTATTTTCATATTCACAAAAATATGACCCAGTTTGAGTTAAATTTCATGGAAAAGTCATAATTTAAATCCTGGAGGTTTTCAGGATATAGAAGCCAAAGATTTTTTCTAAGGCTAATAGTTACTCAAATCGTAACAGCTGAGATGAAAAGGTTTTGGCCTTCCCTGGATACTCTTCTTACCTCTGCTCTTTATGCTCATCAAGGTGGAGACGAAGCCAGTATGAGACACCACATAAGACTGTCAATATACGTATTTCATGGCTACAAAGGTCTCTCAGGAGTGAGATATGCTATATTCCTCTCTCGGCCTCGCAAAGCAGCCAGGCGCACAGCTGTCGTGGTTATAAACTAAGCTAGATAGATTTATTTTTTTCCTCCTGTAACTGTTTGTAGTTAGAAAATGAACTGATGCTCCACCTGCTGGAAAGAGGAATAAATGATCTCTAGCATTCAGCAAGTTCTTTCTATACGGAAGGGCAACCATTTAAGACTCAAAGCACAACCTCTTGCTGTCAGTAGACAAAACTAGCCAAGCATTTAGCTTGTCTAAGGTTCTCTTCCCTGCTTCAAGAACTGAACACTGATTTTCAGGCGCCTTTAAAAACTTTTGTTTTGACTTTACATAGTAAACAACAACCTGACAATTTTACTCTGTGCACTAATTGCTCTCAAGTAATACTTTTCCTAAGAATTCGATATGGGTTAACTTGTTTTGTGCAATACGGAATATAATATGAAGCAGAGGAGCTGCTGCACTCCTCCTCCTCCTCCCATGTGTACTAGCTTTTACTGTATTCTGAATTTTTCCAATGGTGACAGAAAAGTAGCAAAAGAGTAAAAAAGCAAACTAATTCAACAGTGTAAAACATCGGCTGATAGTTGCCAGGCTGACAAACTACAGAAACAAGTGCTTATTTTATACAGCAACTTAAAATAGGAATCCGGAAAAGAAGTCTAAAACCTCAAGGTACAAATGCATCTGGCAAGATCAAAGTCAGACAGCTAGTACTATACTCTTACAAGCTAATTTCTTTTATGGATTATGTTATGACTTACAGTGGACTTCGTTTCATGATTTACAGTATGTTTCTTAAAGATCAAACAAAGATGTTTCAGATACATGGATAATGATGCTTGGAAGAAGTCCAATACTGACCCTCAGCCAGCCTGAGCCACTTGAGTTGGTCAATCTGTCTCTACCACATAAATAATTAATAGATTTCTGAAAATAAAATAATAAACATCTAAATATATATATACATATTTATATATGTAAATACATCTAACACAGAACATTAATCTGACAGTTAACAAACATCTCCAAATCAAAAAGAAGCCATAAATGTCAGCCATCATCCCTGCTGAACTGTGATTTGCAAAGAAGATGAGAATGCTGCTCTAACTGGTGGGAACTCATTACTTTCCATCTCACTAAAGCCGAATACTCGAGAATACAGAAGTAGAACCTCTTCGCCTCCCTAAAAACCCGACATTCTAAGTAAATAAACAATTGTTTTATTCTGCCTTTTCAGATCTGTGTTTCTGGGGAGTAGTTGGGTAATATTTTCAAATGCATCTCGATAACCATAAAAGCTGTAATTTCTGAGAGAGGTGATTTTCTCATCTAACTAAAACTTCTAAGGACAACACCAAATAATTTTCTCTGCTGGAGTTCAGTATCACAACAGCAAGTACAGCAAAAATAGTGGAAGATTCACTAATGCCCAAAGGGAAAAACTGCAGACAGTTCAGATCCAAATTTTGTGATGTCTGACAGCATTAGTGAGCGATAATGAGCAACACTTGAGATCATACAGAAATTGCTACTATTCAAGATATCAAAACCCCCCTTGTGACTTAGACCATAATACTTTTTCTAAGCCATAGGTAACTGTACCTTAGAACACTCCCTGCTTTGCCTAACACAACATACATATACAGCAGTGATGAAGAAGGTGATTTATACCAATTACTGACTAAGCTCATCTTCACTGTAAAAGTTACACGATCTCTAGCACAGAAGGACAAATAAGAAGAGAGCTGCTTCTTATTTTCTCATCAACAGCTTCAAGAGAAAAAAGGTAGTTAAGAGACTTACTCCTCAATATGCTATTTCCAATAGCCAAAAGAAGGTCGGTGTGTCTATCTGCAAAGGATGGAACGAAGTGGTAGAAAAGCCTAAGATACCGAACTACTTTCCCCAAAATATTATTTTCCTCATGTGAAATAATGCTCAAATAACAATTTAGCAAGTAAAGGCATAAAAGTGTCACAACACAACATAAACAAAGTTCCTATTTTTTATTTACATATAGTTATATGCAAAGCTCTCTTTAAAGAACATTAAAATTGCCAAAATGATAGTCAAAAACTTAGAAATACCCAAATTAACAATGCTTCTGTAAGAATGATCGCTAAAGAAATATTTGAATGTCCTGAAGATCATATCCATTATAACTATCAAAGAAACAGAAAAAACCTGGAAAAAGACCCCACAGGTCTGAGCACCTAAATAAATGAGAAAACCTTCTAGAACTGGATCCTAGAAATGACATAATATATTCTGTAAGAAGAAGCGCAACAGCATACACGTCACTTTAAATCCCGTTCTTTTAAGACAATTCTTAACATTCCTTAAGTTTTTGCAACACCCGTGCTGACAGCGGAGGGCATAAATACATGAAGAACGAGTCGATATCCCACCGGGTTTCGAGTCTTACCTGGTTGGGTCTTACTGGGATGATGCTGTCCACCTGCTCCTTGCTGCGGAGGAGGACTTGCCCCTGCTTGTCCAGTACCTTGTGCTGGGCTGGTGCCGGTCAGAGTCCCGGTAGGCAGTGGCTGACCCCGCTTTAGGAGCTGCTTCTGTTCTTGCTGGCGGAAGCGTGGAGGCACCTCACGAGGCAGGTAACGGGACGCAGCTGGCTGCTGCCCATTAGCAGACGCACGCTTGCCATTGTTGCTGTTGGTGATAGTGCTGGTGGAAGTACTGGTACCGGTACCGGCAGGTTGGGGCTGGCTTAAACTGGTCTTAATAGGTTCTGGCACTACGTAAAAAAGACAAGAACAGAAACGCCTTTAATATCAGAAAAGTTGTGGGTGTTTTTTTTCTGTAACTGAGCAAATGGATAATGTTTTTCAGTCTCCCAAAGAGTCGGCAAAACATGGACTATAAAATACGTAAAATGTATTCTAAACAGAAAAGTCTTACGACCAGAACTCAGGGCTAGTTTACTATTATGTAGCCTCCCAAAACATTTTATATAACAATTTTGAAATCTACGTCTAAAAAACCTGATTTTGTACGGCAGTAAAAATTTATGTACCACAACACAGCTGATAAAGGCTTCACACCCAACTCTGTGAGAGCCTACATGTCTTTTTTTAACTGCAAACCCCCGGGCCTTATCTCACACACTTCCCGCTTCCCAGGCTGCACCAGAAGTCAGCAGCACACAACAGAGAAGCTGTTTACTATGGGGGAGAGCATATAGGCTGAAGACGGAGCAATCTATATACACACAACCAAGCTCATGTCAATACTCAGATGGCTCCCACATATGCAAATGTCTATGTGTGTGTCTGGGTGCTTACAGTAAACGTGATTTAGGAAAGTACAACACTAGGAAATCAGTGTTTTTCTTCTTATTAACTCTACAAGGGAGCAAGTGAAAAAACTTCTTAGATGTTTTCACTTCCAGCATTTCTAAAACATCTTGGATTGTTTTCAAAACCAGATGTCTAGGAACACTTACCCTAAAACAGTAAATAAAAGCCCAATAAATAAAAGGATGGCTAGAATTAATTGTTGTTATGCTCAAATAATGTGCAGGGGGAAAAAAATTATTAAATAAGAAATAGTGGCACAGAGTAACTACTTCTTAGATGTTTTCACTTCCAGCATTTCTAAAACATCTTGGATTGTTTTCAAAACCAGATGTCTAGGAACACTTACCCTAAAACAGTAAATAAAAGCCCAATAAATAAAAGGATGGCTAGAATTAATTGTTGTTATGCTCAAATAATGTGCAGGGGGAAAAAAATTATTAAATAAGAAATAGTGGCACAGAGTAACTCTTTTTTTTTTTTTTTAAACTGGAAGAGTTATTAGGACACAGAAAGTAGCATGCTGTGAAATTTGAATTTCAGAAAATTAATTCAATTGAAAAGGAGTGTACATTGGGGGGGGGGTTTTCAAGTAAAGATTAATTTGTGTTACTCCTGCTTTAACCAATTTGTAGACACATGTGCAAGTACTTTGTACCTACAATGATGCACAAATATGTTCTATGTATTGGGACTTAAAAAGAAAATTATGCTCACAGGCGATTTATTCAATAAATAATTTTTAAGGACTTCAAAAATACGTGGTTTATGTTTTCAAAAGTTATGATTAAAACTCAGATCATAATTAGTTCCTTTCATTGGAAAGAGTGGATGACTTACACAACTCTTTTACCATAACAAGGCTATTTCGGGGGGATACTTTTTAACTTAATAATAATTTAAATTATTATAATAACAATAATTACATTATTAATATAATAATAATAAAAATAATTTTAATTAATTTTTAATTTTGTTTTTAACAAAACCACGAAGTTTTCATATCCCACTGAAAAGCACAAGAACCATTGCCGCACTTTGCAAAGTTACCTAACAAGTGTTTCCCTGCAAAGCACTTCTCATTTCTAAACTGACCCTGAAATGTAGTAACTGAAAAAAGTAAACCACATTTCAGTTTTATACTAAGCCACACATTTGCAAGAACACAAGTGAATGGGCACGAGGACAAACAAGACTATACCATTAGTTCTCCACGTATCACAAGTGACTAAAGGAAAACCTTCTCATCTGTAGTAAGAAGCAGTCAACTTCAGCTGCAAAATGGATTCCAATGTGTAAAGCGTGAGCATTATTTTAATCAACATTAGCACTACCTTTAATGATAAAAAAGGTTTTGTCTTTCAAAGAAAGGTACTAACTCCCCAGTCTGTGCAGACCACATCCGTTACAGGTACCAAACCAGCCAACCAGTTCACCCTAGGACAGAAAGAAAACCTCAACAAACCTTATCTTCTCTCCGATTTAATGAATGTATTGACCAGTCTATAGGATATGCTGAAGACATAAATTTGTGGCTAAAGTTTACATTGCAGGGAAATAAATTTATACGGTTATTTGTACATCAGTATTTCCGCACAGAAGTAATACAAGCTTTTCTTAAATCTTTCAAGTCTAAAACCTTTAAACATAGTAGCGTCTCAACTGTTCCTTTTCCATAGTGTTAGCTGCTGCTTTACTACCAGGACAAAATACAATATCCTATAAACACTACTGGAATTAAAACAGCATTAAGTTTTAAAAATAAGGATAAATTCTGGTTATTCTCTGCTTAGGCAAAATGCATTGCCTGTTACAGTATTTGAACCTTTTATTCCTTACTGTAACAAATCTTCCATATGCTTTAAAACAGGAGGGAGGAGCACAGAGATGTGACAATTTAGTATTGAACAGACTGCTCATTTAAACTGCATGGGAAGCTACTGCACCCATCTAGAGCACCCACCGCCTTTTTAGTTCAGCAGTTATCCAGTTTTGGCTGTGACATTGCTAATATTAACATCAAATCACACTGCCTATAGCCATGAAAGCATAAGTTTTCAGGCTTCTAATGATCTCCCATAAAACTAGTTAAAAGACCTGACCCACCAGCTTATTCAGCACTTGCACAAAACTTCTGTTTTCTCGTGGTCTTTACCTAAACCTTCACATCACACATTTCAGGACACCCTAGTCTTCTACATTTGCACTCCAGGCATACATTTGATATGCCCCATACTAAACTTGCCTGAAATAAGCAGACCAGACCCACCCTGGTGCATAGCAGAATTTACCCGCACAGCTTGGCACGGAGAGGTCAGCAGTGCCGGGTCTTTTTGGGAACAGCCACGAGGGAGTCGGGGCTGGGGTACCAGGAGCAGAGCAGCACGGTGCTGGCTGGGGATGGCAGTGCATGTCAGGGAATTTGCTCAACTCACCTGGCAGTGTTTACCAAAGCTGCTTGGCCGCCCAGAGGAAACCCTTTGGGCTTCCTACACGCACAGAACCAAGTATTCCTCCAGCTCATCACGAGCATGTCCAACAAGTGCAAAATTGCATCTCATGTCGTTATACACGCGCTACAAAACCAGCGCTCGGCCTCTCTCCAGGCTTTGACAGACCTGAAAACTGATCGACTTCCACAGCAGAAGCAGTGGACGGGTGTCAAGGTAGCGGCGAGGGTGGTTTAAACGCGAGCAGGGACTTGCACAAGCAAAAATATGCCAAGCTGGACAGCAACCATCAGCACTTTGTTTCTCCAAGACACTTATTTTGGAAGCCTAAACAATTTCACCTGTGCTTATTTCTGTAACAAGGAAGGAACTTCGAATATAAAAAAATTAAAAAGTACCAGTAACATCTGAAGAGCAAAGAATAAAACCTTCTTTGCCTTTTCAAGATATACCACCAGCTTTGGAAACGAACAGTTTATCCTAACTCTGACAATTAAAAAAGTAGATGAAAATTGTCACGAAATGCAGAATAATTCATTTCAAGTATCAAATTAGCATATTCAACATGTGAAAACTATTCTGTTTCCACAATATAAATAAACCTGTCACCCACATGATACAAAATATTATTTGGTTTTAATGGGTCTATTTTTAAGTCCTGTTGACTTGACCATGCCACCTGGCCTTTAAAAAAAACTGTAGTATAACCTTTGAATTAAGCTGATCCTCTCATTGAGCAGCAGTCCCTCTGGAGACGAACGTCTCTCCAGGTCTCTGGACAGCCTGCCACAGGGGCACACACAGCTTCTGCGGGTCACCACCACCGCCTGTCTGGCAGGTACCAAACCTGCTGCGCGGAAAACACAGGCTCGGGCTCAGGCTCTCACCAGCCATCATCCTGGGATTGGGAAGGCTGCACCACCTTAGACTTGTGTATGCGCATATCTAAATGCCTGTTGTCCAGACTTGAAACTGTACCAAAAGCCAACTCCTGCTTAGTTTTGCTTGCTTTGCCACATTGAAAGGATAATTAAAATAGTATCACTTTTTATCTTTTTGAACAAAGTGTATGTTTCCATTTCATTTGGGAGATGGAGAGCGGAAATGGGAAAATTAGAGATCTTGGGGTATTATTACTACTACTACTATTATTGCAGAGATGTAAGCATTTACCTATTACTACTACTATTATTATTATTATTATTACAGAGATGTAAGCATTTACCTACTACTACTATTATTATTAGAGATGTAAGCATTTACCAACACTGAAATTTCAAGTACTCAGTACTTCTGCAAAGGATGAAGCTGTACGTGATTTGCTTGTGGCTACACGATTCAGAAAGAGCACTCCAGACATAGTCTGTTCTACCAAAAATACTAAACCCATTTCAGCCAGAAAGTTTCTCCAGCTTGGATACGGACTAGCCACACAAACCCTGGTGCCAGCAGATCAGAGGGAACACCAGGGAAGAGGAGGAACAGGGGTCAGGCAGGAGGAGGCAGCCGGGTGGGGATGAGGACTGCTCCCCCACATTGCCACCCCAACGTCTCTCACCAAGCCAGCTCAGCTCTGGCCATCAAATGCTGAAGTACTCCAAGGTCCTGATCAGCTGGGGGAAAAGCGTGGAAGGGACGACCGCATAGCAAAGTGAAAAACCAGAGTGTGCTTTGATTTCCTTATTTTTTAAACTGAGAAATGATTTTTCCATGGAATTAAATAAGTATATAAGAGACTTAAAACCATCAGCTGGCACAATGCCAATGGAGTCGATATTTATCTGGCCCTGAGATTTTCTTAAGGAATACTAATTAATTGGAAACATATTTGAGAGAGCAAGGCAGGCTGCTTTTTAAGAAGCATTATATTCTCAGAACTTTTTCGCGCATGCATATATATATATATATATATAAATAAAAATCACTAACCTAAGTCACAGAGTACACAACGTTTGCTTTAATGTAAATTAACAAAGCAGCTTCATCACAAAGGTGTGGCCAGTAAAACCCAATTTCAGTGTTAGAAATATTGTTTCCCTCTAAATATCTGAATCATAGATGAGAAAAAAAGAACAAAAAGATCAAACTCTCAGACACACTGTACTACTTTAGAATAATATTTCTGCCTATTAAAAATACTGTTTTTTCACTAATCAACATAGCAACGTGGAGGGTTTTTTATATGAAAATCTCTTTAAGATGAGTTAAATGGAAGCTCTTGCAAGAATACTGTGTATACATACAATCATGGTAGCTGGAAAATAACCATTTAATTACACCATTGACAGGAAATAAAGCAAAAAGTGAACAACAGCATAGAAGTGGGCTTGATTCCCAAATTCCAGCTTCGTATCAGGCTAGAATTTAGCCTTCGAATTTAGACTTCAAATACAGCAATAATATTTGGAGAATATATGTTACAAACACAACAGAACTGTATTCTTTGAAAAAACAGCTACTTATTAAAGTCATCTTCAGCAACGTTTAAGCAGCAATTTTCATTTGATATGCACTGTGAGAAGCACCTACCGTTCTAAGTGTCTACATTAGATTTCCTAATTATTAATTGTCATATGATATTTGCTCTAAGACCGTCTTTATAAACCATTTGGACACGCTCCTTCCTACAACGGATGTATTTTGAGATGATGGCTATCCCTTGCAGAACACACAACGTACAAAGACATCGTATTTTAGCAAACTGCAGGCTAAAAGCAAACCAGACAGCAACCTTTTGCATGCAGCACGGCAGTGCCTGTGGTCAGCGGGGGCTGCCTAGAACACTGATGCTCTGTGCGCTATACATTTAATCAGCCCCAAGGGCCAGCCTGCCAATCTATAGAGAGACCTTGCCAGTCCCTGAAGGAGCAGCCTGTCTACCCTTTCACCTGAAAGTAACACACTGTCACGGCTAATGTTATGTGGGCAGCTGTTTGAAATCCAGAAATTAAAATGTAGCCTTTATGGCTAAATTTGCCTTAATGCTAAAAATATTATTTAAAATGTGTGGGGGAAAGGATTTAATACAAAGTGATTTTCATAACTGGCACATGATTAAAGAGCTAAAGCTAAAACATTTAAGTAGAAAGCCTCTTGCAAAAATACAACTAAAGGCGTAAAATAAAAGCCTTGAGATTGCTTGTTCTTAAGATGTTTGTGATGGGTATCTGCTTATTCTACATTCTGAGAGCTATACATATACTAAACAATGAGCTTGCTTGTAATAATTATCAGTATTTAATGGTATCTAAACTTCTTAATCCAATTTTACCCAAACAAATCCAATAATTACTCCATATGCTTTTTGATGATTACAATCTCAGGAATCCCAACTGCATAAAAAAGTGTTACGAGCAATTGTAGGTGGATTTTATTAATATAATGAATAGGATCAGTCTAACAGATTTCAATTACAACAATAGCTTTTAAGTACATTTCTATGACATAAGGAAAGAACATGCATAAATGAAAGAAACTGGTTAAGCCACATAATACTGATTTATGGCAGCTTTTTCCTTTCATTCACCTCATTAACATTTCTCTATATTTCAGAATCCCCCACTCCAGCTCTATAAAACTTGCATTTCTAAAGCCTTCAAGGACCAGACATTCCAGAAGAGAAACAGTTAAACCCAGAAATGCATTCTTGGCTGCTACTGTGACAGGATTTATTTACAGCTTCTATTAAACACAGCAGCTCCATTACAAAGTGCTGGATGTGAGAAGAATTTTTGATTATACAATGCCAATGCCTCACTGCGTTAAACATATCATGCCAGTGTATTATTTTTTTCCTTCAGCAATTCGTTCAGGTCATTGTTTGATGGGTTTATGAATTCATTACAGGAAACAGATGGATCCCATAATTCAGAGCTATTCTCCCAGCCAATCATATGGGCAATTTTTTTTCTCATCTTGCTCCCCCCTCCAAATCAACCTTAATGAAGCCACTTCCTCCATGTCCAATTCCCCGCACATACACACTGTAGCGACAACTGGTGCTTACTAAAGCAACCTCTGAACACTAAATGCTTTCAAAATAAAGCTGCACAGGAGCACGCTCATACACAGACACCCCCTTTGAAGTCAGACAGAAAGCCATGAACTTACCTAAGTCAGGTGAAGATAACCAAATAATACAGGATTGTAGCAGGCAAAAATAGACATCCTGATTAGTAAGAAATCCATTTTTATATGCTGAAAAAAGGCTTTCTTTAGGAGAAAATTGTTGCCCCCCCAATCTACTTTCAAAGGATGAATTTTCATTTAGCAAATTACCTCCTTTGTCTACTAAGCGCTGGTATTTTTTATCCACAGTGACATCTACTGGCAAAAGTAAAGGTATTTCAGTAAAGTATTGCATAAAAACCTACTTCCTAATGCTTCTATATAAAAGTGGGTAATTTTCTGCCTGGATCTTCCCTTCCCCCAAGCACACAAACTTCCCCGGGAAAAAACTGCAGAAAAGTTAGTCTAAAGCCAAGAGTAATCCCAAAACTAGTTTTCAATAGTACTCATAATGGCTTTCAAAATGTAACCAGAAGCTGCAGTTTGACATCAAAGCCCACATTCAGGGTTAAAAGTAAAAATATATGCATTATTATGGCCTTAGAACTTTAACACCATTTATTTAAAGAAATGCTTCAATTTTGTACTAATTCCTGAACATATCATTTATTTAATACTAAGAGCAAAGTCTTTTCCTCCTCCATTTGACCTCCTAACTGACCACAGTGCATCTTCTCCTGCTTCCCCTTCCAGACGTTTCCTCTCCGCTTCCTTCCCTTGACTTTTGCAACGTTTCCTGCCTCCTTCCCTAAGTCTTTCAACATCCCACTTCTAAAACCTCTCACCATAACCCACCTTTCCTGACAGTCTCTACAGACTCCTTTCACTTCTACCAACTTAGACCTTCGATATAGAACTCGACTTTTTTGCCAGGAAATTTGAAGTCAGGCTAGGAATGAACACGAAGCTGCAAAGTTCATGGAAAACCTCTAAAACACTTGTTTGGATTTCTCAACCATCTCCAGTAACTCAGCTTTGTATAATTTAGTGGTAGGAGATAACCAAGGAAGTTCCTTGAAAAGATGTACTATCTAATCCCTCATCCCTGCTCCAGTCTTCTCTCTGCTTTAGGAGGAGTGATGGTGTATGGTGTGGTCATATAGCCACTCTCAGCCTCATGCCTCCAGAAACCAGCTTTAATTCTTAATAATTGCTATTGCTTATATATTACCTAAATGGCAACTGATTAAAACTAGTATTTTGATGCATTGTTATACACTGCATAATTAATTAGAACAGCCAGAGCTTACAACTCCAGAAAAGAAAAAGAAATCAAAGCTCTGAATACACATCCACCCATCCAGAACTGCACCAGCTTATACCCCAATCACATTTGAAAAGTCCTTTTACAACAACAGGAGAAAGAATAGTTTTTAAAAATTGATTCTGTGAAAGACATTTTGTTCGGGAAATACCTACAGGTGAGGGCTTTCCTGCTTGTTTTGGAGTAGTTTTAAAGTCATGTTTACCAATATGTTCATTGGCTGATGGAGCTTTCTAAGCATAAATAATGGTTCTGGTTTTGCGTGAGAAGGTATCCATGCTAGGATGAATTCAAACCCCACTGTGCAGCTCCCACTCTGATCTGCACATTTCACAGCCTTCATCAAGATATGACATAATTTATTCTAAAACTATATTCAGACATATGATCATTGCATGAAGTTAGCAGATAACTACCCACCATAAATTGATATATAGTAAACGCTGAAATTTATTTGTTTCTATTCAGTGGATTGTGGTTCAGTCAAAAATTAATTCCTAATTTTGATGCTGGGAAACGTCCTTTGAAACTATGTCATCCAGGAAGATTTTACAACCATCTGTGGGAAACCAATATTTTATGAGGAAATCATAATAACTTATAGGGCCCACAGTGACAAGCCAGTCGCAAATCATCTTCCCAAGAGTGAGACTTCCGTATTACCTCTTAGAAATTAAAAGTTTTATTTTCATCTTCATTCCTGGGTCCACCAGAACCATGTAAATATTAAAATAAGCTGGAAAGTGTATTCCATTTGGTTGCATTTCACAATTTTTGAAGTACTAAACATTCTTTTCTTAAACAGACATTGGCGTTAACAGTACCGTGGCTTGTTCAAAGCTCCCCGCTGGTTGACTGGCCAGCTGGCAGGCTAACCAGAATAGATAACCATTAAATTCACATTAAAGACTTTCCTCAAGACCTCAGCAGATAGGTGGGGAAGGGAAGTAATGGCACTAGCCAAGGCACTGTCGTGCACCCAGCTGCACACCTCAAGGAACCTCTGTGGACCTCCTACCAAATTTGGTCAGGATCGGCCAGGAATTTCTAAAGCTACATGGGGAGACCGAGACAGAAATACAACCCAATCTCATAAGCCTCATTTCCATAAGAAACTAGGCCAAAAAACATACCCAGAAAATGTATTTATTAGAGCATTTTTCCATAGTTTTATATAAAGTGTCTCTAAAACTACAAGTCTGCACTATTTTTGCGGACGTTAATATTGACAAATTCTGTATCAAGGACGAAAAGAGTAGAAATCTTTTGGGGAAAATTAACAGGAATTAACAGGAAAAACTAAACAAATTGTAGCTTCATAAATCATAGAATAATGGAGGAATGTAAGTATTTAAATTAATACATTTTAAACAGATACCGCCTCAGTTACTGATGGAAAAACATACAATAGCTGTACAATGTAAGGGCCCTTCTTTCTGCATGCATCAGGAGGCCATGCAAACAAAACCTCTCCAAATCACTAGCACAAAAGTTTGTGACCTGTTTTCTATTAGTCCTCGTGCCTTCTCAGGTAATTCCACATTCTTTCCACATACTTCCCTACCCACACTCATACTGTTCACCCTCTTACCCTTCTTCTCTTATCTCTGCATCCTAGGGTCCTGACAGCATATGCATGTTTCAAGCTTGTCTTAATAAACCCACCGTTGCCCCCACTCGTCTTCGTAACTCTGTCCCTCTCCCCAGCACCTCTCAAGCTAACTTCTGTCTCTCTAAACTGAGCTGTAAGAGCTTCTGAGGTTTCGAATGGTATTTCCTTGGCTAGAACTTGGTGTCTTAATACACCCGCTTTATCAGAAACGTTTGACAGCGCCATGAATCTGTCCCTTGTTAGCTCTTATAATCTTTTTCTCATCTTCTGTTTTTCTTCCTAATTCATTTAATTACAAGTGTTACCTTCTTAACTGTTGGCTTTATGCAAAGGTCTGAAACAGAGAAACATTCAGGACTTCATCCACCACGTACCTCTCTTTATTTTGACTCTAGAGCGGTATATCCACAAATCCAGCTGACCCCAACTCCTACCCTGACACTCTTGTTCCTCCCTCCACTCAGACCCAGTCATCTGCTTCAGTTCAAACAAATTCCACCTGTCTTCTCACATATTGCATCCGTGTCCCACCATCCAAAGCTCACTCTATACATCTTAACTTCGTAATGGTTTCTGACATGAAATTCTTACTTGATATTGTCATAAGCAAATTGGGGAAATGTGAGCTAAATGTAAAATTACTTGAAATATTCTCTGGGAGAATCAATGGTTTGCTGTCAAAACAGAAGTATATTTCAGAATAGATTCCACGTGGACTTGATCTGAGCCTACGCTGTTCAATATTTTCGCTAACAACTGGATGGACTAGAGGATATCCTTATCAAATCTGCAAATGACACCAAGCCACGGAGAAAGAAAGATGGGGGTGATCAGATTGCTGCGTGATAGGATCAGAAATCATCAATGATAAACTGGAAAAGTGGTGTGAAAAAAGCGACTGCAATTCAGTAAGGAAAGTCACATCATTAGGCAGGAAGAATTAAATGCAGAACAACAAACAGCTCACCCCATAGCAGTTCTGCAGAAAAAGATGCAATGTTTTAGCAGACCACAAACCAAAGAGAAGTAGAAACATCAGGCTATTGTAAGAAGACAAGTGTTGTAATGGAATAAATAATCAGCTATGAGGCTCAAACTAACCCTTCTACTTCAGTCTGGCATCTTAGAGCCTTTACTAAAGCACTGCCTGTACCCACGGGTTGACCATCTCTCTTCAAGAAAGAGCTGGACCACCTGGAAAGAGTACAAAGGAAATGGAAATCTGGAAACATGAACTACCACAGCAGACAGAAGGCAAAGTAGTAGTTCAGTCTAGAAGACACTGGGTACACAAAGCAAAAAAAGAAAAATATACAAGGGAAGAGGAGGAAATAATTTGCTGCATCCCACAGTGAATAAGACAAGACTTGCTGGGTTTAAATAGCAGCCAGGGAGATTAAGATTTACATTTCTAACAGTAAGAATGATTAAGGATTATCTACAGACATGATACAGGTTTGGTGATCTTGTCTCAGGGCAAGAGGATGGAATAGATGACCTCTCAAGAACCTTTCTAGCATGATTTTCTACAATCCTACATGTAAAATGGAGCTCCAAATCCATCTTACTAAGTTCTCCCACTTCCCTCAGCCATGACAAAGAAATAATTTTTCTCTCAGGTTGATAGTCACAGCACTCTCTCCAGCTTCTGCTGTTTTTTACATAAGTTCAAGATGTGCTCTTTCTTCATCAGCCCCACTTGTCCGGACCCTCTCCATTTTGTTCTTGATTAACGTTAACTTGAAACTGTATCAATACCAAATGACATTTTATCCCTCCACCACAAATGGGTTTGCATCCTCTTCGTAAGCCCATCACAGCCCACCCTGCTGCAGAACTTCTGTGCAGCAAACAGTCCTAGCCCAACTCTACTGATACAACTCTATATTCACAAATCTAATTTTTCTCTTAAGAATTGGAGAAACTCCTACTAAAAACATAGATCCTTGCATACTTCAGAGCTCAGGTACTAGATTTTGTTTCCCTTTCTTGAACAGCATCTACATTTTTTTCTTTCAGATCTGTCAGCAGAGAGGGTGCCAAATATTTCTTTTGAGAGAAAGATACAAAACCTGGTTTGTGTGATTCAACGTGTATTTTTAAAAGTTTTCTTCAATCCCATTCTACATTATTCAGGTTGGTTTCGTGTGTGGCAGTCTTGTGAAGAATACTTATACTTTCCAACAGCTTTAATATTTTCTTCACTGCTTTCCTCCATGTTAGCACCTATTATAATTTTAATTTTAAATTCACAATTAATTAGCTGTGCCATTAAAAATGGTACAGCTAATTAGGTTGATAGGTTGTCATCAACAATAGATTGATAATCCAAAGCAAATATGATGCTCCTTCACTGCAAGCCAAACTCTCTCATGTTTACTGAAGGCTCTGAGTGCACACACATGGGTCTTCCATGGCCTAATTGATGAATGGAAATTGGACCACATACATCAGACCTCAAACTTTAAAGTCCAAGCTACAATCAAGATTCTGGGTAATGGAACAGTTAAATTATCATAGCTACATTCCTTCAGGATGTGAACTGATAACAGATGGTAACTTTCAAGACTTAACAATTAGTCTGTTTTCTCTTAAGCGATAGTTCTCCAATTTACAGGTGACTGTAATCATAATCAGTGCAGTGAAGCCGCATTTATGAATTCATGTAACTCAAATACCAGTATTTATTATGTACATCTCTCTACACACAGACCTGTCCAAATATGCGCCCATTGTAAAGCAACGACAAATAAATAAATAAATACATCTTGCTAGAAGCTGGTCTCTAGACTACATTTGTCCTGAAGCCTCTGACATTTCAGCACAGGAATATTTCATTTAACATGTCATCATACATTTAGCTTTGAATTGAGTAAACTCAATTCCCACCTCCAGAGCAGGACAATACACCGACATTAGAAAGCCAACTTGCCTATTAAAAAAGGAAAATAATGAAGCTATTTGAAGTTTTTAATCACTCATGTTAATAGCATTAAGAAACAACAGCATTAAGAAGTGTCTAAAAAGGACAGAAGGGAGATAAGTCATTGCTGAGATGACTTAGCTTGTGCAAGAAACTTCTACTCTACAACGAAGTGAGCGGGCAGCTCTGAATGAAGAGAGGGATTGCTCAGCTAGCGTTTAGAAACATTTGCAGAGTTTTTTCAGGTTTCTGATATAAGACTTTCCTATAAAGCGAGTTCAGCCCTCTTCACAGCTAGAGAATTCACATCTTGTATTCCTTCCCAGAGTATTTAGAAACATCTAAACTTCACCAACTAATTTTAAAAAGACCCACTAGCCAAACACACATAACTTCCAGTCCACCAACAGGATACAAGTCTCACAAACACATAATCTCAACAATTTGGTAACACAGTAAAGAATTACACCATTTTACATATCAGGAACAAGTCACAGGCATGACTCGTCGTAAGGCTCCCTCCTTCACATCTGCTCTCACCCTCCAAACCCTTCCTAAGCGCTGCTCCAGGCAATGCAACCCCATCAGTTAAGTTCCAGTCCACCAACAGGATACAAGTCTCACAAACACATAATCTCAACAATTTGGTAACACAGTAAAGAATTACACCGTTTTACGTATCAGGAACAAGTCACAGGCATGACTCGTCGTAAGGCTCCCTCCTTCACATCTGCTCTCACCCTCCAAACCCTTCCTAAGCGCTGCTCCAGGCAATGCAACCCCATCAGTAACGATGCAATAAAAGAGTCAGAGAAGACAGGAAACAGCTTAGAGTTAAATTACACAATGCTATCATCATCACAAGTACTAGTGAGAAAATCCAAGCATCTAATAACACATTAAATAACTTCATACAGAGTCACATAAGAAGTCTGGGCAGAACGAGGAACTGAATCCTTTAATTTTAAGCTGACTGTGTGCATTTAATCTCATTAGACAATGTTTTACACACAGTTTTCATATTTAAAGGAATTTTTTTTAAACAAATTTACAAATGGTGCTAAGTCATCACACTGGCAACATTCTTTTTTCTTAATGCAACAGGCCACTTCCAGGTGCAGACTGTACAGCTAATATTCTTTACAGTAGAAAGCCACTCATTGCTAAACCATTCATACAAATAGATAAATACAAAAATTCACAGTAATTAGTATGTTCATAAGTAATTGACAATTAGGATTATCTCTGTGTCGATCGATTTCCTGTATTCAAGAGCCTAAAATTTCATTTGCACCTTGAACAGTGATGCATCCACAGGTTACAGTTCACATGAACAAGCCTTGAGGTAGAAAGCCACTCATTGCTAAACCATTCATACAAATAGATAAATACAAAAATTCACAGTAATTAGTATGTTCATAAGTAATTGACAATTAGGATTATCTCTGTGTCGATCGATTTCCTGTATTCAAGAGCCTAAAATTTCATTTGCACCTTGAACAGTGATGCATCCACAGGTTACAGTTCACATGAACAAGCCTTGAGACTTGTTTAAAACAATACAGAAAGCAGAGCAATCCGATGGATCACCATCTTACAGATCAACACGTTTTTTTATTTAAGTAAGCAGAGGCAAAAATCCTATTGTAAACAAACCTGTGCCTTAGGAAGTGATTAATGCCTACACTGTGTCAAACAACTGCTGTTAGAATCAGCCCTTTTGCAGCAGAATCCGCTCGGAGTCCGGAGGACCCAGCTCACCCCATATGGCTGCTGAGGTTTGAAGAGATGCTGAAGGCAGCTCTTCAGTTGCGGCTTGAAGAGAAGAGTGTCAATCAGAGCATAAACACTCCCCAGTTTCAAATACGTAAGTGGTTGAGTGCTGTAAAGAGACACCTCATATACCCATCATTCATATCTTGGATTGCTTCTACAGAAATCTACTCAGCTGCGGTACGTAGTGCACAGATTATATCACACCTAGAATGTATACGCTGCACCCGTGGTCTGTGCATGCAAGGTGGATGCTCCTAGACTTTCGGAGTGTCCCAGAGCACAGTCAGTGCTAGCACCCCACCCAGGAGAGCTGGAAATACCAAGCATTCATGCTATGTCAGGTACAACCTCTTTTTCCACTTTGAAATTTGAGCTGGAAAGAAGGTAAGGACTCTGGCTATTTTTCTGGAATGTCTGGAAATTGCCAGTGTGTATTTATGGATCAGTATCTTAACATGCGGATAGTGAGATCAATGTGTCCAGGACACATCAGACCTACCAGGTGTGCAGGCGGCCTAAGATTAATACCCTAGGGATGCCTTAGGCCTATAAAGCATGCATACACAACGATTTGTATCAAATCCACACTGGGTCTAACATAGCATGGACACATCAGATTCACTATACATACGCCTATATTTTTGTTCTGTGCAAGAAATACAGCTTCTCCAATTATTTTATTTATGTTTTGGGGGGTGGATGCAGGGGGAGCAGGTTGCATTGTTATTTAACTCCTTTTAGACATTTCTACAAAAGCATGGTGTCGACTGCTTGCAGATTACAAGTCTGCTGGGGAGATATTACGTATAATTTTTACTGACACTGGCTGTGCTGCTGAAATCATGGGACTACGCATACATGTCAAATTGTCTACAGTCCTGTGTAAACACAAAGCCTTGGCTCTACTGTCATGTACATTTATGGTACCAAATGAATATTTTATGTGCAACACTAAAATAGTAACAGTTTTGTGGGCAACCAGTAAAAGGCCTCTGTAATCTTGGCATAACCCTTCCAGTTCGCATTCTATCTCAAAAGAAGGCTTAAGAGTATGTTTATACTACAGACCTAAAGATAGCGTAGAGAGATCTGAGCTATCATTTTAAATCAGTCAGCACAAATAACTGAAGTAGGGCCAACAGAGCGTTCAGCATGGACCAGCTTCCCCTCCTCCCCAGCAGTGTGGATATATTCCAAGTCTCAGGTAGCATCACCCATAGAAACTGTGTACGTAGCCAACTCAATGAAACCTAAACCTGAAATATTTTGGCCTTAGATTTCAAAGTCTGAATCCTTATTGGGCTAAATGAAGATGTGTTCATTTGTATTTAACAAAATCATTTTGAGAATCAATGCTTTGAGCAAGTAGGTTCTTAAAAACATATAAAAACCCTCGGGACATCGTTACCACTTTAGGAGGCTGTACCTACAAAATTTTGCAGATTTTATATCTAGAAAAACGTTTGGGATTCTACATCCTATTTTGGATGCAGTTCCTAGTATCGGAAAGACAAGCAGTCCTATGGAAATATCACTCTTTTGCTTTCAGAAATGAGTAGCTGAGAAAAATTTGAAGCCCAAAAAGAAGATAATGATCCCTTACTCAGATAAACCCAATTAAGTTAAAGTCATGCTCTAGAGAAAAAACAAACTACTGCTTAGGTCTGCATACTGATCTAGAAGGGAAAAAAAAAAAGAAAATATACTGAACTTAAAATTTGTATTTCAGTTCTTTTGATACTTCCTCTTACATCCGAGCATGACTTTTAATATGCAGGTAGTGTTTTTCTGAATGAGTTTCCCAAAGACAGACTCTTCACTGGAAGTTTTTTTATTTTGAACTAGGAGTTCATCCACCTGATAGCGACGCCTGGAGAATCTGAAGCAAACTCTTCATTTCAGATTCAACACAGAATCTGAAGCAAAGTCTTCATTAATTCAGTTTAAGCTGAACAGATTTTTTTTATGTCTCCAGTGCCATCGTGCATTAATGCCACGTATGAAAAACAGGATTTAAATTATTCAGAAACATGAAGAAAGCAGTTCCCGCAGTCTTCAGACCTCCTTCTTTTCAGATTCTTCAGGAAAATTTCCTAAATAAAAGCAAACTAAAATGTGACTGGGACTCTGCTATCATTTCACTGCGGCTAAGAAGCCAAAAAAAAAAAAAAAAAAAATCATTTCAGATTCAACACAGAATCTGAAGCAAAGTCTTCATTAATTCAGTTTAAGCTGAACAGATTTTTTTTATGTCTCCAGTGCCATCGTGCATTAATGCCACGTATGAAAAACAGGATTTAAATTATTCAGAAACATGAAGAAAGCAGTTCCCGCAGTCTTCAGACCTCCTTCTTTTCAGATTCTTCAGGAAAATTTCCTAAATAAAAGCAAACTAAAATGTGACTGGGACTCTGCTATCATTTCACTGCGGCTAAGAAGCCAAAAAAAAAAAAAAACACCCCCCACCAACCCCCAGTTCAATTTGTTGAACACAGTCTGACAGAAAACCCCTTTTGTGAGAAGGGTACAGCCGCAGCAGGTCTATTACTGACCGAGCATTCTTTAGGAAGCTTTTCACTACTCCTTGCAATGCAACCTTGGCATCGCTGGAGATTTAAGCAACCAAGTTCGCTAAAAAGACCAGGATGAGAAAAAAAGCACGGAGCAGAGAGGATCCATCTGTCAGTGTTTATAGCCTAGCAGCAGTGGTGTCACTGTGCAAAGCGGGGCTGGTGTATTTGTTGTTTTAGATGACAGCTCTGGTTGATCAGGCTGTCACCATAGCAACTTTCACTAAGAACTCACAATGCACCCAAACGAACTCCAAGCTAAATTAACTTATTGCATGTCACCAGTGAGAAATGACTGTTCAGAGGTAATTTTCTGTACTAATATGTAATAGAGTTAACTCTCTAAATTGAATTAAATTAATTAAATGCCACTCCCAGTAAATCAGATTCTATTACATGAATGTTAAAAGAAATTAAAGATGTTTTAATAAAGATTACTAATAATAACTTAATATTATTACTTCATTTTAATTCAAAAATTCTGCTCAGTTTATTTTAGACACGTCTTCCCTTTACTAGGAAGGAATACCTAACTACTCCACATACATTAAACACGTTTATTTCATATAGATGTGCTTAGACTTATCCAAAAGAAATAACGCCAGCATTTTAAGGACTGTTCACCTGTGAAATACAGCTTGGTTTAATATGTGACACCCTAAGATTTTTCTTTCCTACACACACTTAAGCTTTTGGTAACTTCCTACACGTTCAATGATTGCGACCAGTTTCCAGAGTTTTATTTCTGCTTTTTGCAGGAAAAAAGTAAACTTTTTGCAGTAAGTCCAAGTGCAAAGAGGAAGAAAATACCGTGCCTGTCTAGGCAGGCAGGCTACAAAAATAACAGCTCTTTAACGACTTTACAGATCTACCTATCAATATATTAACAACTTCATTTTTTAAATGAAGTTGCACATTAGAGTAGGATAGTCAGCTGGGAGGCAAATCTAAGATACCCCCAGTTCCCAGTGTAAATAAAGGGCAAGTTAAATTGCCAACTGATGGTATTAATGCCATCCCGATGACCCTGACTTTATCCTTAACTCCCATTAAAGACTCGCCAAGATACTTCAGGCAAAAATGGGCCCTATCTACCATTAATCATCTTGCAGAATTACAAACCACACTATTACTTTACTTTTCAAAAAGAAACTCCGTTTACGCCTGAGACGGCAGCTGTTAACAGCAGGGGGAGCACACGGTACTTTCATACCTGGCAGTGGCCGCGCTGATGACAACGACATCAGCCCAAGCACAAGGTTCAGTTCAAGTCCTGTTCAACACCCATAGGAAAGTCAATACTCTCATTAAAATAATATGGTAAGCAAGTATTAAAACATTTTCTGAATCTCAATTGAAAAACAGGCATAAAAGTAAACGTGAAAAGCAAGGGTGCATTAATGCAGTGACAATCCAATGGAGTGGAACAAGGTAAGCTTTACAACATCCTGGCTACATTCCAGGTGCCAGTAAAACAGGATTATGGATTTAAGTGTTCATTGTTACTATGTATCTAAGTTATTATCCAGAAATTTTAAGTTAGAATTAGATTTTTTTTAAAGCCTTAGTAGCCATAATAAGGCACCAAATCAAAAAGTCTTCATATTCAAAAAATGTGTTTTAGTATTCAAGGACCAAACTGGAGAAACACTGTACATGCTCATGGAATTGACTGACTTATCCTAACACTGCACAAAAATAGATCTGAATGGACAGGATGCTATAAACCATCAAGAGATAGCAAGAATACCTCACCTAATATATAAGAAAGTAATTCAGTATTTTGGAATCTTTAAAACATTTTCAAATTGCACTTTCAGCTTGATAAAAGTATCGGTACTATACCTTCAAAACTCTCAAGAGTTTTAGAGCTGTGTCAATAAACAAAACCATCTTTACTCTCTACTCATCTTCTCTTTATTGCTTTTCTTTTTAGAAGAACATAAGCAAGCCATACATCTACAGGTGAAATTCTGACATGATTTCACTTTTTTTTTTTGGATGCTCGTACCCCCACCATAGCCAACCATGGCAGAAGCTCTTCTTCAAGCTGCAGCAACTTTCACGGCAGAAATCTCCTCCTTGGAGTGGGAATGGCTTAGAGAGCTTCCCAGTGAGATCTAAGCAGTTATCAACTCATTCCTTGCAACTACTCAAACAGAAAAAGGATAATGATCACAAACACAAATAATAAGCCAGAAAATGATCCCAAATGACCACACAAATGGAGTTTAGGAAGGATCTTTTCCCAGATGCCAAGCAAAGGCACCCGAAGCTTTTTGAAAAATCTCTTCTGAGTAAGCCAGAAAATGATCCCAAATGACCACAGTGAGACAAGATGTTCTCTGCTGCAAGCCTCATTGGCCTACAGTAAAAGAGCAGAAATCTGACCTGGCTGAGAGATCAGCTGTCTTTTGTACTGGAAAGCTGCAGGCTACAGCAGCAAGCAGTGGTCAGGCACTAAGGGGTCACCTTGGCAAATTTAGTGGGGTTTGTATCTTTATTGTACAATATACAGGAAATTTCACATAGAGAAATACTGGGCAGAGCTACAGGCAGGCTCTCTACAGTAAGCAGTACACTGTAACAACGAGGCAAAACAGATTTCTGAGAAGTACACTGAAGGAAAGGTGAGGCAGAGATGTGGGTTCTGGAGTTTGCTAGGTGGTGAGGGAGAAAAAAGGTGAAGAACACGGACCCACGGATCCTTTCGGGGAAGGAAGGGCTAAACAATTGAGGCGGCTGAAGAAGACCTCCCATTTGATTTCCCACAGTGACTATTGGACAAGATTAGAAATAACTATACGACAAAGAAAAAAAATTAAATCATTACTCCTGGAAGATGGCCGATAGCAAGATATGAGTTATGATGGAGCCTATGTCAGAAACGTAGCATTGAATACATTATTTTCTTCCTATTTCATTCTGAAGACTTTCTCTTGTTGATGAGAGTGTCACTACTTAGATGCCAGAGCGAATGGAAGGGAAGGGCCTCCCTTATACGTGCATCAGAAAATAACTGAAAATGCAGCAGGACAGCCTACCAGCAGAGTCAGGAAGTTTTCTCATCGTTTGTCCATCAGGCCCAAACAACTGTAATGGAAACTGTTGGGAAATTAAAGCAAATAATACATTTAAACGTATACTTCAGAGGACTACCCGCGGAGAGAAAATGGTTAGCGATCAAAAAGGAGACGGGGAGAGTTGGAAGAAGAAACTCCACATTATCAATTCAAGATCCTCACAGAATTAGAGAAGAGGGCACCTGAAATTTAGAAGCTTCTTAAAGCAAGCTGAGTTCAGGGACGGATAACTGAATGAGACGGATCAGCAGCAGCACTGCTATGCAACAGCTTGGATTACAGAGCTGTACAATGGAGTAAGCCTGAAAGGCATAAAAAGTAAGCCTTAGATTTTACTTGTTAACAGCAGTAGTAAGGTTATAGTTACACAGGTTAACTCAAAGGTTACTTAATAATCCTCCAATTACAGATATTGCATTTAAAAAACAATTCTGGACTAACTGGAAGGACTTCCAAAGAAGAGAAACATAAGTTATTATGGTTTGGAAAACAGCTTGAAAACACTAGCACTAGCACCCCCATTATCGTGGGGGTCTGCTACAGGCCACCTGACCAGGAAGACCGAGCAGATGAGGCCCTCTATAGACAGATAGGAGCAGCCTCACACTCACAGGCCTTGGTCCTCATGGGGGACTTCAACCACCCCAACATCTGTAGGAGGGACAACACGGCAGGGCATAAGCAATCTGGGAGGTTCCTGGAATTATGTTATCCTGATGATAACTTCCTTCTCCAAGTGGTAGAGGAGCCAACAAGGAGAGGTGCTATGCTGGAC
>NW_008795314.1:1750790-1758846 GCF_000699145.1 Aptenodytes forsteri
CTGGCACAGGTTGCCCAGAGAGGTGGTGGATGCCCCATCCCTGGAAACATTCCAGGTCAGGTTGGACGGGGCTCTGAGCAACCTGGTCTAGTTGAAGATGTCCCTGCCCATGGTGGGGGGGTTGGACTAGATGACCTTTAAAGGTCCCTTCCAACCCAAACAATTCTATGATTCTATGAAAAACTGAATGGGCTGTTAAGTAAAAAAGAGGATACATAAAAAGGCCCCTGCAGAGGAGGGGAAAGATCTGCTCTCCACATACTGGGCAAATCAGCCAAGAAAGGATGGGCTTAAGTTATAGGAAAGACTGTTCAGGCTGAGTACGAAGACAACTTTCCAACAATAATCAAAACTTCTTTCAAGAACATCTGTTGGGCCTGTCTGACAGTGCGGAGATGGATAAAACAATCTCTTCTTGCTCATCTAAAAGGCTATATCTAGTCCTACAATTCTTAGACTTCGGTGTGGCATTTGAATTTTTAATGGAGTGAAGACTCTTGAGTTCTGGAGCTTAGTAACTCATGTGCTTCAAAACAGAAGTTCATGAGAGCCTGTCTGGCCGTGGAAAGGTGAAAGGTCTGGCTCCATAAAGACTGCTGAAAAAAGAGACAGCAGAAGCAGCCAAATCGGAAGTTATGTCAGAAATGTCAAGGGCATCCTGAAAACAGGAAGGCGGATCTTCAGGAAACTCTATGATAAGACAGAGGAGAATTACTTCTGTTAACATGGGAAGAGGCAATCAAGAGCTTGAATCATGCCTCAAGTTCAGCTGTTCCCCTTAGGCAAACAGTAATAATAGTTGCTGCCATGCTCAGGGCAGCTGAGGAGTGTCCAAAGCATTTAGTGGTGCTATTAAACACAGGTCCCACAAGACTGCTTACTATGAGCCACTGCTGCCATGCCACAAAGCTAGGGCAGGATGCTTAAAAAGAAAATCACCTCCTCTCACAGTGATCTTGAACCTACAATCAACCTCATGAGTAACCACCTCTTAGGATGCTAATGCACACTACACTGCCAGTTCAGGAATTACCTGAATGATCAGATGCACGACGCAAATCCGACCAGAATGCTTCAGAGCATTTACCAGAGTGTGAGCTGGTTAAACAGACATTTTAAGTAGTCCTGTAGGATTTATAAAGTATGGGCTACCACCTTTTACAACTCAGGAAAAGCATTAAAATAATCTAGCAAAACACAGGGAAGTCAGGAGGCAGCCTAGGTTCTCAGAGTAGAGGAATGTCAACACCAGATAGTCAACAGGGGAACACAAGGTCCCTCAGGCCAAAGGCTTCACACACAGTGCAAAAGGATCAAAATGCATTTTCATTTCCTTCATTTTCCCCAGATAACCCTCTTCAGCATTTGTAGAGTAACTACCCCAAGAGCGCGTACTAGCGTTTCAGTTCAAAGCTGGTTTCATCCTTCCCAAGGAAGGTATCAAGAAACATTAGAAAACTGGCATATATCTCAAAACAATCCGTGCCAAACTGAGCAAGTACTTTTCCTGATGAACCTCTCTTCAAGCTTACGGTTTGCAGATCTTATAGATTATATTTACATGCGATACAAGCCTCCTCCAGGTAGTAAGATGATAATCTAACAATGGAAAGTGGTCAGCACACTGCAGGTAAATCAAAGCTGATAGGTTTTCATGGAGAAGGCATCACAGCAGCCAACAGTTTCCCATGAAAGAATGATCTAAGTGAGACAGTCCTCAAGGTATACAAGAGACTTCCTTCACATACACGTTTCTTTAAAAGAAGGGTAAAAGCAAATGACAGACTTTAGTTCAGAAAGTAAAGGAGGACCACACTGATAAAGTAGGTGAGCTGTGCTATAAAGCCACTCGCAAGAAAACAAACCTCAGACTCGCTGGGTGGGTAAGAAAGCGAAGAGATGCAGGGTGGGTGTTCCCTGTCTTCTATTATCAGTAGATACAGAACATAGTGGTGGCATGTTAAAATGGAAAATGCATCTGGTCTCTAGTACTGGGGCATATACGCTCTGATGGACAACAAGTATCAGACAACATTCTATTTATAATTGGAAAATAGTTATTTGATAAGCAGACTGACAGAACCGGACAAGTATCAGACAACATTCTATTTATAATTGGAAAATAGTTATTTGATAAGCAGACTGACAGAACAGAATATACGCTATCGTCTGAACTGCTGTGATGCCAGAAAGTGTAGCAGTTTGACCGTTTCACAGTCTACATGCTTAAATATACTGCGTTAGGCAATGCCCATTACTGAAAAAGCAGTCTATCGCCGAGTATGAAAGCACACACTGCGGGCAGATAAATAACCGTAAAACAGCATGCAGTTTGATCATAACTACCACTATTATCATTGTGTAGCTGTGTTAAAATTTATATTCTAGAATATACAGTTGTCAACAACTGTATTGGCAGTTGTTTTGTTTTTCAGAAAGCAAGCCAGGGAATTATCTGAGAGGCATTACCACCAAGGGGCACCCTGACAATGAAGTCTAGATGAGAAAAGCCAAACTGGTGTTCTCAAATTTGTTCTTATTCTCTCTTCACAGAGTACTCTTGTAGAGATAATGTCCCAGGCTTGAAATTTAATCGACAATGGACAATGTAAAGAGAAATCTGATCAAAGCATGTAGTCCTACTGCCTTCAAGCAGGGTATCAACCCTTACAACATTCACAGCATCTGAAAAATACCTTCAATCAACTTGTCTAGTGTTTGAAAGTTCCCATTTTCACCCAGTTTTAAAACTAAATATATACAGGTCAGGCTGTTGCCATCCTCAGTCTGATAAGTCCAGATAATTTCCTAATTGAGGAAACTGAGAAAAGGCAAACCACGTGGAAGACTAGAGCAATATTCTGTCTGTTTTTATATTATAAGCACATGCCTAAATTTGCATGATGGCAAACTACAACAGACTATCTCTAAGGAGAATAAAAACTACCTCTGAGGAGTACTAAGAATATCAAGGACCTCTGACTTCAGCTCTTACCTACTTTTCTATTCCCAGCCGAGGAATCTGCAAAGCTTACAAGGCAACCACTGAATGGGATTGGAGGTGCTTACTTGAGCGGTAAGAAGCAGCAGCAACTCTAGGCAAAGATGTCGAAGCGCTCTGCATCTCTTCAGGGGACAGCTGTCCCATAAATCCAGCTCAGGACAGCAGCACATTAGGAAGAATATAGCTCATGCTTTCTGTTTTATTTTCAAATAACCCTGGAGTTTTGTGTTTGTTTTTCTTTAAGAGATAAATATTTTTGCCAAAAACCTGTACTAATTGCTTTGGTGCCTCATTGTCTGAAAAGAATGTTTATTTGAAAGCTAAAAACTCTACAGCTTCACAAGAGCTACAGAAGACCAGAACTGTCAATCCATGGTTGCAGGGCTCAGGGTGTCAAGCCTTGACAAACCCTCTCTCCTGCAAAAAGACACCAATTCTCAATTCCATGACTAATCTCTAGTTGGACACCTTTGACTAGCAAACCAGCAAGACCAACACAGAAAGTGCTCGCAAAGCCAAATATAGCTTGTAGTTTAGTAAAGATTATCCATACACTTACCTGCTAACGTTAAATTCTTCTCCTTCACTTCATAATGGCAATGTTGATTTGAAGTAAGATACTGATAATGTTGCTTACACTTGTGAGAGCAAAAAGCATATTAAATAGAACTGAACTACTGCCACCAGAAACTCAGGACGGCTTGTCACAGCCATCCCACCTGAAACAATAAGTAGGAAACCAAAGTTTTTTTCTGTGCTAGTTAACTCCAAGCCTCCCAGCTCATTCTTCTTGCTTTGTCTCCTTGAATATGCAAATTTCTCCTCCTGTCCGCTCTAATCTTTTTGTATTTTCTATTCCTTTTCACCCAGTATTATGGCAGGGACTCTATGAATTATCTTCATACTCTGTTCTTTGCAGATTGTAAAATCGTAATTACTTTTCTATCAGAGAAGCAGTATCTCAGTTATAAGAAGAACAAATCCATGTTTGTTTAAAGATACTTATAACAGCAAAACACCACCATGATAACGTTTATCAAAAAGAAAACATTTTATGTTATAAAGCTTTAATGTATGGCAATAGGTTATCACTAGGTTATCAAATGACTGCATATTAAGATCTAATTGAAGAACTTATTACAGCACTCCCCCTCCTCCTGCAATGATGATTTATGGCACATTTTGTCACTACAACATTCAGCAGTTCAGTACAAACACAGCACTTAACTAACAAGATGGCAGAGCCAGATACTCAAGCATAAGCTATAAATACTCAAATGAGTCAGAGGTTGTAAGTCTGTTGTAAATCATACCTGATTTGTAGGCTGAAACACATTTCCTAGTCTTATGTAAAAAGCTCTGCTGGTTCCTACAATAATATGACACAAACTAGAAAAACTCAAAACTTTTTTTTTTGAAGACTGATTGTGTTACACACTGTCATAATTCTACTTAAAATACTAATGAGATTCTCTAAAAAGTTTAGACTTCCTTATTTCCTACGGAACTACCATTAAACATTAGTAACATCTATGACAGCCAGAAAGAGCCCATTATCAATGTACACAAAACTGCATTTCTGTATGAGCAGAAGTGAGTGTAGGTTACAGGAAGGTAATTCACATCCAAACGAGTACAAGCAGAGAACATTATAACAGCCCATTTGGGCAGGGTAAGTAAAGAATCAATTTAAAACTATGCAACAATCTACATGTCTGATTTGGAAATGAAAATACCTGGCTTTGAAGAAAGGTATGCCACTACTTCTGTCATCCAAATAGAAATGCCAGAGCAAGGGATGGGATCTCAGATCTCATTCCACTCTTTTTTCCTTTTAACTCCCATTTATAACACAGTTGACCACGTTCCTCCAGATAAAATACGTAGTACTGCTTGTAGTATAAAAAATGCTATGCAAATTTTAAAAGAATCTGGAGAAAGTATGCCAACATTTGCAACACCACAAATGGTTTATCAAGCAACCATGTACTGTTAAATGCTTTCTGTTCCTTTAGGTCCCCCAAAAGAAAACATATTAAAGCATCTACCTTGGTAGAATAATCTCTCGGTCTGCAGACAACCTTCCTGACTCTGCAAGTTGCATATTAAAATCACCATACAGTGAAGAGTCCCAAGACACACGGCACAGACAGCCTGGGGGCGGGGAAAGCTCCAGAAACAGACCACAAGCGGAAGGGAACGATGCTCAGCTCAGGATCCATCGTACCACTTTCACAGAAGATAGGCAGTGCTGGACAGGCTGCTGAATCCCAGGATTATGACAGCTATTCCAGCTTCTGCAGTCCTGCTTCATCCCATAAGCAGTGAGCTGAAGTTTCCATTTCCCCCTTGGAAAGCCCACATCTCTCTTCCTGGTCCCACGCCATGAACATGCTAAAAAGACAGACCTACAAGGATCATGAAGTTCAAAGAGGCAGAGACTGGCCATCTCTGCTTTAGACTAAAGGGAAGAAAATATTTTCCAGACTAACATTTCTAATCAAATATTTACCTAAATATTTTCTATGTTAGACTAAAAATGGTATATACTTAATTCTCTTTACTTCTGTGTTTGCAGATTTAACACTTACCTTCACTGTAGATAATGCTGGAGAATTGGATAGACACTTTGCCTTTCAATTACCGTGGTGGATGTTTGAGTAACAAACCACTTAAGCTATTTTATACCAGCACTTTAACTTCCTTTTAGACAAAGTGCATGGAATTCAGCTGGGATGGGAGTAAAGCAGTCAAGGAACTGATCACCTGTGTGCTGACTAAACCTGCAGCAAGATGGCTAGAAGAAAAGCAGGCGGCAAAATGCATTGGACCTCATGGTATTTATCACAAGCATAGCTCTCTTAAAAGTCCCCTGTAGTTATTAATAACAGCCATTTACCATACTAGCGACTATTTACCATACAGTACAAAACTCTTACTGGTAGTTACAGCTGAATGTTTTCATTACAAAAGCCTTTATAGGCAAAGTTTCTTTATCAAGTGCATATAAACTGGCAAGAGTTTACACATTTAAAATAAACACTAATAGGCTGTGCTCAATAGTCCTGTTCTCAAAAAAATTACCATAAAAGAACAGTAACGTGGAAGTACAATGCACAGCACGCAATAAAAACATGTTCATTTCCCACCTCATCTCATTCTGCAGCGCTCCTCTCCAGCTGAACAGGAAGACTACTTTCATTTGTTTTCAAGTAATTGAGAAACATTTCAGCTACTTATCAGCTCTTTGAATCTTTTTTCCTTTCGCACATTCCCTACAATTGTTGTCAACAGTATATTTATGAAAGATTCAGCCTAACAAAAATACTCTTAAACAATGCTGCAGAAAAAAATTAGAAACTGAAGAAGCCGTTACGTAGAGAAGACTTAAAAGAGTTGCATCCTTGTTTAAACAGAAAAAATGATTTAAGTTGTTTGAAGTGACACAAGAGCTGTGTAAGGGAGCACTTCCTACCCCTGGACCAGTAACTTCAGAAGCAGCCACATACCTTTCCTCTATTGGTGGAAATACGTGTTTATTTTGGAAGGGTTTTGTGCTCCACATCACAAATGGAAACATTCAGCTCTGTCTGAGGCCTCAGAGCAGTATTTAACTGACAACACGCCATATACACACACCCACAGGAAACCTCTTTCCTCCGTACTAGTTTCTCTTTCCTGAGGCCTCACCAGCGACTGAACATGCGACGGCCAGTATCATCTTACAGTGAATTATAACTACACATACAATGCATACGAGTTATTTATTAGATAGGATGGTATCTTCAAATTTTCCATTGCGCTAGAGAAAAAAATGAAAATCTTAATATTAATTAAAAAAATTAAAAGGCGCCTTGATGACAGCATAGGTTTCTAGTGCAGAATAAACCAACCGAAAGAGCTAACCTTTCCTACTGCTTACCAAATCCCACCGTTTGTCCCACCCTAGCTACTTCAAGAAAGTGCCTTCTTCAAAAATACAGCTGAGAGCAAATAAGAAACAGTATAAACATATTGTCTCCAATCAGCTGAAAAACAGAAACTGAGAAATCCTTCCATATCCCATCTCCAGTTGTACAATTTATTTTTCTCCAATATGACCCAAACTGTAAGCATCGCTTATTGCTATAGCAACTCAGCTGCAGAACTGAATGACACATATATAAAATGAAGGAATTTTTTTTCTAAGTTACCACAAGCACCTATATTAAGTCACATTTATAGAGATCTTACCTACCAAAATGTGGCTATAGTAACATTCTGCAAAAGGTTCAGTTCCAGCCTGGTTTTAATCTTTGATTTAATACATCCCGTACATCCGCATGCAGTACCTGCTGCAGTCAATTCACCCAGTTTTACTGAGTCATCCTGTCTTTACAATGAATTTAATTGCTGTGTCCCAGATATTAAATAAATGAACTCAATTCAATGATAATCCCTGTGTTGCCTTTTAGTTCTAGTAGCATTTGTCACTCAACCCTGAAAATGTATCAAAATAAAATACTTGGTGCAGTACTGCATTAAAGCTCACAGTCAATTTTGAATATTCTATGAAAAAAGTTCAGCCAATTTTTTCCTCTCATTAATTTAGAATTAGTATTTTCCATATTTTAAGAAATTCCTGCTACCTATCATAAGCTTCTGTACATTCCTCCTAAAGATAAATGTAAGGGAACAGTATCATAAAGTGGAAATAAAACATTCCCACACATCAACCTTAAAAGCAACTAGTAGTTGCCCACCAAAGGAAATTAAAAGAAGGGTCATCCATATGACTGTCAATAACCACTATCCCTTGCACTGAACGTGAACAGGAGAGGTTTGGCTTCTCTACAGGCCAGGTCAACTCTTTCCAATGAAGCCTAACTACAAAAAGGTGCATTACTGCTTCTGATAGCTAAAACAATAAAAGCCAGAACTGCTTAACCTTTAACATAACTACCTTTATTTACTGTTGTCTTCTTCCCAATTCATATTTTATAGCAGTAGCATAGGACGCTTAAATACAAAGATAATGGACCAAAAAAAAAAAAAAAAAAAAAAAAAAATGGG
>NW_008795314.1:1759025-1762674 GCF_000699145.1 Aptenodytes forsteri
GACCAAAAAAAAAAAAAAAAAATCAAACAGATGGAGAAACACAGTCCCTAAATTTGAAAGAAACGAACTCACAAGCGTACCTGAAAAACTGGAGTTATCATCATGCTACTTTTAAAAACCTAAACTTGGCATTTTCAAGCAATTAAAAACAAAGCTGTCACAACAAAGACAGAAATAATAATATCCCACAGAGGAAAGCAGAAGGCACTGTGTTTCAATATTAACAGAAATGAAGAGCCACTGTATTATCACGTGAAAATGAACTTAGTTACTTTGACAGCAAAAACATCTGCCATTGAATTATGATATTAAAAAGTCATTATAATACATCATAGAACAGTGAAACCTTTTCACACAGAAATGCGCTGATACAGAGAACAAAACATGTAATACTGTGGAAACAGAAATATCCCATTTAGATAGAAATTGCTCTGATGTATCTTAATTCCAAATTTTTTCACGTACTTAAGATTTCAAGGGGCTTAGCTACTTCTGCTACCTTCTTCTCCTGAAAGCAAAATCCACTATTAAAAACTACATGAGATCTTACAGGGCAGATGCAACAGAATTCAGACTAAAATTTTCTGATTTCACACTTTCTACATAAGAAAAATTTGGAAAGAAAAGGACAGAGTTTCAATAAATTACTTGTTACAGTTTCTTCATCATGTAGTTTACACTTTATTTTTCTGAATTCAGTATCACTGAAGCAATACTTAATTTCTGCTGTATAAATACATAAAAAGTGTTTGAAACATAAGTTGTTTTGTCAACCCCATATGTTAGGCTTGGCTCTTCTCTAATTCCCAGTCTTTGGGAATCTGGGAAGCTCTACTTGCCTGTCTGTCACCTAATTACCCAGCAATAAATAACAGTGCATATTAACTCGTTCAGAACCGTTCCGCAGCCCTGAGTTCTGTGTGGTGCCATGTAAATCGAAGGACAGACTAGCTGAAATAACTGTAAGCCAACAACTGCAGAAGAGGGGCATCACCTTGACTCTCCTCCTCACCTTTTTTAAGGCCATAGCTTCATTAACATTTCTCCTAGGGCACCTAGGAGTTCACTGCTGCAAAAAGGAGAATGCCTTGCTTATCTCTGCTGCTTCCTGGACCATGCCGCAAACCAATTCAATTCACTTATCAAGCAGAAAACCCACACAGAAGGAAAAAAAGGCGGTGGGGGAAGTAGCTTTCTCCTAAGTTCCATGAATTGAGTTTCATCACTAAAGTTGAGTTGAATCGTGCATGCAGGGGGAGAGATTTGCCCTTTTTGGTGGCAATTAGTTGTCTTTGAAATGGATAAATAACTACTAACAACTAAATGGAAAAATACATCTGTCTTGACATTAGACAAAAAAGATTACATATGTTGTTTAATCCATGTATTCTTGTCAAAAAGGTGCCGTACAATACCCAGCAAGATAAGCAAAGAAAAAGCTTATGCTGAGAATTCCGACATATAGTCAGCTCCTCCAACAAAACTTTAACAGAACTATCCTAGTAAGATAGTACTCTCTCCATTAAAAAGACGCAAATAATAAAAAGTACAAGCACATTTTTTTTTATACAAACTTACAAAAATATCAAATGGCTCATAAAGAATAAATGTGAATTTACCTTTGGTTTTTTGTTCAGCAGCCTGAAAGAAGAAAAGAACAAAACAAATCAACTACTTGTCAATATTCAAAATGGTACCTAATAATTATAGGGCTGCAGGCCTAACTTTTTGCAGAAACTGCTTACATAAATCAGGCATTAGTTCCAGTCAAGGATTGGAGAACGTTACTTTAACTGCATGTATTAGGAATATAAGAATGGCTGCCCTTGTCTAACTAAAGCCAAAAGCAGATACCAAAGAGACAGTATAAAACATGGCAAGCAATATGACAGTACCCCCATCTACCCACCCAGCCTTCTGTCACCCGAGGTTCAGAGGCTTCCTGAACCAAACAGTACGTTTATGAACTTTTTAACACTCAACAGAATTAACTTCCGTGAATTTGTCCAGTATCCCTTTGAATCCATACGTACTATTAGCTTACACAGGTTAACTGCACATTTTGTGAAGACACGTCTTTTTTTTATGTTTGGAATCTACCCACTTTTTTTTTTTTTTTATGATGCCTAATTTTTGTACTGAAAAAGACAGTGATCAATTCCCATCCACATCCTAAGGGCCGTTTAAGATTAAAACTCTGTAATCCAGAAAATGAGGCAGGAGAATGCACACCACAGAAAATGCGCAATGGCCTCGGAATCCACAGTCACTTCAGTATCAGTTGACACTAATCCACTTAACTTTGCATTGACATTGATGAGGAACATTCACGTGACACAGCTGTGGGAGCAGTAACTTAACATCAGGGGATGGTAAGCAGCTTGGGGAGTGCTAATGAACTGTCACAACTGCTTTTGCAGAGATTTTCTGACCACAGCCTCACTCAAAGTCGACAGGACTGCTCGCTTGTGTCAGAATTATCCACAGAAGTAAAGGCTGCAGAATCAGTATCTGTACGTTACACGTAAAAGTGAATATATCGTTTAAAACAGTAACATGAACAAACCTTTTTCTGAGCACCTTCCTTCTTTTTCTTTTCTTCCTGCTTTTTCTTTTTCTTTTCTTCCATCAAATGTTCCTCTTCTTGTGTTTCTTGTTCTTTCTCCCTGGTAAGAATAAAGGTTGGGAAGAGCTTTTCAATAAGATGAAGTTTATCTAGGAAGGTAAATAATCCATACTTATATTGCTAACTTTCTACATCTTATGTTTAAAAAAGGCTGCTTCTAATACTGTAATAAAAGCTTTAAAGAACAACTGTTCCAAAGTTGAAACCAATGACAAATGAAATAGTAAACACTGAAAATTCAGAAAGAATAGGTTTTATTTGGAAGCTTTATTTGGAACCTCTTTCCACAATCACTCCAAAGTACTACTTAATAACAGCACATTCTATGGAAAGTAAGTTTAAAACTGAAAAAAAAAAAAACCAAAAACGAACAGAACCCAGGTAATTAATGCAAGTTCTGCTGGCTTTCGACAGCTATGATTCACAATATACCTTAAAGATCATGAGCGAGTACATTATTTTCCAACTATTTTTCTTTTTTTGATCAAACACATACCGTATTCATTTCTCATATGCATTAATTTTGTTCTCAAGGAGTCGTAAACTAAGGCCCAGATGAATCATCGTATTTTGTGTTCATCCTATAAATTCTAGCTGAAGAATTTGCATGAATACAAGACTGTTCCAGTAGCATCTTGGTTAAAATTTAACGTAAGTTGTCTCAAATCAAGAAGAAAATCTATTTGAAACCTCGCCATCTATGCTTTCTTTGTCCATCACTGTAATAAACGGTTATACAATGAACCTCCCCAACACCCTTCCAAATAAATACCAATGCAAAGAATTCATTTACTTCTCTGTTTTATCTTCCTTGACAGCTCTTTAGGTCCTGATCATTTATCAGCTTTACAGATCTTCTGAGAATACTCTGTTTCTGATGGGCTGAAACAAGTACTATTATTATTATTATTAGATTCGATGTCTTCCAATTATTCATCGAGATCACTTTTAGCCTAACTTATTATTGCTTTACATTTAACTTGCCAAAGCCTACAGCCCCCCCCCTTTTTTTTTTTTTTTTTT
>NW_008795314.1:1767502-1768961 GCF_000699145.1 Aptenodytes forsteri
CAATCTTTTGAGATTTTGGCTGTTGAAGGGTGTTCCGGGTTTTTGACTTTTTCACTTGCCCAAAAATACTGATTTTGGCCACTGTAGATGCTTTAATGCTTACAGAGGTCCTGCACAGTGCTCCAGACTAAACCAAAAGCAGTTTCCCTTTCCTTGTGTTACCCAAAACAATAAACATTACAGTAAGCAATTCAGAGGTCTAAACATAGGCGTTAGAGCCCTTTAGACACCTTACAGCGCTCAAACTATTTACAGAAGTGACAGATACGGCAAGACCCAGAGCCTGCAATAGCAGCTGGAGGTCAGGCACATCTGGAAGTGCCTGGTGCACAACTGGAGGTCAGGACATCTAGAGTGGCATTAGATATCTGTATTTTAAATACTTGAATCACTTTCTGTCACAACCAAAGATTCATCACCGCATGACTGCTCAACTTTATGCCAATTTCAAAGGGACACCTTCCAAATATTGCACTGTAAAGCAATGTTTGAGAGACATTTGCTCTTAAGCGTTGCAGATGAGTATTTGCATCACATACTTAACATTGCACTTAAGAAAAGGGTACTTAAAATTGTAGTTTTAAATGGATTGTTCTAGGACTTTGCAAAAAGTGATGACTTACATTACCAAAAGAAACTGAGTTGAAACCATAACAGATTTGACTTTATTCCCGTCAGCTCCGGAGAAGAACAGAAGTCCCCAGGACTTCAGTAACTACAAAGTAACAACATCCAGTCCCTTCATTTTTAGTGCTCCCTACTCAAGTCACATCACACTCTACAAAGCCTCTGTCTTCAAGCGAACTCTCCCAAACTGTCCGACTACTGCCAAGAGAAGTTCCAGCCTTTTTTGTTTTTTAAAGCTGGTGAATGAAACAAGTCAGTGCGAAATGAGAAACTTTTTGGTTTCCTCTTGCTAGTACTTAAGAAAACCCATGACATGACAGCAATTCCAGAACACCACAATTACATTTAAATCCCTTTTAAGAGTCAGTGCAGTATTAAAACAAACAAACAAACAAACAACCAAAACACACCACCACCACTTGACTTAATTTGCAGAGTTTAAATAAACTATTAAAGTACATACTTCCCAGCTTTCTTGTTAGGGCTTTTTTTTTTTTATACCAAGTTCCTTTCATCACTGCCAAAGTCTCGGTACTCAGACTGGACTCCACTATGGACTTCTCTATTTCCAGCCTTTCTGTCCTCTAAAGGTGGTTCTGTTTTGACATATCCCAAGCACTGTTACATGTTATTCCCTCCCTTACGCAGGTAATACACCATGTGAGAGGATTTTCCAAATCAAAGAAGAGCAAACATTTTGCTCCATTAAAAATACAATATATTTTTATTACCATATTATTGTATCAATTACAACATAAGAGGCAGAAGTGCCACTCCTAGCGGAAACCTGTTTGGTTTGTTGGTTTTGGTTTTTTTTTTTTTTTTCATTTCT